>NC_047529.1:53771216-54075903 GCF_012275295.1 Melopsittacus undulatus | reverse complement strand
GTTTTAAGCTATATGTAAGCAAAGAGGTTACCATGGATACCATGGGGGCTTTATGAGCATGATGTGGGGAAATTGCTAAAAATTATGTTTAAGGTAAATGTGAACTTTACTAATACTTCAGCCTAATGGACAAAATGTGTACAAGTTTAAGACATAGTATTTATCCAATCACTTGCATTTTATCAAATCCGGTCTTAAAGCAATAGGTTGCTCTCATATAACATTACACTTTTAGCACATTTGGAGATAAAAGCTATTGTTCATGATTGCTTAAATCTCTTTGTTCAATCATCTGAACAGTGCAAATCAAAGCATTTTGTCAGACTGTGAGAAGTTTTGCTGGATAATGCTTCCCACACACGCAGGTCACCAAATAAATTATCTGCACGATTTTATAGCATAGCTGGTGCTGGAAGTTAAATGGATGCCCAGTGGTAGAACTCGTAAAACATTTTCCTGTTAACACAACCAGGCAGAATTGACATTGTTGATGGTAGCTTTGATCTAATAAACTATCAGTTCTAACAGTGATTTTTACTGTGTTTCAGAAGGGATGATGATAAAAGTTTAGCAAGCCTACCATTCTTCCTGGATGACTGAAAATTAGCTCTACTGTCTGTATTACCAATGTTGAGAACAATGTTAGTAGGGGGTATTTTGTACCCAAAGTAATCTCCTTCAGTAAAAAGATGTATTACACAAACAGTATCCTTTAACACAACAGATACTCCATAAAGAACAAAATTGATTTTTCAGGAAGGAAATAAAATACTTTGTTTCAGAATTTGGAAACAATGTAGTTCATTATCTTGAGCACAAGTTTGCCTGCCTTCAAATCCGTTTTCTCTCTTGGAGAGAAAGATTTTCCTAAACCACTTACAGTATATGACTCCCAGCAGGTTGCTAGAGAGTATCCGTATGTGTATAGTTTTTTTCTTTTCTGCAAAGGCAGCTAGAGGAGCTGGAGCAATTCCTCTCTCTGATACAATCTTGTTTTAAATTAAGAGAAAGACAAAAAACGTGAAGTATTTTCTCAGGCTTCCTACCAGATAAATAAAAATGGCACGATAATGACAAAGTGTTACATGTGTAATGGTAAGGTTTGTTACTGGAAATTATATTTGGAATGTCTGAGGAGATAATTGTTGGTTTTAGTACTTCTAGTTTGTTTGTTTTCAGTATTTGGGGTGTATATTTTGCTACTGTTCCTTTGCATCCCCCTTGTGTAGTTAACCTCAGAGTCCATTTTACATCTCTTGGTCAGATCAAGAAACTTCAACTGAGATGATACCAACTCAACATTTGAATTTCTGCAGCCAGAATGCCTATTTTACCAGTTTCTCTCTGTCTTCTTGGTACTTGAGTTTGGGTAAGAACATGTTCAATGTAGAAAAACTGCAGTTCTAAAGCTGTGCTAGATAAAAAACCAAAACATCATTTGAGAGATGTGGTGAAGTTGACCTCAGTGAATTTGTTTCAAGCAATTTACCAAACTTTGATTTTATTTTTATTTTTGATTTATTTTTTCTCATAGTGTGGCTAAGAAGGGTTTAAATGTTTTTACATGGCCATAAATTTACCATCACCTCTCAAATTGTAAGCTTTTTCCAAAGCAGTCTGTACGCTTCTATCTGTTCAAACTGAAACACCATGAGCTTACACAGTGATCCGCTTTAGTACAGTATGTGAGCATCTGTTCTCCAGTATGGGGAGTCCATTAAACTACCAGGTTCTAAATTCTTAAGGAATCATCTGTTTAAGGTAAATCTATTAAGCTTTAAAATTTTTTTTAGTTATTTTTACTGTGAGGAAAGCTTACATTTTAAAAAGTGTAAACAGTAGCTAATACAAGATACTAACCTGTCCCATCATTATAGTTCCCTGTCAGCTGGTGTCATCCTGGTCTCAGAGTCCCACAGAAGAACTAAAGGCAGGATTTCTGAAATGACCATCCTTAAAAGTAGGTTTCAGTACTGGCCTGTCAGAACTAGTTGATTTGCCAGTCAGTCACACTGTGTAGTATATACTGTAGTATAAAATGTTTGTAGGATAGTCAAATGTTGGAACAAGTTTCTAAGGTTGTAGAATTTCCCTCCATAGGATTATTCAAGACTGGCACCACTTTGGGCACTCATTTTTTCAGTGCATTTCTACTTTATTTCAATTTCTCAGATAAACAAGCATTCTAATTCTTACCATACATTTTATTCATGTATGGCTCATAATGATGCAGAAGGTTTTGATATGCCTTCATCAGAGATTTGAGCTAGTAATGTGCTGTTTCAAATCTGTGATGACATCTTGTGCTGCAGTAGCCAGAGCCAGCAGATGGAGGGAGGTGATAACTTTTGTTCTGCTTATCACTGGTGAGGCCACATCTGGATTACTGTGTTTAATTCTGGGCTGCCCAGTACAAGAGAGGCATGGACATACTGGAGAGATTCCAGTGAAGGGCTACATGATTATGGGACTGAAACCTTTTCTTTGAGGAAGGGTTGAGTAGAGGTGGGACTGTTTATCCTGGAGCAGAGAAAGCTCAGGGGGATCATGTCAATGTATAGAACTATCTGAAGGGAGGGTGCAAAGAGGACAGAGACAGGGTCTTTTCAGTGCTCCCCAGTGATAATGAGCTAGAGACGATAGGCACAAATTGAAATGCAGGAAGGTCCCTCTGAACAGCAAGAAGCACTTTTTCACTGTGGGGGTGACCAGTCACTGGTACAGGTTCCTTGGAGAGGTTGTTGAGTCTCCTTCCTTGGAGATACTCAAAATCTATATGGACATGGTCCAGGGTAAACAACTCTGGGTGTCATTGCTTGAGCAATCCAGACAAGATGACCTCTAGAGGTCCCTTCCAACCTCAGCCATTCTGTGATTCTCTGATTTCTCAGTAAGAATGGAGAACATGGGTTTTGTACTCAACAGTATGTATTCAAGGCAGGACTGGTGCATATTATAAGAGGATATTGTTTCTTGTGTGCCATCTTTTTAGAACTTTGCAAACAAAGAGCTCACTTAGAAAGCCTAAGAAGGGGTTGGGTGGATCTTTTGAATATTTTAAAGAGAGATGGGCTTTAACAGAGAGTAAATGGTGCTAAGTCAGTTTATTTGTTATGACTCTTAAGTCTCTGGTTGTAACTCTATCCTGCTCTGATGGCAAGCAGGAAGAGCTGTCATGAGATACTGATAACAATGACCTTGTGTACCAGCAGTGATTTGCTGTTTTGAGCTAAATACATAACAACTAATGCTATATGTTCCCTATATGACACAAATTAGTATTTCTATTCCTAATAAGCTATAAACTTGAACAAAGGTCATCTAAAGTGATCTAGACTTCTTGTTCTTTCAAATATACTTTGTAAGCCAAATTTAGCCTTACATTTAGAAAGAATAAAAAATAATGATGTTCCTATAATTTAAAGTTAAGGAAATGCAATTACAATTTTTCAGTAATTTTCTAAGAAATCTGTTAAATAAAAGATGACCTCTGTTTAAAACAGACTAACAAACCCCTCAAAAAAAAAGGGTGAAGTGTCTCGTGGTCAGGGCTAATTGCAAAGCCTCCAGTTATTCCTACAAGCTCCCTGCCATTGATGGTGGACAGGGGTGTTTTGTGTTCTTCTTTTAAGTGCTCATCATGTGAGGTGATGTGCCCACAGTATGATAGAGGTTGAGGCATGTTTACTGTTCTGAAGTTTTGCATATGGTACAGAAATTTATTGGGGAAATTTGTCTTATTTTGGTCCAAAATAGTTGTAATGGCAGGCTCTTATAAAATTTGCTATTCAAAATAAGGCTTTTAAGAATTTAAATGAAGCTATTTTAATTTCTGTGAAATGGTAATGGTTTGGAAACGTTAGATTTTGTTTAGGTGGGATTTTTATATGCATGTGAACTAGGAAAGGGGAATAAACCAATTTAGGATAATATCAATTTCAGTGCAGCCTGTCCATTTTTTTCCTTTAGTTTTGACTATTTGTTCTTTCAGAGGATTAAAAAATTCTGAATCTGACCTGTGCTGGAGCTCTGCTTGGGCAAACTAAAGGTCTTTTTAACTGTTTGCTTTTTCTGTGTTGTTTCTTTGAAAAAATGAACACTGATTTACCTGTTCAAAGCAACAAGATGACTCCCAGTGCTTTGAACAGTGCAGAAGCTGGCAAAGCACTTGGCTGAGATTTGTGAATGGCTGAGCCCTGCTGCTGCTGAAGTCAGTTAGCTGGATTGGCACCCTTGGAACTTGAAATTTTGTGACAGCAGAGGGTCACTGTGTGTTTTGTGTGTTCTGGTTTATACTTTGTGTTAAAGACACAAGGAAAACTGCAACGGTAGTATATGAATTCATAGTACAGGGGAGAAGCTAACTGGCTGAGTACCGGTGAAGGTAATGAAGGAAAATTGCAGTTGGGCTCAAATCAGGTGTCTGTCTTCCCCAAGACTATTCTACAAGCTGAAATGGGAACTAGTTGCACTGAATTAAGGCAGATTGTGTTGTCTTTGCTGCTCTTGCAACCTTATCTTAGTTAAATATGCGTAGGAAAAAACAACAGCTCTCTGGCACAGATTTGCTAGGGTGGCTGAAGCGGATGTAATATCCCCTCCCAGCAGACCTGGCCCATGCAGGCTAGAGCTGTGTTGCTTGCATTTAAATTACGGTCATAACAACTTGTCTGTTCGGTGATGTAGTTAAACCCTTTGAGAAGGACTAAGGAGAAAGTGCTAAATAATATTCTGCAGCTCTGAATGTTTGGCTTTTTTGTGCCTTTGTGTTTAAGGGTTGTGTGTCAGTTCCTGTTAATGTCTTTACTTTGTCTTTGAGCGTAGTAGAGATGCTGGGGATTTCTTGTTCTCCCTGTATATTTTAAAAGTATTACCGAGCACACACAACATGCTGTCACAGTGAACACAGTGTTCTCTATTACTGTGCTTAGCTATTGAGAGGATTATATTAAACTCAGTAACCTTGCTGAAGCCCCTTTGTACATTGCTGCTATATTGATAATCTTCACATGATTCAACTGCAGTTGTGAACCTTTTATTCACAGCATTAACACTTTCCATCCCAGTGAAGTATAGAATCTTTGATATCAGGAGATGAGCTCTTTGATGTGCAGATATTGTATTTTGTAATTTTATTTTATTTTTGTGGTCCTCCAAGTTGTTGCCTTGGAGAGTTCTTCACTTGAGCATATATAGGTAATACTCATCAAGCCTAAACCATTCAAAAGAGGTAAAAAAATTTATGGATGAATGAATTAATGGTTAACTAAGGAACTGTTATACTACTTGCTTACAAAATAATTAATGTTTTAGGAAAATATTTGTGTTCTAAAAGAAATCCACAATAACATTTTAGATGAATTAAGAAAAACATTTCCTAGTGTTGCATCTAAAAACAAAAGAACAGTATTACCTACAAATCAGTAGATTCAAGGAACAATATAAGATGTGTTGACATTTTGTATTGGTGATCACAGTATAATCATAGAATCATTTGGGTTGGAAGGGACGTCAAAAATCATCCAGTTCCACCCCCCCTGCCATGGACAGTAACACCTTCCACTAGACCAGGTTGCTCAAAGCCCCATCCAACCTGGCCTTGAACGCTTCCAGGGATTGATGAATGCAGATCTATTCATGAAGAGCTTTCCTCTAAAATTTAGAGTTAAATGCATAGAAAATAATTGGAACTTATTGCTCCATGTTCAGATTTGCACATTGTAGAATCACAATTTTGGTGACACTTGTTTTACTGCTCTTTAAAGTAAATGGAATCCAGCCAGTAAAAAATAATTTCAAGCTTTATTTTCTTTGTCCATTATTTTATTTTATGCTAGTTCTTTTCTAAATATTTGTTGTTACTTGTAATTTAATAAGTGTTTCTGGTAGATTGCTAGCTTATTTCTCCATATATTCAAGACCTTCATCAAGCATCCAGTGGAAAATCCAAGTGTTTATATGACAGCTTTCACTTGCATCTTCCAACTGTGGCATTTCTGTGTCCTGGATCATTGCCAGTCTCACTGCATCCACAGTCATCTGGGGGAGTCAGATGGACAGCAGAGGCTGATGATAACACATTCCATGTCTCTCTTCTGCCATATAGTGCATGGGGGAAAGGTCGCTGCAGGAAGAATATGATGAAAGAGGTATAATGCAAGAGGGAGGGCTGCCTGTACTTGAGGGTCACTTCATTTGTGTGGTTTTGGGTTTGGGTTGGTTTTTTTTTTTCTTTCTCAATTAAACTTTTCAGCAGTTGCTGTCTGTCCACTTTCTTTTTTGGAGAATTTCCACATTTCTTTCTGCAACTCCATGAGTTAAAATAGCCTTTGTCTCTGCCAAGTCTGTTGGTGTCATTGTCAGAGCTTTTACTGCTCGCCAGTAAAGGGTGGAATGTTCAGGCTGGTACTGCTTTGGCCTTTGTGCAGCTTTTGCCTTCCTGTTGAAAAAAATAAAGGAGTATAATTAGTTTCAAGGGATTGCCATACTCAAAGATGCTGTGACCTAACAATCAGTTCTTACTTTGAACACTTGTTTTGAAAACTTTGAAGTGGATTAGCTCATGGTTAATTTTGCTAATTTTAGTGGTTCCTTGATTGAGCAAATAGATTAAGCAATGAGCAGTACCTTTGCTGATTATATACCTTAACATAATAATGTTTCCATATTGCTGTGGAAAGACAACTGTCTTAAATCCTGAGACTTCCAGTTTGGGGCTTTTTTTTCTGTGCTGCATGATGCTTGTAGTGTTACACTTAAATCTAAGGAAGAATTTAGTGAAGAACATAGATCTACCAAATTCCTTTGTATTTGTTTCAAAGAGCCACATATCTTGAATCATATTTCTCTAATGAAGTAGCTGCCAAGCTATGTATTATAGCATCTGTTGTTTAAAAAGAAATATGCTAATATTGGCTTAAAATTTGAATAGTGTATTTTTTCCTCTTTTGCTTATTGTGGGGTCAGTTGCAATGGTTATGTCGTGGGTCTTTTGTAAGGTTTTTATAATATAAACTTAAACTTGGAAAACTTGATAAAAAGTGCTTGTTTTGATTTACTTGTTTTAAATGTAATCAAATGCTTTTTAATTATGTGGTTGATGGACCTGCTTGTAAAAGATACATAAAACAAACAAAGAACCCAAACAGAAAACAGTAAAAATATAGTTGCATGTGAGATTAGTAAAAATTTGTAAGAGCGGGATTCTCGACCCATGGATAGTATAATTCTTTAGTTACTGACAACTTGCATTATCTGTACTAATGCACTTTCAGGTAATGTGAGGAATATTGCTGCTGCTTTACTTGCATTATAACATTTTAAAGGGTCTGTCATATTTTCCCTATCTTTCCTATTTTTTTTAGTGAATATCCCAAGTAATGTTTAAGAAATGAAACTTGGCTTTAGTCTTCAAAACAGTAGAAGGAAATAAAGTAGTTGTTTGAAGTGGTTAACTGTTCTTAAAATATTTGTGTCTTCAAAGAGCTTTATATAATTTCCTGAATAGGTTTAGTAATGGGTAAGGATCATTCAGTTTAAGGTATTTTCTGTTGATATTATTTACCTTAGGAAGGTGACCCTGAGCTAAATTGCACTGTGTGATTTGAATGCCCATGGGCTGCCATTTATTGGTTTGATTGGGGGAGATTATCTGGTTTTCTAATATACTTTAATTACTCCGCTTGTATGAATCGTCACATTAGAAGCTTCTTAACTGTTGAGTCTGTTCTGTCAATGATCTACTAACAATAGGAATATACTAGGCTCTTCCACTGAGATTTGAAGATTTATACCATCAATGAAAGAATTGGAATAGCTCTGTTTAAACCCACTGTATCTTCAATAGGAAAGAGTATGTCATCTGCTTCTATTCAGGCAACAATTGGTGTATGGTAAATTGAAAGGATCTGTGGCCTTTATAATTTGGTTAATAGGCATTTTTTTTTCAATTAAGGAAACATAATGCAAAATACGTTTTAGGATGCTTAAGGGCGATGTTTTCCTGATGTGTGTATGGGGAAAAGAAAAAAAAAAACACAATAAAATAGAAAACGGTATGATTAAGATTTCTGGGTGGAGAAAGGTGGAGTATCTTTTAGCAGTGATTAGCTAAGGTTTTACAGAAAAGCTGGAATAATTGCAATGGTGCCCTAATGTCTGTGTGTGTCTCTTGCAGCCTAAGCTAGATGCAACGGCATTTTTATTTACCTCTCTCTATATATCTACACACACATATAACCAAGCCCTTTAAATTGTGGTCTGAATCACCTCAGTCCTAGAGTGTTGTGGTGATTTAGGCCTCTTTTGACCTTTTTCTCCTGAGTACTAGGACATCTGCCTGCCTGCTACCTCTGGTCAGGTGAGCTAGGAGGATAGCAGAACTTGGAAAACTCCTTTCAAATGGTGTAGGGGTCCTTCATGATACAGTGGTCTGACAGCCTACAGTAACAGGCCCAGCTGAATAGAACTTGTTTGTCGTCTGCAGCATGCATGTCTTATACAACAACCCACTCTTGCCTCCTATGTGGGACTTTGTCTACTGCCAGCCTGCAGAAAATGCAAAGTGAAGAATTGAATCCAGTGTGTAGTGTGGGCCCAAAGATGTCTGATTCAATGTCAGGAAGAACAGAAATCTGTGTGCTTAGAACAGTAGAGTCCCACTGCTGAAGATAGGTACTTTAGTTTTTTTTGGGTTGGTTGGTTGGTTGTTTTTAAATGACCACAGTCCAGATGATTAGTTATCTGTTACCTAGTGACTAGGATATAATATGGGAAAGAAAGAGTGTCATAGGCTCCATTCTACTCTGCTCTCGTGAGACCTCATGTGGAGTATTGTGTACAGTTCTGGTGTCCTCAACATAAGAAGGACATGGAGCTGTTGGAGCAAGTCCAGAGGAGGGTCACAAGGGTAAAGGGGCTCTGTATGAAGACAGGCTGACATGTTTGATGTTGTAAAAGTCTGTGCTATAAAAAACTTCAGCACAATTGGATGAATTAAATCATTTGATTAAAATCCTGGATGTTAGAGTTCTGAAAAGCATCCCTCTTCCCTTGTTAGCCTTCCTTGCCTTGTCACACCAATCAGTGTTCATCATATTCATACATATCCAAGCATATTATTTGGACATCCTTTTTTTGCAATAAACATTTAAACATGCAGTTTATTGTGGATTATTGAAGCAAATTAAACTGAAGGAAGAACACTTAACCATGATTCAATAAATACTGATCTGATGGGGGTATGCTAATGTTCTATGATATTGCATCATGATTTTTCCAGTCATGTTTGTACAGCTAGCAGTACAGCTCTGTGGTGGTGATGATGCTCATTATGGCTTACACAGTGCAGACGATTTCGTTATAAACTGTGGGATTTTTTTTCAAATGTTGCTTTTAATGGATGGGAAAATTTATTTTTGGCTTTAAGTTTCTCATGTTGGTTGTATTTCTGAAAACTATTTCTGTATTCCATAAAGGTGGGTGAAAATTCTGTGCTCTTTTAAGTTTTGTTCGTTGGGGTTGGGTTTTTATAATTATCAAAGAGTAAAAAGGCTGTTGCTCAGATGTGAAGAAACTTCATATATACTTTGTGTGTGATACAGAAACTATATATACTTCATGTGTGTGTACTGGTGATATGGAAACAAGAGATTCGGATTTGAGGTGGGATTGCTGCTTGTCTGGTTCCTACTGCAGTCATACCAATGTTAATATACTGGGTGATATATAAAGGAATATAAGAAAGAAATTGTATCCCAAAGACCTTAGAAACAGATTTGAAAGGGGACTTGGATGTTTGAATCAAACTTGGATAGAATTTAGTCACCTTCCTTCATCCATGTTTCACTGAATCAGCCTGAGTGTGAAAGTGTCTGAAAGTGTGTAGGTGCCTCCATTTTAACCACTGAAGATCCCTAGGTACCTAAGCTTCTGTGCCCAGAGACACTAAGGCTATTTTCACAGGGCTTAGTTGTTATGCATCTAGCTTAGGCTCTTTGAGGCCATCAGCTAAATGCTTTCGGACTTAAAATTCTTGTAAGCATGCTGTCAGTGCACTTACTAAACATGATGATAACCAAGAGTTCAGTGCAGAGCTCTGCAACCCAGCATACCTGCATTTGTAACTGTGGCCAAGAGAAAGAAGGTTTACTTTTTTACACATTAGGTCAAGTGGTCACATCAGTCACCATTGATCAGGAAGCCAAAAGCTTTTACCATGAGATGCTATATCCATGGCTTGCCACCGGTTGCTGAGTATGGTTAGGATGGGGTGCTTTCTTCTTGGAGGAACTGGGCATTGTGGAACCACTGTGCAGCTACCACTTCCATGAATCCAGATCCATTTCATTTACATGAATCTGCATGTATAGGAGAGGTAGGTTCTACAGTTTGTTACTTGTAGTTTGGAACAGCTCCCTGATACCACATCTCTTAACTATGAGAGTGGGGATACACGAGCACAGGTTGCCTAGAGAAGCTGTGGCCTTCCATCCCTGGAAGTGTTCAAGGCCAGGCTGGATTGGGCTTTGAGCAATCTGGTTTAGGGGAAGGTGTCCCTGTCCATGGTGGTACATGTCTTTAAGGTCCCTTCCAACCCCAGCCGTTTTATGATTGCAAGCAGATTTGAAGCCAGATGCAACATTTTGTTATTGCCTTTGTGCATGCTGCTGCTGTAGTCCACACATAAACTAGTTTTTCTTTCTTAAACATTTTGAAATTTTCTGTATAAAATTATCTAACTAAAAATGTTTTCTCCTTCACACTTGTATTATGTTTTATGGCAGTATAAAAGGTTATCATTTCAGAAATGTATATTTATTTAATGTAAACTGCATAGAGAAGCACAGACATAAAAATAATTAAATACTTATGAACAAATTACTGAGTAGAAGCCGAACAGTGAGTTTGTCATCATGGGAGTTGGAATCCATATGGATTAACAAAGTAAGTGCTATAGTTGCAAATTTCTATAACTATCACGTAACTAAATGACATAATAGCCGACTAGTTGAATGTCCCTACTGAATTATTTACATAGGCATATAGAAAGCATGCAGGGGTCTTTTTCATCTTAAGCTTGGATAGGACTTGTTACTGGAAATGTGTGTGGCTTCTGCCAAAGCCTCCCTTCCAGTTCTGGTCATTGTGAGAATAACAATTCTGATGGAATGAAAAGAATTGACTAGTGGTATTCAAGAAGTACAGAGTTTTATGGCATTTGAAGAAAATGAAATTTGGTGAGTGCTTTTGAACTAAATTCTGAATTGCTGCTTGGTAGATACTGTTTGGTCTCTAAAGCTCAGTGGACTACTGCCTAGCAGAGATCCAGTTTTGTACTTGTAGCAGGCACAAATTTTGAGTGCATCACTGCAGTGAGATTTGTACAACCACGGAGAATATGACTAGATAGATTTCTAGAGGAAAGCCTGATCTTTTGCTGTGCAGTAGTGTTTTTTTCAGGTTTTTTTTTGTGTGGGAAAGGGAAGCAGAAACACCTTCTGAAATAATGTCAACTGGCACTTCTGTTCTGGATTTTGATTTAATGCCATGTTTCTTGTGTAACTTGCTAATCTTTTCAGCAGAAACAAATATGCTTTTCATTATATTAATGTGGGGTTTGATTATGGGGGGAGCTTAAGCTGATAACTTTATTTTTTTGTACATTTCCAAGTAGCTGACATCACTTCTGTGTCTGGGGCTTGTTGAGAAAATGTAAAGCTCTTCTGTCATCTTTGCTGAAATCAGAACTGTCATTTTATTGTTCATTGTGTCAGTTAATCTCCACATCTCTTTGGTTCTCTATGCTGAAATCTTCAAAGCTGCCCCACAGCTGAAGAAGCCTGAACTTCGCACAATCACTTCTGTTACAGTTTCCACCTCTATGGCAACATCAAAATAGGACCAAGGCACAAAGCAGCCTTTTGCTGCCAAAATATGAAAATGAGAAACAGCACTGATAATCTTACAGTAATGCAAAAAGGGAGTGTTTGGAAGGAGAATCTTAAAATTCAAGTATTATTCAACTTCCATTCATCTGCAGAGAGCACAAAGCCCCTATTACCTGTCTTTGAGTGCAATGACGCTTGGTTTCATTTCACTTTGCCTGAGTTTTCCTTGAAAGAACTGATGTTAGTAGTTGAAATTCTAAGCATCAAGGCCATTTATCATTTCAGAAACACTCATATATCTCTACTCAGTCTCCCAAGATTTATCCAGGGGTGTTGGTCCTGCAGGTGTTATTTTTTTTAATTATTTGCTTCAACATCAAAAGATCATTCAGGTCCTTTAAAAAGACTTTCCTGATCTTAATCTTGGCTATACTGGTGTCATGGTTTAAACTCAGCCTGTAACTCAGCACCACACAGCCATTCACTCCCCACCACCCTCCTCCTTTCCCCCTCCTGGGCTGGATAAGGAGGGGAATTTAAAGAATGTAAACCCCACTGGTTGAGATAAGAGCAATTTAATAACTAAAATAAAGTAAAATATAGTGATAATAGAAAGAATGCCAATAATAATAATAATAGGAAACAACAAAAGAAGAAATAAAAGCTCAGAAAATACAAGTCATGCACAATACAGTTGGTCACCACTGATACCCAACCCGACCCAAGCAGCAATCTGGCCTCCCTCCAGTTTATATAGTGGGCGTGAGGTGCTGTGGTATGGAATAGCCCTTTGTTTAGTTTGGGTCAGGTGTCCTGTTGCTGCTTCCCCCTGGCTTCTTGTGCCCTCCTCACTGACAGAGCATGAGACTGAAAAGTCCTTGATCAGGGTAAGCATTATTTAGCAACAGCTAAATTATCTGTGTGTTATCATCACTGCACCAGCTACGAGGAAGGAAAAACAAAGCCAACAAACCCAGCTGTTACAGCTGAAACCAAGACAACTGGCAGCTGACTTCTGTGGGTGCTGTGGCTGGCCTGGCATGACCTGAGAGCAGAGGAGCTGGGAGTACCATCCTGTGAAGAAACCAGTGTCTGTATTTACAGCCTGGGAGCCCTTGCCGTATGTGTCTTTAGCAATGCTGGTAGGAGGAGAGCAGTCTTTTCTCATGCTGAGGGGTTCTGAACCCTTGTAGATCAAATTAAATTACATTATACTAAGTCTGGATGCCAGTATGGAGCCAGTGCAGATTATAGACTAATAGTGACTTGAGTTTCCATTATATAGACAGGGTTCTGCATTTTATGTGTTTTACTTTTTCATCTTGACCTAAAGTTTCACTCCGTTTTAGTAATCCAGGCTTGCAAAAGCATGGTTTATGATTGTAAAAGCATGGTTTATGGTTTCAATACCTGCAACCAGATAAATGGCTGCAATTCCTTAGGTGTAGGATGTAGAAAATAGCACCTCATACTACTGCTATACCTATACATCCAGCACAATCCACATTCAGGTGGCACAAATATTCCCTTCTTTAATAAAACCAGGGTTTATTTGATCTGATGGAAAAATGAAAACACACACCTCTTTTTACAGAAATAGGAAAATCGTGGTTTAAAGCAAGTAAAAATCACACCAACTTACTGCCATTAAAACAAGGCAACTGGTGGTTCCAAAGCTCTTAACACACTGGAAAACAAGATGTATAGTTTCAGAAATGAAGTGATGTTTGATGATATGCTTGTCTTGTATTAAAAAGAATGTGGAAGCCTGCTGCATAAAATGTAAAATTTTATTTATCCATATTTTTATCAAATAAAAAATGTGCTAGTTGGTAGAAGTAGCTGGCTACATCGGCTGCAGCATATATTGATGCCTCATCGATTCTAAGCATTTACCTTATTGCAAGCATTTGTGTAGGTTACTATGAATAAACATAAATACTGATTTGTGTGAGTTGCCCTTCCACTGACACAGAGATATATTACCTTACTTTGGAAGTCTGTACACCCTTCTACTTTGCATAGATGGCTAAAGGAGATGCAAGACACTCGTCTTTGGAGAGGCAATTTAGAGGAGAGAAAAAGGTCTTTGTGCAATTTTGCAGCCTAGTCTGGATGTAAGTAGGGCAGATTCTGGTCCCAGAAGTTTTATTCTTTGCACATTCTTAAAATAAAACAGAAAAGCCCTTTGGTTTTGCTATTAAACTTTTTTTTTTTGTAATAGACAAAAATATATTTTTAACTTGCTTCTTTAGCCCTGCTTTTACTTTTTCTTTGTCCTCTAGACCTAGCTCACTTTTTCTACAGTCTTCCCTTTGTGCTTTTTGTAATAAGGGATACTCCCAAAGAATATTGCCTGACTTTTTATGCTAATCTTGCTTCTATTTCAGTTCATGTTGACTTGGAGAATATGCCTTGTAAATAGGAATACCAACTGACATACTAAATATAATCCTTAGTTTCTAAGCATTGATTGTTTTCACAGCATCCTTAAAGGGTAAGCTTCCTTACTATCCAAATATCATGGCTGGGAAACTGAGGCTCAAAAAGGCTGTATGATTTATGTGAAGCCACAGAGGGGATAAATGTTGCGTTTAGAATTCCTGGCTTCTGTTCCTGTGTTTGGATTCACACCTTCTCACAAAGAAATACTTGATTCCTCCTGATATTACATACCTTTCCATGTCCATTGAATGTAGCTGTTCGAAAAGTAGCTGGTACTCAATTCTCTCTGTCTGTCCTATTGAAACTAATGAATGCCTGGAGGTAGGCATAAGGTATCGTTACCTTTGACAGCCAGTATGTTTTATGTTTTAAATTATGTGTTAGGCAGGATTTTTGGATACTAATTCGATATAATGAGATGCGCTTCTAATATCAACCCTAGTTCAGGAAGGCCTTGCAGCCAGCCTACTCTTTATTTAAAACTATTCCATTTCAAATGTCCTAATGAGTGCTGTGAGTTTTTTCCCACATCCCCAGAAGGGAACTGGTGGCTGGAGTTTTTTCTGGTTTTGTTTTGGTTTATTTCAAATTAGGGTGAGTACAGAATAAAAATCTGGGGGAAGAGTTTTGTGAAACAGTTGCTACTGTGAGAATAGCAGTTAAGAAAGAAAATATTATAGTCTACAACTGTTAATGTTAAGGCAAGTCTCGATGCCTCTGCTGTTTGCCATTATCTTATAAATATCTTGACTCTGACTTTACAGTGCTGTTTATAGAATTTAATAAAGCAAATGTAATAATGCTGCCTGTGCTTTAATGTACAATCTCAATTGAGTTGACCAGAAGATAAATAGGAACAGGAATGATAGTGCGTTCCTACAGATTGTTTTTAATAAGCATGTTATTTAGTTGATCAGCCTGGTGCAGTAATGCCTCCTATCCTGCTCTACCAGACAAATTTATTAATGCTCTCCCCCCCATTTCTCTGAGAACATTGATTCCCTGCAGACATATCTCTATTAAACCTCTAGAAAGTCACAACTTCCAAATTAGATTAAGTAGCAGGAATGGTACTAGAAGAATCAAAGAAAATTGAGTGCATTATTGAATTCATGCCACATTGTCTCAGGAAGAGATGGGAGTTATGGGTAGTGGTAACTTTTGTCCTTACTGTACTAAAAAAGGTGTGGGCACTGCTGTCAAACCTAATTGTTTGCAGCAGGTTGCGATAAAGTGAATCTTTTCTCTTGCCTAAACTCATACATAGTGGGGTTTTACAAATGAGAAACAGATTTCAGAAAAAAGCTGTGCCATAGTTCACAATCATTTGCCGCTATTTGCTGGACACAGTTCTATTCTAAAAGCCCTACTGACAAAAAAATTAAGAAAGCATCTGGCTTTGGATTGTCAGCAGACTTGCTTGTCATGCTAGCAGTTGCAAAATGCAGATATTCATTTTAAAGCTGCCTATTTCTCATTTTGATCTGACATATTAAAAAGCATATAATTAATGGTTGACATTAGTAATTAACATTAACTTTATGGTGCTTAATATGCCATCATTCATCCATCAAATAACTGGTATGCATAATGTCTTTGCATGAAGGTTTTAATTGCACAAAATGATCCTTCAGTTCTCAGGCCCCATGGTTTAAGGTAGTTGTAAATATACTTTTAAAAGATGTGAAATTTTCACTTATTGAACGTAAACATTGTTTTTGTTTTTCTGTAGGAGTGTGCACGAACGTGTAAGCCAGGGACTTCAACTAGGGACCACGGCCCCAGACACACAGCTTCCATTAGTGGCTAAAGAGCACCACCTTGCTGTCGCCAGTGCTCTCTGGAGAAATT
Source organism: Melopsittacus undulatus (assembly GCF_012275295.1). NCBI lineage: Eukaryota > Metazoa > Chordata > Aves > Psittaciformes > Psittaculidae > Melopsittacus > Melopsittacus undulatus. Next base: position 54,059,719 of record NC_047529.1, on the reverse strand, counting down.
TCTTTCCCTACTTGAAGAGCCAGAGAATGTCACAGATGCCACCTTCCCCACAGCTTGCTGATACAGCTGCAGGTTAGCACTGACCCTCCCTACTACTTCCTGAACTTGGTCTATTTCTGGATCACAAACTATCAAGGGTTTTGTATTTTGGGATATTTCCACTTGTTACATGTAGTAACTTAAATTTGTGGAAATGCGAAAAGTAGATTCTCTGCTAAATATTTTGACAAGAAGGAATATTGTAACTGTGAATTATTTAATAGAATGCAAGCAGATTGAGAACTCCAAAGGGGTTTAAAGCTGTTCAAGTCTGAGTTCTTTTTCACTACTAGTCATAGGCTAGTTGTGAACTAGCAACTATGCAAACATTGCAAATTTTGTCAACATTGCAAACATTATACAATATAAATGAGAATAACTTCTTTACATCTAGAATTTACAACTTTTTGGTAAAGTTTGTTGCAATTTTATGTTGAACTGTTCATTATGGTTAATTTTTTAAAAATAATGTTTCATATTTTAAGACTATTTTTAAAAGGTTGATTTTTATTTTTTTTCCTGAACCCTTATGGTCATAGTCATAAAAATATTTTATAATTAACTGTAATTATTTATCTTGCTTTATACTGAAGGGTTTTAATCTTCAGTACAACATTTCATGTCTATGTGAACTCCACGTGCAACGAGTCAGCATGGTAGTGAATAGAAAGAAATACCTGTTTGATCTTTAACTTCAGTAGCTAGCATTGTATTCTGTCATTACAATGAAATCTTGTATCCATTTAACTAAAATTTAGAGAAGTGAAATATATAGTATTTTTTCCCATCGTGGTATAAATTAGGTGAAGCTACAAGCTCAGAACTACTGAGTTAGTAATAGAAAAGTGGCAAGACCCTTCATTTGAAGCAGCTCTTCAGTAGTTAGTAGGTAACATTAATGAAAGAGGCAGTGTGCAATAGTAGTGGCCTCACACTGGTGAAGCATGTATGGGAAACAGCAATACAAATCAAAGGAAGAGGTTGTTAATGTCAAAACTTTCATTCATTTCCTACAGTGTTATATCTTTTTATTTTATGTTAGCACAGTGAAACAGCAAGAAGAACAACCTATTATAAACTCCACTTAGAAGCAGGGGAGTGCAGTTGTGACCTTCTTTATAGAGATGTGTTAGGCAATACTACAGAGGAAGGCAAACCCTTCCCATGCTGTATGAGCTACTTGCCTTGGAGGTTGCAGCCCAGAGGAGAGAGCAGCTGTCACAGCTCTCCGGCTCCCCCTGCCAGGCAAATAGCCTGGGACTCACATTATCATTTCTGTCTCCTGTTTCTCCCCTACCCATGTCATGGCTGATGCTGCATAAACAGTGTGATAATCTGGAAGGAGGCTGGCACAAATTCCTTTGTCACCTAAGGCAGAGTGGGGACTCTGTACTACCCTTTTTTATTCTGAGGTACATAAAGAAATGTGAAGCCCTTCATAGCTTGAGGTAGTCTGTCCCTATATTATTAATAAAAATAGCTTCATTGTTGTTTCTGAAAGCCAATTTATTCTGTCTAATTCAAAGTCAGCTTCCCAATGCAGGCAGGTTTAGAAATCATTATTTTAATAAATTAATATTACATTTATATTTAACTTGAATTGGAGAATGTTGGAACAGGTGAGCTCCTTTATTTCATTGCCCTCTAAAGTCAGTTTTTCTGACTCATTCAATGCCTCTCATTTCCTATAACCTAATAACTGCTCAACATTTCAGATTACGTTTTCTTCTTGAGCTTAAATGCATTTATCATTTGCAGCATAAAGAATGTGCTATATCTTTTATTCTGGTAGTGTTAGATACAGATTCCATAGTAGAGCTAATAAAAACAGCAAAATTAGCAAAAACTGTGCAAAGTATTGTCCCACTTTCTTGATCTGCAACTGTTGTGTGAAGGTCTTTTTTACACAAATAAGCTTGCCCGTAGTACTTTATTTGCACAGTAACTTCTGATACATGAAAGTGTGTTCTAATAATAGGACAGGTACTGGCTTTTACTGAGTGAATTCTTTCCAGATATAGTTCTTCACCGCAAGAAGTGTATGAAAACAGCAAAGCAAATAAATAAAACTCAACCTGGTAAAGCACAGTAGTACTTGTATGTACAAGGGAAGAAATGCTGGATGGAGGCAAGAAAGAGAAGCTAAGAAGACAAAAAAAAAAAGCAAGTTTTTAGGATGTTTTGTTATTGCATAGGTGGTAGAGCTATGCCTTCAGGATTTATAATCTGTGGTTCCTTGAAGATATTTAAAATTGCGTATGTTTGGATCCGTTTTCTCTCCATTGGATGCAGTGTGTCATGTTGACTTACAAGCTCCTCAGGACAGTGACTACGTTTTAACATGTGTACAAACACTGTCTGTTAGAATAGTTGTCCAATTTTAATTGAGATTTCTGGTACTTCCAGACTGCACATTCTTAATTGTAATTAATTTAGAATGCTTTTCAGTGGAACAGGGATGTACTGAAAAACCATTAACATGGTGCAATGTTTTTCTTTCTTTAAAAATCAGGTTTTACTCTCTTAGCTTTGGATATACCCAGCAAAGCCCTATCGGATCTCCAGCCACAGCCCGTTCTATCAATGATGCAGCTGTTTGGATGGGATGACATGGTGTGGCCTCACCTGGTGTCAAGATATCTAAGTCACCTAATTCAAAACAGGTAAAAAACTGCCACTACTTGTTCTTCCAGTAACTTCGTTAGGCTTGTGGAAAATGTTGCTTCAAACAGTAATGTTTCATTAAGATGGTCCAGGTTCTTTGCATCTGCTTATGTTCTAGGATTCTTTAAATCATCTGTGATGTTTCACAGGGAACAGTGGGTGTTATGTGTGTTAGGGGGTCTGTTCAGGGTTTTATGTGTAAAGATACTAAAAATTTGTCAGGAAGATGGGTAAGTATTTTGAAAATGTTATTTGTCTTTTCTATTGCAAACCACTTATTTTTTCCCACTGGAGACAGCGGTGTTACTAACATCTAGAAAATGGGGACCTAGACAGTATCTTCAGAGAAGTACTTCCATGAAGAGTGGTAATGCCTCTTAAGTGAAATGCCTGAAGCCATAACCTATTTTTAATTTGCATAGTTATAGTTATCCACCCCTTCTACTGTTGCTATGCTTGGGCAAAGTTGTTACAGTGTGGCAAGGTAGTAGCCTCTTGCCCTGGCTGCAGTTGAAGTTGTGCTTGCTAAATTTAAAGGATTGGACTTGTTTTTCCCTTGTCGGTTACACTTAACACAAAAACTTAAATCTTCTCATAAAATGTCAAGACAAACATTGTCACAGAAACCTGAAGATGCTATATAGTAAGTATTCAGTGTTTAAATATCTTGACTTCTTCAAAACGAACAAGGCAGGAAGCCGAGGAGGATAGGTTGGGCCGAAATGCATGCATTAAAACTTTATTTTTGACAAGCTTGGAATGCTTTCTGAGTGCATATTAATATTCAGGTAGCTCAGGTTTCTGAGATCTGCTAAATGGATGCTTTAAATTAAATAATAGGTTTAGAGTATTTATCACATTTCTGTGTTTTACATGTCAATGTTGAATTTTCACAGAATTGTTTAGGTTGGAAGGGACTCTCGAGATCAAGTGGTCTAATTTGTCCAGTGCTTCTGTGCAAGCTTCTGCTTCAGTCAGCTAGAGAAGTTCGCCCAGGATGCTGTCCAGTCAGGCTTTTATATACCTGGGAAACTTTATTTACTTTAAGTGAGCCTCTAGGAACCTAAGATAGATGTATAGTGGTGGCAGTGGTTGTTGTGGTATTTCAGAGTCTTTTTCCCCTCACCCTGCTTCTTAATCAGGCTCTGAAAGCAGGGGAGGTGAGAGATGAGAGAGAAAGAGTGTTTATATGTCAGGCTGTATTTGAAAGTGAAAAATATTGCACATTTTTAGGGTGTGTATTGTACTAAAGAGCAAAGCTGTAAATCAGGATCTGGTAAAGTGATGGGCAAAGGTGAGGCTATGGCCGTCTTGCAGGGAGATGTGAAAAGGTTGAATTTGGTTGCTCATGTATTAGTTTGGAATTCAGGAGAGAAGTGTTTGGTCTTCTGATTTGCCGTATTTCTATTGTATGATCTTTTGTAGGGTGAGTTTCATGCAAGGTTGCAGATACTTAGCACGTGCTGAATGGAATAGGAGTTAAGCACATATAAATATCCATTTACAATTTGAATTTTGTTGCTCTTCAGGTGAGATCAAGAAAAACATTTTAATGCCTAAACTGGAATTTTGGTATCATTTAGGTGCTTAAGTCTAATTACCAGTTCCCCCAGTAAGCACTCAAGTAAGTGATTTAAAGTTACTTAAGTATTCATTAGCAACACTGATTAAGCACCTGCCATATTCTTATATATGTAGCCACAGATATATTGCTATGCTGGCAGAGGTAACGTTTACTTTGTTTGGAATCATGGCCAAAACATTCTGTTCCCAGGTGTTTAGGGGCACGATTGTATTACAAGTGCAGAGCACACACATGTAGCTATTACTGAGTTGCCCATACAGCCCTTCTGCCACAATTTCATCTAAAACTGCAGTTAGTGTTGGAGATAGCTCTCTGGGATACATTACTTGTTTATATTTGTAACACCCAAGTTAAGTGGGTCTTGCACTCTTAGGGAATTCAAACCTTTGTTTCCAAATAATGCTGTAGAAACCAGTAAGAGGCCCTTTCCCCCTTCTGGCAGGTTGTGCCATGGAGTAACTGGAAATGTGATCTTAAAGGTCTTTTTCAACCTAATTGATTCTATGATTCTATGTCAGGTTCTTGGATCCATGGTGAGAGAACTAGCAGGAAAAATCATGGCTCCATAGTTGAGGGTATTTGTCTTTTGCTTATATGTGCATGTTCTCATTGTTGCTGGTTCTCTGTCATATGTTCTCACTCATTTTTCTGAATCTCTTCCCTACTGGAAGCTTGAGACAGAAAGCACTCACAGAGAGGCAAATATTTTTGTCCCCTTTGTTGGGGTTGCGATTGTCCAGCCCCAAAGAGAATTGTCTCTTTCCCCTATCAGTTGCCTTAAAAACTGAGGTATTTGAGACTAGGCAAAGGTATGTTCCTACCTCATCATCAGAGCTGTAAGGTGCTAGGATTTCCTCATGAGTACCTAAAATAAGACTTTTTTGGTAGAATTATACAGAGGTATCATACTTCAAACACTGACATTTTCTTATATGCTAATAAGATGGCAGATTTTTGTGGCATGATTCATGTACTTCTTTACCTTAGGCAGTTGTAGAGCAAAAGTTATCAAAGTATCTAAGTGCTGGGATCTTAAGACTTCATTGTTACTGTGCTCTGATAATTTTCACATCAAACATTCTCAGTTGAAAAGTAAGAAGATTATTTTGTTGCTGATGCTGTTATATACCCTGAAAGCTCTGGGAATATGCACACAAGCATTGGCATTTCTTTTGCAGTTATGCCTAGAAGTTCCTCTCCAGATACCTGTTGTGTGATGTGTGATAGTATTATAACCAGTCTAAACTAACTTCAGGCATTTGTATGAGCTCAGTGGTTTAAAAGGACCACTTGCCATGATTCTGGCAGGTAGTTATTGTTCTTGCCTTTCTTAAGGATTAGGAGCATATTGCTCTCTAGTTTTAGGAAGATGCCTGAGTGGCTTACCTACCAGTAAGCAAGAGAAATGAGAGTTGAGACTACAGCAGGAAGTGATTTTGTAAGCCTTTGAGGCCAAGTAGACTAGCTGTGTACATCAAGATTACATAAGGCTGGAATTGTTTATATGTTCCTGCAAAGAGCATTAAGTCCATCCTGTTTTTTTGGTGCTGGAATTTGATTTTCATTTCTTATACTTTATTTGCTTGGATTTGGTCTATTTATTTTGTCTACAGTACCTTAGCAGGGATGTACAGTCAAAATATACAGTTGACACTGGTTTTAAGTAAATAAAACAGAAAAAAAAACTTTATTAATGTGAGAAGCAGAATCCAGTTTGGTTCCCATCTGGACCTGTGCTGATTTTCTGTTGCAAGCATGAGTAAAAATTCAGTAGAAAATAAGTAGATTTATATGTACATATATCAAGAAAAAGACTACAAGCATTTTTCATCAAAATTGAAGCACTTAAAACTGACCAGGGAGGAAATCTCTCACATGAAAGGTGTAACTATTTGGAAGAAATTTCACTGACCTGAAGCACACACGGAGCTTGTCCAATAGGAACTGGAATCAGGTTGCAGAACAGACCTGCTGTCCATTATCAAGGCATTTCTGCAGAATTAATGATGTGGGGCTGTTACGCTTGGGAGAAAGTGATCACAGCAGCTGCTCATGGTGGTAAGGCAAGTAAAGCTTTGGGAACACTGAACAGTAGAGTTCAGGGGTTGTGCACTGAGTGTTCATGGTGCCATTGACTCCAACCTGACACCTGTGTTTGACTGAAAGTATATGCAGCAAGTTTGCTGTGTGGGAATGTACATATATATGTATATATATACACACTTGTGTGTGTATGCATACAAAAATGCATACCTCTGTAAGTGTACGTCAAGTGTAGCAGTTTACTTTCTCGTTTCCCTTTTTGATCTGCTTCTAAGATGGCATATTGCTTTATTTGCTAAAGCAGACCTTCTCTTCGTCTTTTATGTGTTTAGAAGGAAGTAGACCAGCATAGCATGGGGCAGCTGAGCTAGCTTTGTCTGAAAGGATGGAGTAGCTAAAGCAGTGTCAATATGAAGTTCATGGTTGATTAAGATAACCATTTCCACACCAAACGTTGTCAGTTTAGATCATATTGTCAAATTATCCATTGTTAGAATAAGCGTTTCCCATTGTGTGAATATTCCCTTCTGTTTTTATGTAGTAAAAAAAACATGTGCATGTATATATATATGCTTTTATATTGCCATGTGTGGCATTACCAAATTTATCATGTTCTCTGTATTTGGGCATCAGGATATTGTGAGCAAAGTCTGTAGAGTACACAAAAGGAATGCCAGTTGGCCTTTCTGTTGCTTTATTTCTAATTGTTTCTGTGCCCTGTTTCTCTATGTCTGCAGCAAAATGAGCCACTCTGGCACTTTTTTGCATACTTTTGTTAGATCTCTACCTTTTTCTTCCTTTTCTACCCATGCAGTGCACTGTGTGAAGCTTTTTCTAGTATGGGATATACATCCTATGAAGCTTTGACAGTACGTTCTTGGTTTCGATGCGTTTTGCAAATGTTCATAGATCAACCAAGTGGTATGCTGGCCAAGACAGATGCTGAGGGAACAGTTGGTAAGTGTTCACATTTCCCTAATGTTTGCAGTAGCGATTCTATATTGCAAAACTGGCAAACATTTTCAGCTAATTACAAAATGTATTTTTGTTTGTATTCCTTTACTTTTACCTAATTACAAAATGTGTTTCTTTTCGCCGCTTGTGCTATTTATTGATAGTTTGCCTGCTCTGCATATGACAAATTTATCACAAACAAAGATAAAAGAGCTTGTTTCCTTGGAAGCAAAGAACAAAAACTTGCTCCCAAGGAGACAAGCTATTTTCCCCCCATGGAGAAACTGCTCTGAAAAAAAGTGAAAATCTGAAGTAAATAGTCAGAAATCATGCTGTGAATGCCCTAAAAGAAAAAAACAAGGAAAAAAAAATCAGTTGCAATTAATTCTTCCCTTTTTTGTATTGGATATTTTGCTTTCTTAGAGCAATACTTAATCACTTCTATAAAACAGTGCGGTTCTATTTATCTGTAGAATACATCTTCCAGCGACTGTTTTTCATACACATTTTGTAGATTCTGAAGAAAGCCATCAGTCAAATTAAAGACTTTGTTATCCATACTTAAAACTATTAATACTCTTACAACTGTATTAGAAAAATAACTAGTTTGGACACACATTCTTGTGTCTAGAGAGGTGCAGTCTGTTGCAGAATCCTTGTATTTTAGACATTTTGAAAGCATGTTTCATTTTATTATTTTGGGACTAAAATTGGAAAGCACAACTGTACGCTATATTTACTGCTGTGCTCTCTTGTAACAACCAGGGAAAGCCTATACGGAGCAGCTGACTGAAATGACAAGACTGATCTCCAAGCTCTCAGAAGTACAGAACATTCTTTCAAAGGCTCATGTAGAAGAGTCAGTTTTCAAGCAAGACCCTAAAAATGCTCTTGTCCAGTTCATTAAGGTACTGTACATCTCCTGCTAGCCTCACAGGGCAATTTTAGTGAAAAGGAACTTTATATCAGATTTTCACATGTACAGAAAGAAAATAATCACACAAACTTTGTAACAAATGTAGTGGTTTCATTTGTATTTATTTCAGTGTTTTTGTTTTCTTAGGCTGTTGGTAGAACTTACAGCAGCCTCCAGACACTCCCCGAGAAATCTGCCATGGTAGCAAAGACTTTGGAGTATTTAGGTGATGTATTAAAGAATGTAAAACCTTACCTCAAAGTAAAAGGACCTCCAGAAGGTCTGCAGCTTACATATCGGATCATAGGTAATTATTTTGCAACCCCTATTAGGAAACAGTTTTATGGAATCAATAAAATGTGACTTTTTATATTTTTATATATATAATAATTTTACATATATATATATGTAAAATTATTATATTTATATATATATATATATATAAATATCTAACTGTAACATCCTGGTGACTTTGCTTTTTTAAACCATTAGAATGGACAGTGTGTATATATGTATATATATGTCCATTCTAATGGTTTAAAAAAGCAAAGTCACCAGGATGTTACAGTTAGATATTTAATTTTCTTCCACTGATTTTCTTTGTGTTTTATTCTGCTATCTAATCTCCTTGTGGTTTTTGTTGTGTTGCTTTGCTTTTAATTATTCCTGTAAATCAATATTTAAGATGTTTTCATGTCTTTTACTACTGAAAACCACCTGGTTCCCCTAAACAAAAACAGAAACAATCACAAGACAGTGAAGCAGTGTTATGACAGGCTTTCTTTTTAGTTATGAAAACATAATGAAGGTTTAAAAGACAAAGAAAAAAGCCCATTCGGGTGTAATTCGGTCACTTCTTTGCCTTCTGTGGGCTTTTTAAATTATGAAGATAGAGCAAGAAATTTACCAAATCTAAACACCTCCCTCCTGTGTTCACACTGTCTTCTGCTGTCCCCTACATCACAGCAGTGATAGTAGAAGGAGTACTTCTAGCTGGAATGAGCAGATTTCCTTCAAAGCAGGAAGCTTTAACAACATTATTAGAAGTATTGTTAAGTGATTGTTCTCTTTCTCTGTGATTGATCATTGTGTTTTCTTTCACTCCACAAGATTAATGTTGTTTAGCGTTGGTTTTAGGGATGGTAACGAATTACTGTTACAGACTAATAATATCTTGTAACAGCCTACTTTTGCTCTTTCATTATTTTCAAAGTCTTAAGCATATTTCTTGGGATAATTCTGCATTTTCAACCCAACAAACATTTTCTTGCCTCTAATTAAATATAAACTTAAGATATCTGTGAGAACTGCTACATGGGAATCTTATTTAATCTGTATTTTGAATATTAACACTCATATGCTATATAGAGTTATTTTCTCAAGGAAAATTATATCTCACCTGCATTAAAGTTATTCCTCAAAGTTAGGGTATTTACATATCAATATCTTTTTACTTTTTTTTGCAACTCAGAAGGAAGATTTTAAAACTGGCTCAGAGCTATATACGTGAGAAGTTAATTATGTTGAAAACAAGATGCTCTTTGAGGTTCTCATTTTGTGAATTAGGAGTGACAAAGGTCTGGAGAAACCATACTGGTTTAAAGGAGTTGGCTGCCCCACATTCTTTTTAGCCTTCTGAATTAGATGCATTAAAGAGATTTTGAAAGATATATAATGTTTTCCTAACATTGAATTGCTGTGTGAGTAGTTCCTGATATGGCCACAGTGTTAGATGAATGTGAAGGGAGGGCAAAGGCAGTGTCACTGAAAAATGTGATGAACGCACACAGTAAGGTAAATGTTTTAAGTGCACGTGTGCTGATTGCAGTAGTGTTATGTATAAAGTTTAGTGATTTTCTCTGCATGGATGTGGGAGGCTATCCTTTCTTCAGCATTACTGTACTTTTCCTAAAGCAGCTTCACTTCCCTAGAAACTTGAATCAATTTAGTACTTTCATTTTGCTGAACTGTAAATGGACTTGAGTTATCTTGACTGGGATTTTTTAAAGGAATACTATGGAATTGGGTACATGGGACTTAAATTGCTTTGGCATTTCTTGCAGTTTTGGTGGTTTTTTTTTTTTCAACAGGTTGTCTGGTAAAGTTCTGGGCACCAATACTGGCTACTTCCAAAGCACAGCAACTCTTGTTCCGCATCGTGGATTGCTTACTACTGCCACACTCTGTGCTCCAGCAGGACAAAGAGCTGCCTGTGGCTTTGCTGTCTTCCATCCAGGAAAGCCTACCTCTTTATCTTCAGGTAAATGTCTGAACTCTCTTATCAGCAGACAAATGTGTCTTCAGGAAAAGATTAATATTGCAAAAGATGTTTTCTTTTTCCCTAATCAAAACAGGCGTTGACTGAATTTAAAGAAGCAGCAAGAGGAGCTTTCTCTTGGAGAATTAGAAAGAAAAATGCCACCCTTTCCTCTTGCTGCATGCAGTTAGGCTGTGGTACACTCCAGAGCTGCTAGTCTAATCGCTTTATACATAAAGCTTTTAGCCAGCCTGCTGTTTACACTGGTCTGATGTGAGAGATTTCTGAAGCAGTGGATCAAATAATCTTAGTATGTAGGAAGACACTTGTTGGGATGACAGAGCAAACCGATGTTTTAAATCATCCTTGACTTGGCTAGCTGTGGATAATTAAAGATGAACTGCTCTTTTTTTCATTGCCCTTAAGAACAAAAGAAACTTCTCTGTATGTCATGACACTGTTTTATCTTAATAGTTTGAGAATATGTTTTCCTGAATCAAGTTCCTGCTGCTTACATTTACATGACTAAAGCCTTGCCTGTTATTCCTCCTATTCTTCCCTCAACTTACCTGTCACTCTTGAAACTGTGAGGCTTGTAGAAAAAGACTCAATTCTTCTGGTAAGGAGGAGAAAAGAATATTTCTTTTTAAATAAATAATATGTTTCTCCTTGTAAATCCTTGGGTCTTTGCTTACTATTTTCCATTCGCTCTTAGTCTTCATTTTGATTGCAGTCTTAACTGATCATTTTACAGGATTGTATTGTGAAACAATACAGGGGTGACGGTCTAACCATCCCTTGGATTTATTCCTTTAAAAGTTGCACTGTGCTCGATGGCATGTCACATGGAAGTAAATATGATTATATAATGATGTGCAAAATATGACTTTCTTTGCTGCTCTGTAGGTATTTTAAGAAGCTATATACATGTAGGGCCATCTGGACACTGCTATTACTACAGTGTGACTGCCTGTTTGCTAATTTAGGATTTCAGTCAGAGAGCACTGTTTCTCTGTAGTCTGCACATACGGATGTAGAGTTAAGATGAAAGCACTCCAGTTGTTTTGAAGTCCAGGTGTTGTGGACCTTTGTTTCCTGTTTTCTTTGTCAGTCTCTGACTTCCTGACCTCACTGTCCTACTCTTCAGCAGTCTGCTGCATAGTCCATGTGCTTTCCGGCTAAGCTAGGTGATCTTACGGGACAAATAGTTTATTTTAGATAGTTGCTGCTTCTAGAAAACAAGTAATACTTTAATTTGACTAAAGCTATTGGGGAAAGAAGAGGAGAAGACTATTTCTCCTGTTTCAATATGGAACTTCTACATTTTATGAATTGTTTGTATTTACAAAGTTGCAACATTTTTAAAAGCTTCAAAATGCTTCATTCATTCCAAAATACTTTCTTCCCCTTTAATTGGGAAGTGGAAAAATTCTGATTTAGAATCAACTTGAAAATATCTTAATATCAGTTTTAAATTCTCTTAGGACTGCTTCTGAACTCTTGAGATCAAATGGATTCTAGGCTCTCTCTGACTTCCCAGGTTATTGTTTCACAGTTGGCTTCAGCTAAGTTGGCTTAGGGCTAAATTCATTCCCTTCCACCCTCATGTGCATTCCCATTTAATTTGCTTTAATGGTTCTGTGATTAGCAAATTGTGAGCTGATTCAAATAGTAACTAGCCCATCAAACAAACAAACAAAAACCCAAACCCCAAACCAGAAAACTGATAAAACACTGTATGTGGGAGGGAAAGCATGTAAATGTGGTGGGATTAAAAATTAACAGGGTTTGTTTAACTTCAGATTTATTTCAAGCACAAATAATTGTCAAATGCACTAATTAAGACCAGCCATTGCATTTCTCTCTCCTCAATTCACACTGACTGTATTTACTTGTTGTGTTTGTGTTTACTGTATATATAAATTTGGGCTATACAGGTCTGCCTTTTGACAGATCTTGGGCAACTGGGCTGTTCTCCACTGTATATTGAGCTCATCTAGAAGTTTTCTTCAAACTGAGTCACTGATGTTGCCTTGTCAAAATAGCTTAGTTCTAACAACTTTTAAACTAGTATTTTTTCTTTCTTTCCTAAAGGGTTACTGTCTGGCTGTTACTTCTTTCACTTGCATCATCTGTTTAGATAATATTTGATGACCTATGATCAATTTTGTTGGGATACAGTATCAAATTTGTCCTCAGAGTTGTTTGAATAATGGACTTCAGGATGTAAAGCATCAATAACATGAAGTAACATCCATTTTATCATTTTATTGAAGTGTTCTTAAATATGAGATAGTGAGATGTGTAAAATCAAAGACTGGGTATTTTGTCACTGTAAAAAGAAGTTGAGCTGATTTGTGTGATAGTGGATTGCTGAAGCCTACCATGGGAAATTTCAGATTGAGATTGAGCTTGGATGGATTTTTTAGGGAATTATTTTAAGGAATTTTAGGGCATATTTATTAGTAATATGGGAAAGAACAAAAGCGGTGTACAGGACTTATTTTGGAGAAGAAATAATAGTTTAAATATATCTTGTAGAATACAGTGTGGGTGTGTGGAATAAGTGTAATATACATAATGATGGGAAAGGTAGGATACCCTGCTTGATTTATCATCATTGATCCTGTCCAAATACAGATGGTTGATTGCTGTCTAAATACAGGAGAGTGTTGAAAGAGCTTAATTCTAAGTAGTGCTTGGCACATACATTTTCCAGTGATTTTAATGGGTCTGTGCAGGCTCAGCAGTTGTCAGAGATCAGACCTTAAAAGCCCTCCTGTGAGCCACATCTGTGGTCCGATATTTGAGCAAGCTTATTAATACATTTTGTGAATTATAGTATGTGTTTAATAGGAATTGTACAACATTAATTGGCGAACAGCAGATTTATTCCAACAGCAGGACTGATATTATAAGTCATCATTAGATAGCTTGGCATTTCTGCAGTGAATAGTTCCAGTAATCCATACTAATCGGTTCTTCGCTCTCCACAGGTGATTTACAGATATATGGATAAATCAGAAGAAAGAGGCAGCTCTGGCCACAAAAGGTTCCTGCAGTGAGCACACACAGGAGTCAGTTGCCTTTCTGCTAAAATGAGGAGCAGATGTTGTCATGCCCCTCTGCTCCCCTTAAAAAATTCTTTGGCTTTTTTTTCCCCTTCTCTTTTTAACCTCAGAAGATAGCTAAAGAACATAGTTAAGAAAAGGAGAGTGGCTCTATCAAGCCTTTAAAGTCCATCTGCTTTGTAGGGATTGTCCTAGGGGTCAGATGTGACTGATCTCAGATCTCTGGTCCAGAACTGCAGTCCAGTAGCATGTGTTTCTTTTCTGTCTCACATGAACAGTAGCTTCCTTTATCTCTGTTAATTACTGGTGGGATTTAAAAGAAGAAAGTTCCATGTTATTTCCTTATAATCACATCCCTGACCAGCACTGCCTTTGATGTTTTGCCATTATACTCAGAGATTTGCAGCTACTGTGCAGTGTTGGTAATTTAGAATCATAGAATAGTTAGGGTTGGAAAGGACCTTAAGATCATCTAGTCCCTTGTGCCACTTGGAATACAGCGTGGTCAAACCTTGTGCAGGTCTGTTGATCTTTGCGCTTTGTAAGAAAAAGTAAGAGTCCAAAATAAAGGACATGGTGTTGAGGGCTTTCTTGTCCAAAAGAGAAATCCACGTTCTTTTTCTGGAAACTTTTAGGGAACAGTAGAAGCATCAGGGTCAAATGTGTGATGATTCCTCCCCGAAGACCTTTGATGCTGTGGATGTGCCCTTCCTGTGTGAGGACTGATGTGTGGATTTTTCTACTATGTAGAAGAGAAGGATTTTTTTGCCTTGGGGGTGTTTTTATGGCTCCTAACAAAAAAGAAGGCAACTTCTATCACTGGGAAAAAGAACTGAATTTATATCTTGGAAGTTGTTAGTGCTAATCTTGTAACTTTCATTAAGAAAAAATGAGGATCATTCAAGTGAAAATTTTGTTATTACTACGTAGCTTTAAAAATTAGACCTTTTTTGAGAGGCAGCATCTCTGCCTGACCCATCAAAAAGGAACCTAGAATCTTTCCTAAAGAAAAGATTAGCTTACAGAAAAAAAGCTGGTTTCTTTTTTAATGTTTTTTACAAGTTAACAGCTCTCCTCACAGGATTTCAAGAGCCCTCTCAATCCTCATCGGATAACTAAAGAAAAAACATCACTGGTTAACTTGTGTCCTTTCTTAACTCTATAGTCCTGAAGAGTATCTCCCAGTAATGCTCTTGGCAGTGTGTTGTTTTGTGGGTGGTGGTTTTTTGTTTGTTTTGATTTTCCTTTAATCATTTCCTGCTTTTTCATGTTACATCTCTCCCAATCCCCCACCCTCAGAAATTAGAATCAGTTTACTTCAACTCAGAAAGTGAAAATGCTTTTACAAAGGGTTGGGTTAGGTTTGTTGCTCCATCTTCAGTCGAAACTATTGGAAGATCTGCAAAAATTATTCAGTGCTCCTTCAGATAATCTAAACTCTAATATTTTTTGCTGTTTATTGCACCTATTAAGGATAATTAGAATCATTTCTTACAGATAGTAACTCTTATTATTTAATAATAACTGATCTCTTCCCTCTTTTCTTGACACTGTGTGGCATTTGTTGATCCTCAGTTTGAAAAACTGTCTCATTTCAGTAATTGTTGTTCTTCATAGGTGTTACATTCTTCATGTATTCCTACAGGTGTCCTCTGTAAGGCTGTGATGTTCTTTGTGTCCCTTTTATCAGATAGATTCATACTCTTTCTCACCGATTTTTTTTCTTCCTGTAGTGTTAGAACAGTCTAAAGAGTGCTGGTTCTGATTCTTGGACTATGGACTATTTTCTGTCTTTTTTGAAGTGCTGTACTGTAGAAAGCACAGGCAGCAACTGTTCTTCATGCCTGCCGCAACATCGTATTGAAAACACCAAACAGCCTTACATACTAAATAATCTGTCATCTGTAAGTCTGAGCCTGCTTGCCAAGCAGTGTTTTTAAGAATTCTGATATAGTAGCAGCTGCTTTTCCCTACAAAATTTTGCCGCATGTACACAAAAGGAGAAGAGAACCTGAACTGTTGATCAAAGCCCCAGTTCAGGAAGTGTGGCTTTTATTGTTAGGACTCACCAGAATTACTCAAGAGGTCTAGAATTATGGGAACCTAGCCAGACCTGTCCATATTCAAGAGGGCCACCTATAGCAAGTCTTTAAGCATGTCTCAAAGCACCTCATTCTTTGAAAGCTCATATTTCCTGCGTTTGTTTACTGTGGAATCAAAAGTGAGAACTGCCCATTTCAAGGAAGTGCCAAGAACACCCTTAGCTGTGTCTCAGCTTGCTTTTTTTTCTGAAAGAATTATTCTGTCATGTGCATGCAGATAATTATAAATGAAAATGTTTTGGGGAAGGGAGTCCCATGTGAAAAGCTACAGAAATACTCCTTGTATCACAGCTTGTCGTGAGCTATTCATTCCTTCATTAGGGGAGTTAGCTTACCTCAGCAAGCACCAATATTCAGGCAGGTACTCCTCCTACCACAACTGGAGTCTGAATTGCAGTGCTTGTGGGAGTTTGAAGTACTGTTGAAGTTGCTGCCTAGGGAACTCTACGCTTGAACTTCTTTTATGCCATTATTCTTGTTGGACAAAACTACTGTGAAAACTGAATTCTCAAGAGGCTTCTGTTTGTGCCGCTGACTGTGACCCTTCTGATAGGAGATCACTGCAGGTTTTTATTTTTTCTTAGTGATTTGTTCTTCCTTTCAACAATCAAAGGAAGGGGAAGGAAACTCTTAACTTTCACAGCAGCTTGTACCAGTAACAAGAATACTCTTTTATCAGAGATGTACTGTGTATATGTGGTATAGCTACAGGTAGTGTTCAGCTAGGCACTTTCTGGGCAAGCACTTTCATTATAGATTTCTCTCTGGATCAATACAGCTTATATTGAATAAATGACAGCAGATTTAGCCTTATCTTAAACAAATTTAAAAAAAAAACTAAATCCCTTATAAATGGTGCCTAATTTACTCTAATTTGTTCGTGCTATGAGCGAGATTTTTCTTGTCAGACCACGATTCTAAGTGCTTATTTTTCTGCTATGTCGTTCCTGCAAAAAATTTCACATGGTGCTTTACAAACAGATGAGGTATTCTCTCTCTCTCTCTTCCTTCATAAATCTTACCTGTCTCGTGTACTTTGCTAGACCACATACAGGGTTGAAAAAGAGATCAGGAGCTCTTGGGCACAGAGGTTGGTTTCTCAGGTCTGAAATGCCAAGGTTTTATTTCAGATTTGAAGGGGAGCTTGCGTGTCCCAGAGCTCTTCGTTCGATGTATTAGTGGATCTGGTAGAAGATCTTGTTTTCTTTGCAAGCCTTGCCCTGGCTCTCTCTTCATATGTAGACTGTCATATCTGCAGCAAATTACTGATGCTTGTTTGTCTGTGTGCAGCAGTTTACAGAGTGTGTATTTACCCCACTTTAACAGCTTCAGTTATTAAAGATTTATTCAAAAGTATTGTTAAAAATTTATTTCTCATTTTCTGACATTTTCCTCTACAGGGCCTGTCTTTTATATGTTGCCAGTCCCAAACACAGGGTGCCTATTTAAACCAACTGCTTGGGAGCATTATTCAGCATTATTTTGGACGATTTCTCCCTTCCTCTCCATCTGTGCTTGGAGCCAACCAGCATCCAATGCTGACTGCTTTATGCAGTTCCATTACAGCTGCCCAGATGCTCCGTCTACGGAAGACCACTCTGCATGTCATAAAGTAAGGACCACTGAAGTAAAAAAGCATCACTTATTCAGATTTCACAGATAGCTAAGGGGAAAGGGAATGCCACTGTTGCCACTGTTTTCTTCTCAGTTAACTGATAGTTTGGCTGTAGGAAAGGCTTCCAAGGGTGCTGGGCAGGGAGCAAAGTACAGAAAGCATGTATACATTAGGAGAGTAAAAGTGGGAAGATCTGGTGACCAATGAGAGTGCCATTGAGGGTAAAGATCTTGGACTAAAAGAAAAAATGTTACATGGGATCACATGAAAAGCAAGTATTTTTCTAGAAGAGTTACACTGCAATATGGATCATCATATATTTGTGGCTCAGGCTGTATTTAGGGTCACAGGGTTGCAGTGCTTGCAGTTGGAAAAGGGAAAGGCAAAATTTGGTGTGTGGGAATGAAGAGGAAAATGTAAAGGCAGGAAGACAGTACTTGTTCGCTGTGCTGTCACTACTCGCACGATGTCAACAGCAGCTCTAAATGCTGATTCCCTGCTGCTGAAAGGCTGAAGCTTTGTTTTATATAATGCAGAATAAGGAGCAAGCTGTACTTTTTGTCTGTGTTGGGAGGCGAATTAAACCCCTGCTTTTATCCATGGTAATTGTATTTTTGTTGAAGAGTCTGTATACGTGTTGATTAAAAGAATTTCAGTGTTGATCTTAGGCAAATATGATAAGGAATCCTGTAAATAAAACCTGTCTTATCACTTATTAGGAGAATGAGTTAAGATATTGCAGTCTTAGTTCTGATGTGTTTTTAAATTATGAACACTCAAACTTCATCATCTTAATAAAGTTGGTTTGAATGTGTGCATGCATGTGTGGATTGAGAGTGGAAAGAAAGTTCTGAAACTGTAATGGCACCTGGTGACTTGTAAGACATTAAATGTTCCTTGATGATCTGGAGAGAATCTTGGAACTGAGCAGCAGTCTGATTTACAAACTGTTGGGTGCCCAGGAGGCAGCCACTAGGTCTGTGTGTAAATACATACAGAGTTCAGTAGCCACATATAAAAATATAGGAGTGTTACAACCTTCATTTGCCAAATTATACCAGTGCTCTGAAGCTGTGCAATGAAATACTCGTAACCCTGAAAGTCAGGTTTCTTTTGAAAGTTGTAGCAGCACTCCTCACTTTTGACAAGGATGGTGGGTTTTGACGCATTGCTCGGTAAATATGCGTGCCTTGCTTGAGTATTGGTGGAACCTAATATTCAATATCTAAAAAGGGTTTTTTTTAAGGTTCTGGGAGTGCTCTTGCTAACTGATGAATAAATGCTGTGTTCTTTTTACCTGCACTCTTCTCTCCTGAATGCTTCAATTTAAACTTACTGTCTTCAGATCTCAGTAATTTGTAATGTGAAATCAACAGTAGTTCAGATTCTTGTATCCTTTTGCCAAAAAATACCAAATCAAGCTGTTCAAATTGTAACCCTTACTATGCACGACATCAAAATTTGCTTTTCTTGCAGGTTAACAGGCCACCTTTCAATATTTGGGACAAATTTTATACTGGAAATGACTGTGTTAATTCTGGAGGAGGAAAAGCAAACATTGGCTTTCCTGTTACAACATACTGTTGACAAAAATAAAGTAACAGTACCAGTATAACAGCAGAGCTGTTACCACAAGTTGGGTTGTGAGTTGACAAAAGCACATAAAACTAAAAAAAGTAATTGAACAACAGTTGTATTTTGGATGTCATTTTAGGGTATTATAATCTTGAGTTCTCCCTTTACTCAATTATTTGATGAAGCTTTTCTATTTTAACTTGTGCAGTCAAACTTGGCTTTGTAAGTATAATTGATAGCTGTTATTTCTCACTTCCCTCTCCACAAAAGAGTCAGAAGGCATCGCTGTCCTCTGATATATTGGGAGTTATTGCTAAGACTAAGACAAAGAAGCCATTATTTGGGCTTAAAGACAGAAATCTATTAAAAAGCCTCCTGCTGAAATATCCCAGTTATTGTAAGGTATATGGTGCTTGCATTGAATGGAAATAACAAATTATAGACTTTGTTCTTGTTTGCTTTGTCTTCCCAGTGAAAACTACTTGCAGTTCAAAGGCAACGCTCCACCTCCTCGCTTGGCCTCAGTTCTTGCTTTCATTCTTGATGTACTTCAGAGAACCCAGAGCATTGAGCTATGTGACATTGAGTTGGTTCTCCCGGCTGTGTTGAAATGCTTGCTACTGGTTAACGAGCTACAAGGTGAGCTGCTTGTTTGCTTCACATACATCCCTGCACACCTGTAAGATTCTTGAACTGCAGAGCATCTTTCATACCAATATATAAGACTCTTAGAGGATGTGAATGGGATACTTCAGCCAGATAAACTGGACAAGCTTTGTTTTTTCATTAGCTGGGATATCTCTAAGAGGCAGAGAAATCCTACCTCTTTTTGCTCTCTAATGATCAATTTGTGAGGAGTCTGAAGAGCATTTCCATTCTTCCCATACTTCCCAACTCATTTCTTCCAGACTTAGTAACCATGGAAATTTTCTGACACCTAAAGGTTTGAGACCAAATAAGACTAGCATATGTTCTCCCCATAGAGGCATCATAAATGGATTAAAAGTAGCTTGTTGCTCTCTGAAGGCATATTTGAGTCTTCTTTCTTCTTTTAGCATGCTTTGTTTGGTAGTGAGATCTTCTTTACTTTTAGTTCCTTAAAAATGCAGCACTCTGTTCACCCCACAGTTGTATAATGGATGTGCATGTGTGCATAAGCTCAGAATTTCCACTTCTTGCTGCCAGCAGAGGCATTAAGCAAAATGGGGATTCACCTCTGACTTCTCCTGGGAATTTTATCTAATAAAGTACTTTTTGATTCTCATCTGTGAAAAGTTTCAAGGACAAGATATGCTTAGGAAATTGGCTGAATCATCACACACCTTTCTTCCCCCTTTTGCCATCACAGCCATATCTGCCTGAAGCTGTAAGAGTACCTTCTCTGCAATGTGCTGTGCAGCTGCAGCCACCAGCTCGTTGCCTGCCTGGGCAGGGCTCCACTGCAACCTTGTAGAAACATCCTTGCTGCCCAGTTCCAAAGGAAGGGCTGCATCTTGCAACTTAAATAATTATTTGGAAACAATTAAGGGGAAGAAAATAGTGGAGTTTTAGGAGGTTTCTTCCGCCCCAAAAAAAAAGGTAGGGTGGATTTCAGATCAACCCACCATTGAAAATAAGGAGTAGGTCTCTATAGCTTTGGGCAGGATATAATGCCACAACTGCTTTTCTTTCATTCGAATAGAAATGATTAAAGAATACAAACAGAACTGAAATTTAAATAAAATCTCTATTTCCACTAAGTGGTATCTCTTTGCTTTCACTTAAAGAGGCCATAGTGTACTAAAAAATCTGTGTGTTTAAATGATAATGGTGGTGAAAACAAGACTTTTGCATAAATCTGTGATTCATTCTGTTCTTTATAGCCAATCTAACTAACTGCTCTCACAGTCATTTCCCTTGCATCAAAGTAAGATAAACCCCATTTTTTTCTTCTCATTTAAAAATGTTAGTCTTCATGAAAGACATTCTCCAGATGGTCAGTTCAAGAGCTCTGTGTGAATCTTGTGATTTTTCTTTTGCAGTTAAAAAACTATCTACCGACATTGTACAGTACATGGTAGAAGGCTGCCAAGCAGGGTCAGGAGGAGAGCGTGCCACCCAGCTGACTTCTGTATTTAGGTAACCAGAAAATATGCCAATTGGCAGTGAAACTCCTGCAAGCCAATTGACAGCAAACATGTTTTTTAAAATAGCTAATTATCCTCAACATACTGCATTGTCACTTGTTTGTGGTATTTAAATAACACTACTTCTGGCACTGGTTTTAAACACAGCTTGGCCAAAAAGCCAGAGCAAAAAAAGTAAAAGAGAGAAACGTACCTGCTTTGTCATGGATCAGGTACTTTGTTGAAAGGTATGTAGTAGAGGTGTGGTGCTGCTGCAATGGGAAAATCTCTTCCTGAATGCTGATGATCAGTGTTGGGTACTGTGAAAGATGTGCATGCCTGATTTGAAGTGCATATAATGGAGCTTAAATCCTTGTATATTAAGCTTAGCTTTTGTTTTAATTTTTTATTATTTGATTTTGTGACCAATAAATAATAGATTATTATAATGTGAATTATACTTTTTCCTTACCTCTGCAAAATAAATCCTGTTTCTCACATGGATACAGCAGAGAATTTCAGAGTCAGTCTGAAAGACATTGAGCAAACTCAAACACTGGTGCTGTATTGGATCATGGCTAGATGAAAGCTCCAGAGGGACTCACTGAAAGAAGAATGGCTGTTTCTGGGCATGCCAGTCTGTACAGGATGTATCACTTACTTTCATGGGATGTGTCATCCTTAGGGTCTGTCTTCTGATTTGAATGTAATCTGTGATCTTGAAAAACCTCAGACCCTTGGGAGACAAATAGGTGCACTTCCATCCACCCAGTAGTGTCCCCTGCTTAAGATTCAGTGGAGATACATAAATGCAGCATTATTTCTGCAGACTTGAATCTAGATCGCTTGTTTTGTTGGTCATTTACTTTTTTAATTATTATTATTTATTAAATAATACGTGGCTTAGTTTTGCATTCAGACACATTGCCAAGTGAAGTGCTCTGGAACAAGGCAGCCCTGGAGAAACAGCAGCAGAGTCTGCCAATTTGCTTGAAAATAAATGTGTGGGGTTTTAGCATTAGCCTTCAAAAGCATGGGTTTGTTTAAAGAAAGTATTCCATGTAGAGTATTTCAGTGTAACAATATGAAAATTGCCACACAGCCAGATTGCTTGTTCTGATTAAACTCTTCAGTTGTTCTTGGCATGTTCTCTGCATCTAGTTTTGACCTCGCATTAAATGCCTCTGTGTCCCCCTCAGGCAGTTTATCCAGGACTATACTGCTGTGTATGATCACCGGGTTTTCAGCATACTAGAAACAGTGGCAGTCTTGGATCAGACATTAGTTACCAGCCTGATTTCCACAATCACACAGACTCTGAAGGATTCGGAGCACAAACAAGGTCTTGGAAGAAATACTGCACAGAGGTTTGATTTTTGTTATTGTTCTTTGACAATGAGCAGTAGAGGTTTATTCTCTTGAAAGGAAGCAGTGTTAGACAGCAGCACAGATACTCCAAAATGACTTTCAGGTGTATTTAGCCAGAGATCTCCCTTCAGTCAGGCCTTTCATGATTGTAAGCCATCTGTATGCTAAGTATTTTCAGTGATGTTTTGATACAAGGGTTTACAAGACCAGTAGAATTTATGAGAAGCCAGATTGCCACTGCTTACTGTACTGCATGTTGCAAAACAGACTAAAAAAGAATTCCTGCCCTGAAGAATTTTCCTGTCAGTCCCTGTTTTGGAGAACTTTATAGTTCTTATTTAAAATTACAGTATAATCAAGTATGTATGATCTGAGCTGACTGGAAAACAAATACCCATAGCTTGATTTCAAGAGTTCTGTCATACTACAAACATACAAGAGTTGTGGGCATCCAGGAAAGGCTGGCCTTCTCCCACCAACTGGCAACAGCAGGCTCACACTTCCTCTGTTTGCCTTCCAAGAACTTACTTAGGACAGGACTGTTTGACTTGTGAATCTGTGTAGCATTAGGAGGAAGCGGCACATGAGGTGGTGCACACACTAGGGCTTCTCATAGGGTAGATCCTAGTCCCACCTCAGGCTGGAGAAGCTTTGAGGCATATGTTGGCAGGGCCCAGGTTATGAAAATCCCAAAAGACAGAGTTGTGCAAGAATGCAATTCTTGAGACAGTAAAGGATAGTCACAGGGTTTTCCATTTAATGAAAAATATATTTAAATCAGGTGTAACCACACTATTCACTTCTTATTATCCTCTACCAAAGAATACATTTGCTTTTATTTAAGGGAATTCACCCAAGGTCAAACTACAGTACCATTATGTGCAGCATTTTCATACTACCTACATTTATATATATATGTGTGTGTGTATGAAAGAAATAAAGTTCAGAAGTTGTATTAGCTGCTTATAGCAGTGCTGTCCAGTGTTATTACTGCAAGGAGCTAGTATGAAAACTACAGTTTTGTTTGCTCAAGTTAATATTTCATGCCATAGATAGATAATTAGAATAGACCTAAATGTCAGAGGCAGTACTTTACTTTAACAATAATTATACTGTCTAGGTTGGAGAGTATTAGAATGAACTCAAGGTGAAAAGCCTTGTCAATACATATGCACTCTTCTGGAAAATCTACTTGAGTGACAGTCCCTCTCTGAATTCCAGGTTTATTTTAAAATAGTCCTTGCCCTTTGTTTGGAATGATGGTCTAAATCTGTGCCAGTGCCAGTCTGCAGCCCTGATGCCAGCAGCTCACATCACTGTGCTGTAGCATCAGTCACAGAGCTATTTCTCATACAGAAATTAAATAGCAAATGTGATGAAGTCTAAATGCCAATCATCTCATCTAGAACTTATTTGCAAACTCCATGTTTTAAAATAAAAATGTTCTATTTCACAGCAGTTTGCAAAGCAAGCAGACTTCTGAGCATCTTCACTACACTTCTAGCCATAAACAATGCAAGCCTTACTCTTATTCCCATCTGGTAATGCTGAAAATTTACAGCAAAACAAGTAGTTGAATAGATGGGGGGGGGAGTTACTGTGTTTTAATATCCCAATATGTAAACAATGCCTTTGGGAGTTATGTGCTTTTTCTCCTAGGATGTGTGAGATTGTTTAAATAACATGTTGCCTTCTTTTGGTTTCTTTTTTTTTTTTCTTCAACAGAGAAGCCTATAAAAGACTCTTATCTTACCTCGCAGAGGCTGGACAAAATGAGATACAAAAACTGGAAGATGATACAGGTTAGCAGTGTGCTGGTGACTAATCCTTTCCTCTTCAACATTCTGACACTGTCGATACCTAAAACTACACTCTACGACACACTAGCCAAGTCCTTTATCTTTACAATGGCAGCATATTTATCAATTCTGTTGGTTTTCCCTCCCAGGTTATGTATTAATTTTCATAATTTTAGTGTTATTTGAATGTTGTCGTGCATCTGAAGAGGATCTCTCAATAGACTATTGAGTGGTAATTGAAAGATACAGCAAATTTAACATGTAAACATGTTAAAATTTTTATATAAGCAGAGCTTGTATTGCAACTCATGAGAATCAAAGTAGTTTCACAACTCAATTCACACTGAGTGAGACCTGACCCTCTTAAAATTGTACTTTTGAAAATCTTATTCAGTATGTTCTTAAAGAAATCATAAATTTGTAATTTCTAATTTATTGTTTTAGTAGAATGAGAAACAACAGTGGTCTCTAGTACTGAACTTACGGAATGCAGTACATTCACCTGGAGTCGCACCAGTATGATAGAGCTGTTGTTAAGAGAAGGCTTGTGTATATGTTGCACAAAATGTATATAGCTGTCTTACCCTTCCACCTGTATTAAAACATTAAAGTATTTCAGATTCCAGTGTAAATCTCTTCTGTTGTCTGTGTGGGTTAATATAAGAAAAGGTAGGTTCATATTTCCCATTCTCTTCCTCTTCAATACTGTGTTCTTAAAACAAACCCATAATTTCTGGTGATCCCACAATCTTTTTATTAGTCATGACATTGTTAATTATCCCTTTAACTTACACCTAGTCTAAGTAAGTGGTGTGAGAAAAAAGAATTGAGGACAGACTTCCAAAGAAAGCAACTCGTTTGGGGAATTTATTCCATTTGATTATACGCTTGTAATGATTCCTGTTTGCCCGGAAAGCTGGATCTTTCAGATAGTTTGCTGTGTTATGGATTACCTTTTGGGACAGCTGTAGCCCCATAAAGTCTGGGTTTTTTTTCCCCTTAAAGTTCTCAGGAGACTTTCATTAATGGCTCTGGTATTCGGGTTTTTCACTTCCATCAATAACCTTATTTCTGTAACTGCTTACTGGACTTTGGGAGTGGTAAGTTTCCCCTTAAAGGGCAACAGCTGATGAACAGGCTGCCTGGTTTTTTAGTTATTCAAATTTCAACTTTACAATATTAATGGGAAGTAAAGATTCTTTTTGTGTCTAATAGCTCCACAAAAAATCACTGCGGATTCTTTCGATACAGTAATCTTATCAAGTTGAACTAGATAATCTTTTTGCCTAAATTGGCTATTGTTACTTCAGATAATGCAGTAACTAAAAGCCTCTTTAGGCTACTTAATAGTGCAGAACATGGACGTTCTTTTCATTATGAAAGTGACTTATTGAACTTGCATTGTAGCTGCTTGTGAGCTGCTGTACCTGGGAGGAGTTTTATTCATCTCAGGGGGATTGTGCTTCTAAAATGATGCTTTTTTTCTTTAAAAAAATAAAAAAGTAAATTAAAAAAAATAAAAACCTCTGCAAGAAAGATTAATACAGAGAGATGTCCTCAAAATTCAAGTCCCACTGCACTGTAGAATACAGAAGAGATGCCTGACTTTAGTATTAGTTCCCTAAAGTAAACTTGTGACTTTTAACAGATAGAGCAGATATTATAACAAAATATTTAATGATGTGTTTAGTACGTGTTTAAAAGACAAGGCTGAAATTGGGGGTGTACTGTGATACTCAGCACAGGACATTATACAGGACCCTGTAGGCAGAGCAGGAGACGTGTGAAAGCAGAAGCAACTCTGCTGTTTATTCTCTCAGGGATCAACATTATGGTGGTATGAAATTTGGCTCCTGGGCAGCTGAAAGCATCACATTAGGGGTTATTCAGCAGATAGTTAAGTGTGCAGTGACTTTGGACAGCAGGCAGCAAGAAGTTTGAGCAATCCCCTGATGTTAAACTTACTTATCCTCTTTGCTTCAGAGTTGTTTTCCTGCCAGTGTGTGTGTATAGGTGGATTGTAAGCATTTTAACACTGAACCAGAACCACAAGATGCCTCTGGTATTGCCAGGAAGTCACATACCCATCTCAGGGGCTCACTGAGAGATAGTCACCTCTGCACTGTGGGTGTGGGACTGGCAGTTTCAGACATCTGCTTTCAAGGCTGTACAGGGAGAAATCCAGGGAGCATCAGGACAGAAATTTTTGGCAGACCACAGAGTGAAGTTGTGTCACTGCTTTGACTGGTTTATTGTTTTTGGCACCTTTGCATCTCAGAAGCAAGAGGCCATGAGTTACCAAAAGCTTCCACTAGTGCTGGGAAGATGTCTTTCTCTGCCGACCCATTTACAGGATTATTTGCTCTGCACTAAGTGATATAGATGAGTTGCCTGTTTGCCACTTTACCCAGGTGAGTATCACAGCAAAGCTGTTAAGCAAAGCTTCCGTGAGTCTGGGACAAGATTGTTGATTACAGGGAAAGGATCATGCCTCAGATCTGTGATGATTTCCAGCAGATGAGGAAGGTATGTCCCTAGATCACCTCCCTGGAAATGTGTACTAAGCTTTACTCCATAACTACCAAGACTGGTAATTAATATGAGCTCTGTTACTGACTGCAGAGAAGACAACAGAAACTGCTGCTGGGATGTCACCACCCCTGAGCAGCAAGCGGTGTTGATCTTTGCTGGTGATGGCTGTGGTTCCAGGGGCACTCCAGCCAACCCTTGCTGTAGGGGCTTGCAGCAAATGGGTGAGGACTGTGCGTTTGTTAGGGATCAGTGACTCTTGCAAGCAAGTTAGCCTGCATAACGTCTTGGGAAGGCACATGCATTCCCTTCTTTCACCCAGCATCTGCACTACAATTTAACAACAATAGGAGGATATTTACCAGGATGGACATTTACTGCAGTTGTAACTGCTGTAATTGAAGGTGAAAAGATTCTGCAAATAAAGTACCTGATGAAACTGAGAGAAACCTCAACATGTACACATAGGCTTAGTCCTGCTCCCCTTTTTATATAACAAAAATTGGTGGTATTAAGCCATTCTGAACATTGATTAATTAATTAATTACAGGATCACTGTACATCAGTGGAGTTTTAACAAGTTATTACATTTCATTAAGCTTTTTCTTCCCCAAAGCCTGGTACATGGTCTGTGCCCATTACCTCCTTTCATTTAGAAACACTAATAATGTTGACAGGAGACCTGTTTAAAGTGCACTAGGCCTGAGCTTTGTCAGCATTTGTCTCTGTTGATGGCATTGGCCAGGGGACTGTTCCAGAGTATAAGAGGACTACTCTGCCCTTTCCTTTTTGCAACATATAGAAATAAGAGCTGAGTAAAAAGTATTTCATTTTTATATTGTCCTTATTCCAGAATTCAGGATAACACTCACCTCTGACCCATTATCATCCTTGGGATGTGAAACAGATGTCCAGTGCTTCAGGAACAACAGCAGGGTGAGGGAAGTCTGACTTATCTTTCCTTTAGTAACCTTAAAATGATAACTGAAAAAAAGACACCTTCTGTTCAACATTCACATGCAACTTCCATTAGTCTTGCAGAGCTGTCCCTCTATTTTATAAGAATTTCCCATTTCTTATTGTTATTAAAGAGCAGGAACATGGTAATTTAAATTACTCCTTGCTTTCATTTGCAATGACAAAAAAAAGGGGGGGGTTATGTTTCAATAAAAGAGCTTCTGAAATAGAAAAATTTATGCCTTTTATGCTGGAATAGAGTAGCAGACCTATGGAAAGAATAAGGTTCTGCATAGCTGTTGTAATTGCACAGAAGAGGAGCTGCCAATAGCATACACTACTTATAGTCATTTAAGGAACTCTGATAAGTGTCCACCTAAAAGCAATGCATTTCCCTCAGGAAACAGAAAAGAGGTTTTATTGCACTCTGGTTTTCCTCCTTTCAGTAGCTTTTGAAAATTATGTATGCATGGGTATTTCTACTGTAATCATATTTTATAATTTTTAACTATTACTTCAACCTCAAATTCAGTGTAATCAGCCCATCTGTTAGCAGTGGTTAGAAAATGATGGTGAAGATTAAAAATTTGATGCAGTGTCAAAATGTCCTAGCATAATTAAGCTTGTTTTGTGATGAATGACTAGGATATGGCTTTTGTCTACTTGAGCAGCTTTAAAATGGTAAACCTTTTGTAGACTTCATGTATGAAATGTGGAGGTATGTATAGCACAAAAAGAAATCATGAAAATTAAAAACCCAAATCCTGTATTCACAGTTGTGCTATCATTGCAGGCCTTGGGAAATGCCAGCAGAGTAATTCCACCTCACAACCACATTCCCATCAAACACTGCCTTGGCTCTACTCTCCTCCCCATACACCACCACCCAAAAAGGCATTAAAAATGCAAGTTTGCTAAATTCATTATTACTTTTAGAAAGGGCATGACCTGTGTGAGCAAAGGTAGAAAAATCAGCATGGCCTTCACTTACTTACATGGCTTGCAGGTATTGCTAAACATACTCAGTATAAAATACTTCAGTATCTGGAAGCACTGCAACATCACCTAATCTACCCACAGTAAGAAAGAGTTAATATTTTAAGCTTTTTAATTCTGGCATTACTGTGAAACAGCTATCTATAATCATCTCCATTGGAAAACCATTCTTCATGTGGACAGTTTTTATCCCTTTAAAATGCATCCTTGGGAAAGAGAAAATAGCAGCCCATTTTGCAAAAATAAAACTGGATAAGTAAGTCCTTTATATAGTCTATGTGCTAAACTTCCTACAAAGTCTTCCTCCTCTACAAGCGCTGCCTGCAGGGGAAGTGTTTTAACCTTGCCTGTATTCCACATTCTAATTTTCAATAAACAGATGCCGCCTCTTTTCACGCTTGTTTCCACATTGTTCCACATTCTGCCTGTGTTGTTTCTGCATGTGTGAATATTCAATTATCTATTTCTCCACGATTCTGCGACTGATGTACTAAATGTCTGTACAGGTTTGGGGGAGGGTAACGGAGAAGGCAAAACTTACTTAGAGGAAAAAGAGTTACACAAGTTTGAACTATTGTGAGAGCCAGATAGTTTCCCTGAAAGCTAAGAAAATCATGCACTGCCACTGGAAATGCAAGGATTACAAAACCACTAGCATGCAGAAGCACACTGGCTCCTAACATACAAAAAAGTATTTCTTTGGTCATCACTTGGATGTGAGCAGCTCGATAGAGACCAAACGGGCAGAAGAGGCTGTTGGTGCTGCTGCTGCTTCTGGCAGTTGTGTCCTTTTTGGATAAAATGCACAAAGCAGTTGATTGCCATTGTGGTTATTTATAGTTAAAAGAGGCTGATAACACGTCTTAGGACTTAAAGGTGAAGTATGCTATATAAAGGATGAAATACCACTCTTTCTGGAAAGAGCCCAAAACAGGAGCTCACAGCACAGCTCTCAAGACTTTGTGGCCCAAAAGCTACCTTGCAGATAATCTGTATATGTAAGGAATCCAGGGCACAGAACTGCACTGGCTCCCAAACTCCATAGTTAGTACCTGCTGCTGCATTATTCACGTGTTAGGATACCTCTTTCCTGGAGCACTAGCGAGTTCTCACTGGTTGCAACCTGCGCCGTGACTTGTGTTGACAGCTGCTCTCATGCTGTGCTGATCAGGCTCTAGTAATGGAACCATCAGATGTGCAAATAAATAGTCTTAATATGGGCAGTTTTAAGGCTCTGTGGAAGCCATTGCCTAGAGGACTCCTGCTAGCCCTTCTCCCCCGCCCCAGCCAGAACAGAGCCTCTGCTGGCACCAGTGTGCTCTGCTAACACAGCACGGGTCTCCTTTCTTACCTGGCAATAACTAACCGGTTTGTGCTTGCCTGGCAAGGGCTATGTGGCATTT
This sequence comes from Melopsittacus undulatus, assembly GCF_012275295.1. Classification (NCBI taxonomy): domain Eukaryota; kingdom Metazoa; phylum Chordata; class Aves; order Psittaciformes; family Psittaculidae; genus Melopsittacus; species Melopsittacus undulatus. The sequence goes on along the minus strand of NC_047529.1, from coordinate 54,029,741 downwards.
TCTGACTTCAGGGGCAGCAAAGCACCCCCATCTGTCCTGTAGGTCCTGTGGCAAAAGCAAATAGACACAAAAACTTATGGGCTAAGAGGTTGCTGTGAAAGACTTCTCTGTAATCAGTGGAGCCTGATGATTAAGAGCTAGAGCAGAATCCTGACACCAATAGGAGCATATGTGTTATCCTGAGGCTCTGTGGCGGTGGTACCCTTAACTAATTTAATGCAATTGCACAGCTGTTTAAAACTGCTATTCACCAGTACAGACAATTGGGGGTAATAGCTGGAACAGTAAAAGCGTCTAAAGGGCCGGACAAACATGATAAATAACTTTGTTGCCATACACTCCTGCCTTTCAGTCCTTGTACTGAGGCACATGCTGCTGTGCTCTAGGAACCTGCCCCTCCACTTCTCAAACCCAGGCTTCTATTACAGTTTGCGGCTGGCACTCAGTACTCAGCCAGATCCATCACAACCTCTCCACTTCCTCCTCAGAAGGAGCACTTTAGAAATCATCCCATAGCTACAGCTGTGGTAAGCTATGAGGCCTAGGAATAAAGGCCTCAAAGCTAAGAAATACAAACCATACTTTGCACTATTGTCTGGAAGTGTGCTTGGCTTTGCAAAGGCTGAGAAATAATTCTCCCACCACCTGCAAAATAAGAAGTGTATATGAGGCCTGCACCGGAGTGAAAGCTCATCGCTTACCTGGTGTGGTATATCCAGGAGGAGGCTCAAAGCCCCAAGGATCTCTACACACATACTTTGATTAGTTTAGTCACCCTTCTCTTGAAAATGAGATATGCAAGTCACACATACGTACAGCTTTGAATACTTGCTATGCTTGGGCCCTGCAGCCCAGGCAGGGCAGCAGGCAGATTTTTGAACTCTAGGAGGACTGGCCCTTGCATGCTGATGTCCAGGAGACCAAAGAAGCTAAGACAAACAAAACATCCTGAGGTACATTCTAAACAGCTCCCATGGAGTCAAAGAGAAGTACTGCCTGCATGTAGGCAGAAGGGAGATGCTGTTAGCACTCAGTGTGCCAGGCAAACACTGGAGCTGCAGCTCCACACCATGTACTGAGAGTGAGAAAGGTCAGCAACAAAACCCCACAGAACTTTCTAACCTGAAAACTACTGGGAAAGGTGATGTTCTGCATGTACACTGCCCAGCTGGAGACAGAAATGGTGATAAAGTTCACCCCCCTATATCACTAACCAGCCCCTTAAAAGCTGCATTTGATTTGGAAACATTGCTCACCGGGCAAAGTCAAACCTGTTCCTGTCCAGCAAGTGCAGGTTACTGCTGCAGCACATTCTGCACGTGGCATCTACATGAGCGTCAGTAGGAATTTCATAGGTCTGCTCAGGCAGCACGGTGGCAGGGAATGGATCAGTAGGTAAAGCAGAGAAGTGCATAGTACCCATAAATCATAAATAGAGATTTAATTACATGCTCGGTTAATATTTACAAACATCAAAGTTGTTAGATATGTAAACAAAACACAGAAACAAGAGACAGGGGCTGCAGTAGCCAAGCAAAGCCAAAATATAACAGGTTGGAGTATTTATTGTGAACTGGCATATGTCTGGAGTAGGGAACAGAGACACACTATATAAACTGAAAGAATAAATAAATAAATATTGACATTGTTCTACACCTGTTTAGCCTCTGGAGACCAGTGATTTGTGGGACCATATGTTGGACAAAATGAGACTGTTCATTGATAATTGTAAATGTGGTGACCCCTTGCAAACTGGATATTAAAAATATTAAGTAAATGGCACATTTTAATTACACAGTAAAGAGGCTGTTCTCCACCATTAAAAGACTGCAGCTGTCAGGAGGAATTGATCATATGACAGAAGGTAACATTTATTTGATAGCAGACCTTGGTAAATGACATCGCAAATGATCTTTAGATTCTCAAACAAACACATTCAGTTGAGACTTGGTTCAACCATGAGGCTTCAGTGTCTCTGTCTTTCAGCTAAGACAATTTCTACCTGTTCCTTATTTACTATAGAGCTATTTTGGTTTTTATTTTTGTTTTAATCTGCTTTGCAGTATTTAAATGTCAAATGAAGTATTATTAAATGAGAAACTGTAAACGATGGAGTTTGGAATTGGAAGTCAATACATTTGTTATTCTTTTTGCCAAAGGTATCGAGTAAGTTGCATAATTACCACAGTATTATATCATCTTTGTCAACATAAACAGAGCTTTATATCAGCTTTGAAAGTGCCATTAGTGAACAACTGAGCGTGCGGACTCCAAAGAAGCGCAGCCCAGGAGGAGCTGAGAGTATTCACAATGCCTTATGAAGCTGCATAAGGAAATGAAGTAGAGACAGGTAGCAAGTAGTCACCAGCAGAAATGCCCAACGCTCTCATGTAAATGCTTCTATATCTGAGGCAAAGGAGAGAAACTGCAGAAAGTTTCTGTATCTTCCTTCCTGCCTGTGATCCAACTTTAAGACAAATGTGTGAAGGTAAAGCAGCAGCCCATGTGGATTGATTCTTCTGATGCAGAGAAACCCTTCTATATGCAGGGTTTGGTTTTCCCTCTCCTCCACTTCTGATTTTATGAAGTGCACATTGCTTGTCTCACATTGCACCGATCCTGTGATGAGGCACTTGCAGAGTCTGAAGGTTGGGGCATGTGAAATAAGGAGCTGGAAGAAAGCATGCTGCTATTCCATTGGAAGCGAAGGGGAGTGTAGGCCCATAGAATACTTCTTCCTTCCCTTCCTTGCTAACATCCAGCACCTGCAGGTCAAAGCATACAAAATATTTCAGGGATCACAGAAGAAAGACAAAACAAATTTGCTGGCACATACCACACGTATTAACCCCAACAGAAAGGTAGTTTCAGCTCATTTTTAGATGGTATTTATGGATCTGGTGATGTATTGGTGTCCTCATCACCCAAATCTTAATGCTAGTCCAGGCACTCAGCAGAAGACAAGTGACATTGGATCCTGCTTCCTGGCAGCAGGAAGTGCAGCTGTGCAAGTAAGGTACTCTGCAGAGGTTCTACTGTTACCACAGGGCATGAATCACTTGTCAGCTTGGTGGTATATAGGGAGCAAGGGAGCTCTGTGAAAGCTGGAAAGGCCAAATAAATGACAGAAAGAAAATGAAGATGTGTGGAAAACGTGGAATTTTTTTCTTCCGAAGTAGAGTGCAACCTCAATTTTGCTGTATTTGAAGATAAAAGGGTTAGTTTTGCTGGTTAAAGCCAGGCACACTGCCAACAACTGAGAAGGGGCAGCGCACACAGCTCTGCCAAAGCACTCATTATACTTCTTTTCCCTTTAATACATGGATTGTTTCGGCAGGCTGCCAAGTTCATGACTGGTTTGGGGATGTGGACAAATGTCCATTTAAGAAAGCAAGATCCCAGGACCATTAGCACTTGTCACTAGGCAGTATTTAAACCCAGGTGCAATACAACAAAGTACCTGCTGATTACAAAAGAGCATGTTGGTGTAGTACAGCCACCACCTCAATATTGTCTTATTACTCCATCTGAAGCATTGTATGTCAGCTAATGGTATACTGAGCCAGACTGAATGACTTTTTCTAATAACAATTATTAGGTATGATATCCAATAACTTTGTAAAACACAGTTATGCTATGACTAGAATGTGGTTTTAACTGCTTATCTATTCTTTACAAACATGCAAATAAGTATTTATTATAAGACCAGCAGCTCAACATCTAATACACTGCCTTTTTATGCTAAGTCTAACTTGTAGTCTTATGGGACAGTTTGGAGGTGAGATCCTAAAATCCAAAAAGTTGGAAGCTAATAAAAATTTTGTTTATCAGCAAAAGTGCAGAAACTGAGATGTAAACAAGAGTTTCTGTCTGTAACTGCGCAGCTGGTCACAAAGCGATGGCTGTGCTGCAGATTTGTTTCACTCAAACACTCAGGAAGATAAGAATTCCCAATTTCTGTGCAGGAATACCTGAAAGCCGTGGATCTGCAGGCAAGCTGCTCTTATGCAAGATGAGATAGCAGAAGAGTTTGTTGGATAACCTATTGCCTACCGCAGGGATAAAAAAACTTCCATTCAAGCTTTGAAGCAGTAAGCGCTAGGGCAGGTTGCAGGCTGACTGAACTTTGACAAAGAACAACTTGTTAACTCTGGCTGCTCTTCAGAAAGGCAACTTGGAGAGGAAAACAAAATGAAAACGTAAGATGTGCTGAAAAAAACTGTTAGCCTGTGCTCCATCATTCATTTTTGGAACCCTTTTAATTTTGGAGTTGATTGTTTAACCTGAGACTATATACCCATTATTTTATCCAAACCTTGCCAAAGGAGAGACTCCTCAATCCTGTTTTACTAGAATATAGTAGAAGAATTGCATCTATTGGCTCATCTGGAAATATTCTTAGTATCCGTAGTATTTCCTCTCTCTGTTTATGCAGATTCAGTTGGCTGCATGAGAAAAAACTTTAATCTCTCCATTTCACATGCATTTTTCTTTTTGAATAACCTCTGTGCAAAATGTATCCTTGTGAAATTATTGGAAAAGACTTTAAAAGAAACCTTAATCACTCACCTGGATACATGCCAAAGGCTCATTTGTCCAAATCGAATAGCCACCAACTAAATATATTCTACCATTGTGGACAGCAACTCCAGACTCATTTTGACCTAAAGCAAAAAAAGAAAATAGAAACCACTTTCAGTTTTTAATTAACCCTTTTAACACCAAATGTTGGAGTTCTGTAATAAGATGCAAATGCACCTGGCAGTAATTTGACTGTTTCAGAATTCACAACGTGGAAGAGTGAAGGTGAAGCATGAGGTCTGTTCTTTGCTCTCTGCAGGAGCCCCGTACGGTGCTGTCCAGAGAGATACCCCAGAAAAGCAATAAGCTGAGGCTGTGCAGGGGACCATCTGCTGCCTCCTCAATGACACAGGTTTTTGTACGTATTTCCTAGGTGATAAGCAAGCTCCCACCTGCCTCTCAGCTACTATCACACATGAACATCCTGATAGACACGCAGGCCGAGAGAGCTGAACGCTCCTCACGTTCTGCCCACACCTGTTCACCCCCCTGTTCCTCCAGGTACAAGTATGGTGACAACTGCAGAAGCTGCTGTGCAGCTCGTCCCCATAGCAACAGTCTCCTGAACAAGTTTAGAAGTTTTGAAGGATAAATGCAGCCTTAAGAAAGTCTGCCTTACACAGTGCAACAGGCACATTAACCACCAGCTCCAGAGATGCAAAGGGCTTACATGGCTTCTTAAGGTGCAGGTTATACAAACAACCCACCAGATTGTATCAGGAGAGGCTACTATCTCACAGCATTCAGTGTTATAAGATCAGCTCCAGAAAGAGAGTGCCTGCAGTGCCAGGGCCTTTGGAGTTGCAAATCAGATGATGTCTTTCTCAAAGGCTGTCAGTACCTCCAGATAGTAAAATAATAAGAATAACGTAAAATAAAAACTGGAAAGCAAAAGGGATATGAAAAAAACTGCTCTGTCTGACAGTGTATAACTCCCTTTTAATCTATGCCTCTCTCCCCAGTGTCCATCAAATATTCTGATGACTAAACTCAGAAACTAAGCAACCCTGCTCCACATCCCAGAGATTAAGAAAGCCAATGAAATATCTTACAGAATGAAGTTGCCAGTAGAACAGCTTTTCAACCTACCAGGAGGAAAATGACATAAGGTGACTGTCTTATTTGTCAGACATTCAAGGCTCTGACATGCTGTTTCTAGCTAGCCTGAGCTTCTAGTTATGCTCCTACATCCTTTGTATCCTTTTCAGTGGTAGATCTCAGAAGGCTATGCAACATGAAAACGATGAAGAGTGAGGCAGGCTCAGTCCTAAGACTGGCTGAGTAGCAGCCAGTACTGTTACTAATTGAGCTCCAATTCTGCTGCACAAGAGAACGGCCCCACCATTAATGCTGGCCTGTACTAGAAATCCACCCTTTTCTGCAAAGCTGAAGTTGGTGCTACACTGGGAATGTTTCACATGCCTGTCTCTCCCAGGGATTCAAGGTGGCAGTACATCTGGGAATTGTATCAGGTGGCAGTTTGGTAGATTGGGTGGCAGGAACAGTGCGTTGCAATGCTTTGCAAGTTACTGCTGTAACAGTTCTTCCTTCATAGATCCTATAGCTGAGCTGCTCAGCTCAATCCTGACTTGACAGAGTTCCAACAAAGACACCTCCTTTCAGGTAATTCATTAAAAAGGTACCGCTTAGAAATAAGAGACAGTTAATGGATTTCAGTGGAAGTTTTGTCCTACAATGTCAGCAGAAAGCACTACAAACTGATGTTATCATGGTAGAGACACATCTGCCTTTTGTACTCTCAAACAGGGAGCTAAACCTATCACTGCTGGCAAGCTTCTGAAGAATCAAAAATAAGTACTGGTAGTACTATTTTTGATGGTTTAATCTTTTTTCTTTTTAAATCTTTTTTTTACCCCCTTTTTGATGGTTTCATTAAACTGATGTGCACCTTTTTAAAAATTTAGTCTATGAGGTGGTAAAACAAATGTTTTGTAGAACGCTGAGTGCCAGAACAGTAATCAAGTGTCTTACTGGCCAGTAATGGTCCCTAAATCTGAAGCAATTGCAGTAAAGTCATGGGGTTCCACATACCAAAGGCATGTAAAGGAACAAGAAATTATGTTTTATTTTAATAGTAGGTATTTTCCCCTTCTGGTGTACAATACTCACCTGTCAACATGTTGAAGCTACAGCGTGTCCACTGGTCAGCATCTATGCTGTAGGAGTCTATGTGCCGAACGAGGATCCGATCATTGTTGTAGTCAAGATCATTCCCTCCTAAAACGTAAAGTTTCCTTTGGACAGCAGCCATGGAATGATACACTCTCCTCTGCAACATCGGGCTACGGGTTAACCATTTATTCTGTAAAGAGAAAGACAGAACTTGTCTCAGCACTGCTCAGAAACATAACTATAGTAGTAGTAAAGTAATAGTAGCATGTTGCTGGTGTTCCCCTTACCCTTGGCCAGAAATCACAAGTAATATACTTGTGTTGTTCACATGTTAAACATGTGTTGGTTATAATGCTGACTAGACATACTGGACTTTCAACACATAGTTACAGTTCTCGCATTTAAATTCACTAATTTAGTAGTATTTCTTGCTCTGTATTTTTTCTGTTTACCTTATTGTGTTTCAAAGCTTTTTTCCTTCTTTGTAATTCCGCAGTAAATTCTCCTTAAGGAAGACTATTAGATGTCTCCTTTTTATACAGTGCTAAAATTATCTGTACCAACTAGCTCTGTTATGAGAGAAGGGAGATTCTTCTACCTTTCGTTATTCAGAGGCTTATTTGATCTTATCCTTAGGGAACGAAGCAATCAGGAAAAATAATTTCCTAAAGAATCTTCTCAAATGATTCATGTATTTGGTTTAATGCTAACCCTTTATTTGTGGGCACTTACAAAGTAATGTCTTTTTGCATATTTTTCTTTTTGGTTAACAATGTTCAAGGATTATACCTGTTCAGGGAGGGGTAGGAAGGCACAGAAGAAGAGGGATTAAGGCACGACATTTTAAACCTAAGAAAACAATTGCTTCTGCTATGCTTACCAAATCAAACAACCTGACAACGGACGAGATTAATTGGTTTAAGTGAAGGAAGTTAAAATCTGTGACGAAATTCTTTGTGTTACATGTGCTACTGCTTGCGGTAACTCAAGAGCCTCTAATACTATTGCCTTTTAACCTCTGCAATATATAGCTATACATTTCAATGTCTAATAGTTGAATATTAGGCATTAATATTTGCATTAGTAGTCCGCTCTCTTAACACCAGACTATAGACACCATCTGCTTTGCAAAGCCTGCCTGCATCCCCTGATTATATCTTTAGCTTCCTCCACAGCAGTGCCTGCCAGGTGAGCCGCAAAGCACTGCAAAGGCAAAGAAACAGAGGGGCCTGGTGGGGTCATTTCTAATAAGCCGGCGTGTGAATACTAATCAGTGGTGGGGAAGCAGAGGTCACCCCAGCCGGCTTGTTGGCAGGTAGCTGTGTGCTCTGTGGCAGATGGCAGGCATTATCGACTCGCCACAAAGGCCTCGCACAGAAGCAAGCGCTGGTGCTGAATGATAGAGTTATTGAGATTCTGTGCGAGATGCAAGCAGATGTGATGGTTTCCAGTACCCACCGTAAACAATATGCCAGCAGAATTTTTAACAGAGCTTGTGTGTACAAACATGGAGCGGACCTCATTTGAAGAACGCAAGTGCACAGTTCCTCCGTAACTCTATACACGCCAGGCCAGGCTTCTCACTGTCAGCATGATGTGCTCAAGTAGCCCTGCCACTGGTATTGTGGGGTGCAACTTTCATGTCAGCACATAAAAAACCAAAGCCAAAGATGTACACAACAGAGAGTATCTAAACACATGTCCTGCTTGTAAGCAAAGTAAGGTTGCTGCTTGTAAGTACTACTTGGATTTAGGACAAATCAGCATTTGTACAATCGATGCATAAAACTGCATCTCAAAAAGAAAGAGGTGGGTGTGTCACTGCCTGCTTTCTGCTTCAGGACCTGTACGTTTAGAAAGGCAGTGGGAACCACACAGAAGTATCTCTTGGCACAATCTGGTTCCAAATACAGCAATCAAAGACCCTATCCTACAATCAGAAAAGTCAATACCCTTCCACGTGGGTGTAAATCAGGCTATGCAACTCTGATTGCAAGCTTAGGACTTTTAATTCCTAATACAAGCAAGAGGGCATAACCATGCCCTAACCCTCTGAAATGGTTACTGAGCCATGCTAACCTAATCAAAACACATACATAATGTATGAAATAATCCCTAAAAGATATTTTAGGTGCTTGGGTAATGAAATGAGAGGCACCCTTGCAGCCAGCAGACTAAGTCATAGCCAGGTAGCATAGTTCTGAAAGTATGCATAAAACAAAAAGGCTGTATATGAAATTTAAAGCAGAAATGCCAGTGACAAGGAGCAGTTTTGTGACACTGACTTTAAGTATACGTTGCCCAGGGCTGCTGGATTGCACAAAAAATGAACAAGCAAAATAAATACTGATAAATACAGGGTATTTAAAGCACACTTTTTGTATTTAATCTAAGATGTTTCTAATGCCTATGGGCTTAAAAAACATAAGAAGTCAGTTTCTTCATTACTCCGTTAAACGCACATATCCGTACAAAGTGGATTTAAAACATCACTAATTCAAATGGTCATTATTTTCAGCCTTACAAAATCACTGTATTTATTTGCTAAGAGACCTGACTAAAGCAAAACATGAGAAAAACACACACATAACACAGATACCCACCTGCTTGGGATCATAGACCATGAGCCTGTTTTGATACTGTGCAGTATTTGTTACTCCTCCTATGAAAGAGTTCATACAGGTTACACTTTTTCATATAAGCAAAATGAGGACCAAGATCAGCTACAGCAAAATAACCAATTCTAGGGCTCATTCGCTGACATAATTACATTGCATAGCACCACTTATGTTTACGTTCCATTGCACTTTTTAATCTGGTTACAAGAGAACAAGTGGCACATTTGTCAAACATCTAGAAATGCAAAATAGCAACAACACCCCCCCCACACACACACACACGTACACACTTCCTTTGTAAAGCTAATTCTCTGGGCTAAAACTGAGATAAAAATTGATCTGTTTATACATGACTGTGCATTCAGCTTTTGTCAAGACATAAAGATAAAACTCATCCCTACTCAAGAAGCACGCAGAGTGTGACACCACTTAAAAGAGGAGGAGGTGGGCTTGAGTCTGAGAGAAGGAAGAACTCAGAGAAGAGCTCTGTCTCACGAGGGCCATGATGTGGGACACTGCTGCCAGCTGGTAAGCATAATGCAAGCCTGTACAACTTTGCTTACCTGTGTATTTGAAGGAAATCCTGTATTACAGAGAGAACATCTCCTGCTTAGCTGTAGACTTAATATTACAGAATCATGGAATCACAGAATCCCAAGGGTTGGAAGGGACCTCGAAAGATCATCTAGTCCAAAACCCTGCAAGAGCAGGGTAACCTAGAGTACAATACTGGGAGGTTCCCCCATAGTCACCAGAAGCAACACTACCATTTACTATTTGATAATGTTTAAGCAAGATATGAAGCACTTCAGAAAAGCCCAGAATAATGTCTGACCCCAGCAAATGCCACAAACCAACTATTTTGCTCAATACAGTATACGTTTAATGCCCAATCATGCTGTTCTCCCTTGGTTTTAAATGGCAAATCTCACTGGTGGAAAAATTCTTCGGACTCAAATCTCTAATCTTCCCTGCATAAACATATTCCAGAGGGTGCTCAAGCCTCCTGTGGACATGGTGTCACTGCAGCATGGCCACAGGTCCCAGTCCCCTCCTTGTCAGCACCCTGGGCCACAAATGACACCTGAGAACTGCACCTCACTGTTCATCCTCCCAGAAGGGCTGGACATAACCAGGACATGCCAGTGGTTACAAACCAGTGAAACTCATATTGTCAAACCATTTATATTACAGTTTTAACAGCATGTGCTGATGACAGACAAAATCCACAGCAGTGAGAGAAAGGAATTTAATCTGTCATTACTTTTGCTGCTGTTCCTCTTTTTGTGAGGACATCACTTGTTTCAGACAGAGCAGTGGCAGTTGCATTCATTCCTGCTGGCTGACCTATGGCCCTCCTCCTACTGAGGTCATTGGGTCTTTTTCTAGAGTTAGCATGACTCTGTGCTGGGGAATCCTGACTTTGCTGGCTTCCATTTGCACCTTGCACAGCATTTTGGTTCAGAGCCATACTGTGATTTTGAAGCAACTCCCCATTTGGTGACAGCCAGCATAGCTTCACTAAGGGGAAATCCTGCCTGATCAATTGGGTGGCATTCTATGATGGGGCTACGGAATTGATGGACAGGGGTGGAGCAGTTGATGTCATCTACCTGGACTTGTGCAAAGCGTTCGACACTGTCCCACATGACATCCTTGTCTCTGAGTTGGAGAGACATCAGTTTGATAGGTGAAATACTCAGTGGATAAAGAACTGGCTGGAGGGCTGCATGCAAAGAGTTGTAGTCAACGGCTCAATGTCAGGCTGGAGACCAGTAATGAGTGGTGTCCCACAGGGATCCACGTTGAGACCGGTCTTGTTTAATATCTTTGTTGCTGACATGGACGGTGGGGCTGAGTGTGCCCTCAGCAAGTTTGCTGATGACACCAAGCTGTGTGGTTCTGTTGATACGCTGGAGGTAAGGAATGCCATCCAGAGGGACCTTGACACGCTTGTGAGGTGGGCTGATGCCAACCTCATGAAGTTTAACCATGACAAGTGCAAGGTCCTACACCTGGGTGGGAGCAATCCCAGGCACAGCTACAGGTTGGGCAGAGAAGAGATTCAGAGCAGCCCTGCGGAGAAGGACTTGGGGGTGTTGGTTGATGAGAAAATTAACATGAGCCAGCTTCAGTGTGTGCTTACAGACCAGAAAGCCAACCGTATCCTGGGCTGCATCAAAAGGAGCGTGACCAGCAGGTCAAAGGAGGTGATCCTGTCCCTCTACTCTGCTCTCGTGAGACCTCACCTGGAGTATTGTGTGCAGTTCTGGTGCTCTGAACATAAAAAGGACATGGAGCTGTTGGAACAAGTCCACAGGAAGGCCATGAGGATGATCAGGGGACTGGAGCACCTCCCATATGAAGACAGGCTGAGAAAGTTGGGGCTGTTCAGCCTGGAGAAGAGAAGGCTGCGTGGAGACCTCATAGCAGCCTTCCAGTATCTGAAGGGGGCCTACAGGGATGCTGGGGAGGGACTATTCATTAGGGACTGTAGTGACAGGACAAGGGGTAACGGGTTGAAACTTAAACAGGAAATTTAGATTGGATATAAAGAGGAAATTCTTTACTGTGAGGGCTGTGATGTTGGACGAAGCCTTGCATGGCATGCTGTAGTGTGAGGTGTCCCTGCCCATGGCAGGGGGGTTGGAAGTATATGATCTCAGGATCCTTTCCAACCCTAACTATTCTATGATTCTATGTTTGGTCACGTGTCATTTTAGGCTATAGGGTGGGAGTGGTGTGTATTCAAGTTAAACCAAAAGCTTTGCTTCAGATGTGCACCAGCTGTGCTCCAGTTCCTAATGGGGAGTAAGGACGTGATGGCTTTGTACCAGCTGAGTATTGGGGACATTTGGTCCAGAGAACCAGAGTAAATATAATCCAAATATAATCCAAAGCAAAAAACATTAACTGTATATGGAGTAGATAGATATAGAGAACTTGTCACCAAAGTTTTATCTGCTGATCTATTCCTACTGGACTGAGCTACTTGCTAACAGAGATGTACCCACTGATCACTGCAAAATTACTTGAGTGAAGCTAAGAATCTGATCAATGGAGAGTAGAAACTACAGACAAATCTATCCAAGAGTATTGTCTTTAACCACAGTAGCAGGGAGTAATACTATTGTTTGGGTGCATCTCTGCAAGCACCAGCCTTTACTGGGGCTACACTTGGATAGGAGCACAAGCTCCTCAAAGATGCTTACAGGCTAAGTGACAGCTGAGATGAGATGTACTCTTTCCAAACTGTTTCCATAATACTATGCCACACACAGCCCACCATAGTACCTGTGAAGTACACAGGCAAGAATATGCATTGGAAAGCAGTGACTGCTCCCATGTCTAATCCCACAGTCTGTTATTTGTCTCTGCACTGTTGTGCAGCCTTCACAGTGTTAGCAGCCATCAGCCACATGCACAATACAATCTTTTCTAATACCTGTTTTGTAGTTTGACCTTTTACATACTTATTTTCACTCCTAGCATATTGTTTAAAAATGAGACGTCAGATTAGTATTTTGAGAAACAAAGATCATAGTTATTTGGATGGTTACCTCCAGAATGTTAAATTACAGGAAATGCAATTGGAAACACAATGCTGGGTCATGTATTTCCATTCAGAAAGGACACCTTAATTTGGGGAAAAGATATGGAGGGAAAAATAAGCAGCTTGCTTTCTTGTGAAATAATGAAATAATGAAATAAGCAAAAGTATTTGCTTCTCTTCACAAAGAGCCCCTCATATCAAGTACACAGCTTACATTTTTTCCCTGCAATATTGCTCATCTGTGGTGTTTTATCATTACATTCCCTTCACATACCGCTCTTCACTTTTAGATTAATCTGCCAAAATGAGATGCTAAGGATTTGCATACAGATTTGACTACACAAAAATAGATCTGGAATTAATAACAGTCTCTATATGTTTTAATTTCTTCTAGACTCGAGTACCCTTGCCTCCAGCAGTATTCTTGGCTTTGAAAGTCATCAAGCTGATTTGTCTGCTCTTAGGTTATGATGCCACATGCTGCTACACTGTCCCCTGCAATCAAAGTGCTCGCAGAGATAGATTCCATGCCTTCCCCTAACAAGTATATTTTATAGATTGGCAGTTTTGATCTCCCCTCCCCAGGGGGATAATCTGCATCTTAACAGGTTTCTATAGATACATCTGTCATTAAATATGCCATCTTATATCTGCATCAATTTTCAAACTCAAGTTCCTCCTAACTTTGAAGTGCTATAGCAAAAGTTTAAAATTTTCTGCCAAAATTCAAATTTAACAAGTCTGCAATGCCCTCTTGAACTAATTTTTTTATTTTCAAATACTCCAGGCAGCCGGGAAAGGGCAAAACAAGAGCAGGCTCTTCACAAATAGGAAAAGGGCAAAAAAAGTTTCAATGGTACTAAAAATAATACATATTTTCTCGGTAGACAAAACTGGGGTAATCCCAAGATAATTTCTTAAACTTCTCTGCAGTGTTTTCTATGGGGAAAGGCAGAGAGGCATCATAACAACACTTGAAAAGAAGTATTTAAAAATACAAACTATGCTATTAAATCCGATGTCAAGCACGTGGTAGCAACCTATCAGCTAAAGAAAGGAAAAAAAAATGTCTGCCCGGGTAAATGACAGAAAATTAACAGCTTGGGCAGCACTTGCTGGGTTTTATAAACAGAGCAATGATTGCATCATATGAACAGCTTGCGTTGAGGACTAGAGTTTCCTGGAGGCAAGGAGCAACCTCAGGACAAGCCCGTGTCTCCCTTGCTCTTACAGACATGACAACATGCTCATGCAAAGCCCAGCACCCAACCTGTGGGCTTACAGTGTTTTTGCACTGCCACAGTTACTGCTGCTCACTCCCTTGCAGGCTGTAAACACTGCTTTTTAAGCCTTCCAAGATCCACAACTTCCCAACTCATACAACAGTGCCCTTCTACACAGGGAAGTTGCTGGAGGATTTCAAAATCCACTTTGTCCAGCCCTTCTCCACACATGGAAAATATTTTGGGTTGTTCCAGCCCCCCATTAGCCCACAAACTACACTGGAAAACACCTTCAATAAAGTCACTTCCAAAAGAGAAGAGTGGGAGGCAGTAGATTCAACACCACTTTCCCAATGGAAAATTTATAATCCATATTTATAACGTGTCCTAGTAAGACCCCCTCTATGACTCGAGAAATCTAATTCAGACCAAAACCCTCAGAAAATCTCCCAGCTCTCTGAAGTCCCCAAGTGCTAGGCTGCCTGCATGAAACAGTTCACTGGGAGACATGTAAAACTACATGTTGGCAAAGAGCTCCCATGTGTATTCTTTTCAACAAATCCAGGGAATATATAGAATCTCATGACATGTACCCCAAGGCACTCTCTTATTTTAAAATAGAAATCTCTTGTCTCTTACATGTCTGTGTGTTAAACACAAGATAATCCTTCCTCAGCATGTAAGCCCACCCTAATGAGTCCCCTGGAAGACACCATCTCTAATTAACACTGTTCCACCCCAGATGCAATCCAGTTTCAAACAACAGGGACACAAGCCCTAGTCTGCCTGTAGGTAGGTTTTCTCAAATCATTAAAGCCTGACATCTACATTCAATCTAGAAAGAATCAATAGCATCAAACCTATAATGTCCATGCTTGAAAGGGTGTGAGAACCATTATTATTAAACAGTATAACAATAATAGGCTGAGAGAGTTGGGGTTGTTCAGCCTGGAGTAGAGAAGGCTCTGGGGAAACCTTATAGCTGCCTTCCAGTATCTAAAGGGGACCTACAAGAAATCTGAAGAGGGACTTTTTATAAGGTTATGTAGTAACAGAAGAAGGGAATGGCTTTAAAATGCAAGAGGGTGGATTTAGATTTAGGAAAAAAAAATCTTCATCAAGAGGGTGCTGAGACACTGGCACAGGTTGCCCAGTGAAGCTGTGGCTGCCCCATCCCTGGCAGTGTTCAAGGCCAGGTTGGATAGAGCTTGGAGCAACCTGGTCTAGTGGAAGGTGTCCCTGCCCATGGCAGGGGGTTGGAAATAGATGATCTTTAAGATCCCTTCAAACCCAAACCATTCAATGGTTCTGTGATTCTATGAATAGTAATTATAAAAAAATACTGTTCTATATACAGACTAAGACTGGGCCACTGAGGCAATTTTAATGTACTACTTAATCTCCCTCTCCTAGTAATTTCTGTGCTAGCCACACTGCCAAACCTGCTCTGGTTAGATAGTGAAAATTTCTATTTATTCAAGATTGATTTTTGATAAAAGGTTTTTATGGGCATTTACTGAGAAAAAAAAAAAATCTTCTCTTCACAACAGCATACTGATAGTAAGGTGACACTTTTCACCCCAAACCACTTGCTAATTCAGAATAGTTCTCAAAGAACTATTGATGTGATCTCCATCCTTTCCTTAGTCAAAATCTCCACCATTAGCGGGAAAGTTGAATTTCCATGTGCAAGTCAGGATGTGATTTCACACATGCTGACACACTGTCAGGCAACTTGGACCTCTGCAAAACAACAGAATACTTTGCTTCAGAGAGGACTTTTCATGTGCTAATCTCCTGAGCATTTAAGGCAGAGGGGAAGCCTCCTTATCCCCAGCTGCAGATGTATGAATGGCCCAGAGCTGAAGCGCCTGGCAGAGGATGCCTGCCCTTCTCTGTTCCCAGGGGCACTACACCTATATGGGAAGAGGAAGGTTAATGTGTATAGAAAAGTAGGTCTCCAGATTTGCATGTGCCTGCCATGGAGGATGCAGGGAAATGGGCATAGTTCAAGTTTTCACCCGTATGGAAAATATTTCCCTGCTTTTATAGGGAATGATTGTTAGCAGTGTTGAACTCTAAAGGGTTTGATGCATTTTGTTTCTCTTTCACTCAAATACTTTGCTTTTCAAGCATGTGGCATACAATTCAGTTGTGAAATGGGTCACAGTGTCAGATGTTAACTGGGGCCTGTAAGATTCATTTTTCTATAAAATTTCCAAAC
This sequence comes from Melopsittacus undulatus, assembly GCF_012275295.1. Taxonomy (NCBI): domain Eukaryota; kingdom Metazoa; phylum Chordata; class Aves; order Psittaciformes; family Psittaculidae; genus Melopsittacus; species Melopsittacus undulatus. The sequence goes on along the minus strand of NC_047529.1, from coordinate 54,013,409 downwards.
CATCTGCCCAATGTTCTACTGTTATTATGGAATTTGTTGTGGTTTAACTCCAGCCAACAACTAAACCCCACACAGCCACTTGCTCACTCCCCCACTGTAGGGATTGGGAAGAGAATCAGAAGAGCAAAAGTGAGAAAACTTGTGGGCTGAGATACAGTTTTATTGGTAAAACAAAAGCCATGCATACAAGGAAAGCAAAACAAGGAATTCATTCACCACTTCCCATGGGCAGGCAGGTGTTCAGCCATCTCCAGGAAAGCAGGTCTCCATCACATGGAACAGTTACTTGGGAAGACAAACAGCATCACTCCGAATGTCCCTCCCTTCCTCCACCTTCCCCCAGCTTTATATGCTGAGCATGACACCATATGGTCTGGGATATCCCTTTGGGCAGCTGGGGTCAGTTGTCCTGGCTGTGTCCCCTCACAACTCCTTGTGCACCCCCAGCCACTCACTGGTGGGGTAGTGTGAGGAGCAGAAAAGGCCTTGACTCTTTTTAAGCATTGCTCAGGAATAACTAAAACATCCCTGTTACACTGTTGCCAGTACAAATCCAAAATATACTGGCTACTATGAAGAAAACTAACTCTATCCCAGCCATAACCAGCACATTATTTTAATGAATTCCCATCTCTCCTTTTTTTTTTTAATAAGAAAATGAAATATGAGGTCTATAAAAAAAAGACACAAATATAAAAATATGCCCCACAATAAATGGAGCTCAAAAAACTCAAGAGCTGAACCCACTTGTTCTGACCAGAGGGTCCAACTAGTTCCAGAGTGCAGAAGACTCCCTCTGATTCTTCTGGCAGGTTAAAAACCCCAAAGAGGTGGTGGCAGCTTAGGGATCCTTCTGTCACCTGAAACATCAGCCACGCATCTCCTATTGCCAGCATGTATTTACACTTGTACAGCATTTTGTTTAGCACATTTCCATGATTTTATGCTCTATAATTTTTTTATTCCTTCTCATACTTGTCCCAAAGGAGCAGCAAAGTAAAGCTGAAAATGAATTCCAATAATAACAATAATAGAAACCCCTTAAGTCTAGTCAGCTTTTGATTAGCAAAACCTTTAGGAGACAAGGGGCTGTAGCAGAGGCACTGATGCTTTGGCTATAAAGTAAATGGTCAATGTGCAGGTCATATTTTTCTGACTCTCTACACAAATACAAGGGCTAGAAACTTCTATTATCACTACTTAATTTAGCTACTTACTAAAAATCTGAGCACATTTTCATGGCTACCTTGCCAGCTGGTAGTAGCAGACTGACTTTGAGAACTCTCACTGGTGACCCGTATTTCCCAGAAAAAGCAGCAGGAATACAGCTCAGAAACAACCCTAACACAGACTAATTTTTTAATTAGTTAATTTTAGGCCACATACTTCAAAATTACATTGCCTCCTGCATTACTGATTACTTTTATGCTAACATCTGATAGTTGATGATGAATAGCGGATTTTTTTCAGCAGTAACTACTGATATTTTTTGAGCAATAAAACATCTCTCATAACTATTCCCCTGCCCCTGAATATACACGTACAGCGAGCTACATTCTGTCCCTAAGCAATTAATTAATAAGAGAAAGCTAGCTATTGTTATTGCATCTCCATCTACTTTCATTTAAAAATAACTCTATTCAATACACAGAAAACAGTTTTCAATCTGTGAGTACATAATTCAGATCAATAGCCTACTGAAGAATTGCATAGTATGCTCACGTACTTCATCATAACATGTCAAAATCTAGCAACTCAAAACTGCTAAGCATTTTCTCAAAAACTATACAAAATGCAACCAAAAAGTCCTGTCTATTTTATTCCACTGCTGAAACATTTCTCCTTCCCATGACTTTGCAACCAAAGTCATGTTGGTAGCATTTTCAAATCTAAATGGAAAAGTACAGATAAAATATTTTTTGTTGGTTTTCCAAGTTTTAGAGAGTTCACCTAAGACTCTTCCACTTACCTCTTCTCCTGATTCTACAGCTGTATTAGAGGCACATCCTTGGACACAATACCACACTGCTTCATTATATAAATGCAGATAGCATTTAAACACACAGAAAGGCATGCATTGTACTTATGTAACTAAGCACATTAATTAATCCTCAGCATAATTTTTCATGTACTGAAGCAAGGACCACACTCTGATGGATATCTTCAGTTCTCTTTCAATTATTTTATATGAATATACTTAACACAATTTCCTAAAAAGCCTTGATTTTCATAAATACACTGACAAACATAAACCACAAGAGGGAAGGAAAAAAACAAAATCTAGACACAGCATGGAAGTAGCATCCATGTGCTTGAATTGCCCATCACAGACACACATCTTTCTCTATTGATAAAATAGGAAAGGTACTGAATAAACACAGGGTAATGCTCTGAACACACCCAGCAGGCACCCTAAAGCAGAAACCCTGTTTCTGTACCATACCTGGGTTTCGAAGTCCACCTCGTGCACACTTCAGGGTGAACATGCAGCACAAACTCTACAAGACTCTTTCAATGCCTGCTGCTGAAGAAAACAGCCCAAAGCACCTGCCAGGGATTGTGGTGATTTCCTGTGTTCTGTCATGCTTTTAATTCCAAAGTCATTATTCATTAGTTTAGTCTATACATATAAAAATAGATACTTGCTACCTCCCTATCAATGCTTGGGAATCCATTCCCATAAAGCACTTAATCCATGTGGGCAGGAAGGCACGTCTGCAAATTACTCCACTAACTTAAATGACATACTTTGAGGAGCACAGTGAAGGCCTAATAGCTAACCTAATCTTTCATTCATAGACCATCTTTTCACTGGAGGCATCCCAGACCATATTAAAATCCCCAGAGGATATCTACAGTGAAGATGGCAATCAACGAACATTTTCCTCAAGGGCTGGCCTAATTTACTTATTAACTTCCTTGATAAATATTACAACTTTATAACCTTTTGTGACACACTCACTAAAATGTGGGTAATTTTCTGTCAAATCTCCTGTAGACAGCGTCAAGCTTATTGCAAAGTGACTAATACCAGAAAAGTCACTACAAAGACTGATGACACAATATCTTCAACTTCCATCAATGTGCACGTAAGTTTACCGTGCTATGTTGCAAATGATATGTTGGTTTAAGATTACAAGGCCTAGACTTACATCTGTGTGTGGGCCATAAAGCTACCCATGAAGTCCTGTGCACTTGTTATGTCATGCATGATTTTTAACAAAAGTCATCTTGACTTATTACAACATCCTGAAGAGCAGGTGGGAGCAATTCATACATCTGCCTTCAAGCAGATTGACACAAACAAACAAGCACTTAATTCTCCATTTCGTTATCAGGAATAAATGCAGTGGTACCAGACCATTTTACAGAAACTCAGTCTTGTTTTTTAGGAAACATACAGACCCTGTCACCTGAAATTTGTTCAAAAGTGCATTATCATTCCAAATCACTGTAATTTTTAAATAGCAAATAGAGGTATTACATATATAGCTTGAAACACAGATAATTAGCAGACAAAAAAACCTGTATAGGTATGTATGCTCCTATACTTCTAATAAAGCTCGTTAGTATGCTTCCAGGATTAAACTCTTTGAAATACCCAACTTCTAAGACAAAAGTTATCATGACATATAAACCAAAGGAGATTTATTAATTTCATTTGAGACAGTATTTTGGTATTTTGTTAGTACCTCAAACTGTGTGAAACGTTTTCTACCTGATATCCAAAGAAGACCATCCACCACATATCCTGCGTGGCATGAGAGCGATCGATCAAAGGACTGTACAAAGGTCCACTTGTTCTTCTTGGGGCAATAGCGTTCCACTGTAGGTAAAACCTGACGTAATTCATTCCTGCCCCCTACTGCATAGAGGTATTCATCCACTGCTCCCAGGACAAAGTGCTCCCGACAGTTCTTCATTGGAGCTATCTCAGCCCAAGAGTTAGTGCGGGGGTCATATCGACAGGCAGTTCTCACTGCACAAGTGCGCCCTGTGGAGTGCTCTGCCTCTCCACCAGCTACAAAAAGAAAGTCTCCCATGATAGCAACACAGTGGTGGCTTCTCCCTACAGGCATAGGTGTGAGCTCACTCCAGTTTGCAATCCCTGCGATATGAACGTTCTCTTGATCTACCGGATTGAAGTAGCGCAACTCCTTCACTTTACAGATTTCACGTTTTTTCCCACCAATAATGTAAAGAGTGTCTGACTGGAAGCGAGGCTTTGTCCTTCTGGTTTGCCAGACTGGCTGTGCATAGACGCTCTGGTGGTAAGCCAAGGCCTCATTAACAAGAGCTGTTGCAGTTTCACTAGCTTGGACAAGAGGATGAGAAAGGGCTACGGTATGCAATGTATCCACATCCATAAGGCCAAAGCGGACATACTGGAGAAGTTCATCCATGTACTGGTAGCGGCAGTTGTGCTCCAGCCACCTTACAGCCAGCTAAATGTGGGGGGAAGGAAGGGAAAAACAAGACACCGATTATTTGTGTACAATTCTATTGATATTTGGTCTTTTGAAAACTGCTTGCATTCCAAGAGCTGCTGTATACTTGCCTCAGTAGTGACACCTATCAATACAAAAAGCAGTTATGAAAGCATGTGAGTCAACATAAAATATACTTCTTAAAACTCTACCTACAATATACATAAAGGTATTGTACTGCTCCAGTTCCACAGAATTCCCACAGCATTATCAGATTGCAATACTGCTATGCAATACTCTTCATGCAACCTATTAGTAATGCTGTAGGAAACGACAAGATCCCAGAATCAAGCTGCAGGAGCAATAACATTAATGTAGGGACTATGTGGTCACTGGAGACCATGGGCACACTACCAAGGAAAGAAAGATTACCATTAGATGATTAGAAAGAAAAGCCCTTTCTCCCCTCCATCTTTCATTCTATTTTTGGCAAAATTTTGAAGGAATATAACAAAATACATACTGAATCCTTCAATTATTTTTTCATTCTTTATTTATTTCATTCATAAAGTGGAGAGGGGTGTAAAGAGACCATACATTAAGCAGAGAAGAGGCTCTATTGGTTGGGACTAACAGGAAGCAGCAAGGAAAGACTCTAAAACTGTTCAGCAATTACAGATGGTATTAATAGCCAAAACTAAATACAGCTTTTAAATTACATAAAGTATATCAAATCCATCAAGGCTCTGAGGCTAGGAAGGGCCTAAACCATTTCAAGAATTGCTGTGTAAGTTATTATTGAAAATGTCCACTGATGAAGATACCCAAACTTCCTCAGGAAAACCATTCCCATGCTATCTATCCCCTGTAGACAGATTTTCCATTTTGTTATCTTCCTTTCCCTCTCCATCTTTAACGCATTTTAATGTGTGTGCTGCACTTTCCTCTTCCCTGAATGAAAAAGAATCACAATCCATCCTGGGTCACCTTTTCTAACCCTCTGTTGCATGGATCACAGTTCTCTGTTATTGAAAGAAAATGCCCCTCTTTCTTAAAGTCTGCTGCAGAAAACTGGATATGAACTTTCTCTTAGGGCTGTAGTAGTAGCAAATAGATTAGAAGGATCTCTTTGACTGTGACGATCTATTGCCATTCTTGTCTGTACATCACTGCGCAAGACTCCCAGTTCACAATGTCATTACTGCTACACATTTAAGCTTATGGCTGAGTATTATTCCTACCTTTTTTTCTGCTAGACTTCTACAAAGCATTATGCTTTTTCTGTCATTACTGAATTCTATACTATTTATTTCAGACCACTGCTCCAATCTGTCGAGATCATTCTCAATCTTAACTAAAAACTGCATGAAGACCATTCCACCTTCTGATTGTCCAAAACCATAAGCCCCATATTTTTCTTTCATCCAAGTCACTAACAAAGATGTTGACTAGTTATGGATGAAGACAGACTCCTCTACTTGATACTTCATTTCATCCTGTCAAAGACCTTGGGGAGCAGGAGTTCCTAGTTAGCTGTGCAGTAACAACAATTTCAGCTAGAACTTACTGCCCTGTACTGCTCATGGGAATGTCACAAGAAGGAGCTGAAGAAAAGGGCTTCTATTTCTCATGATTTTCATATATGTGTAGTCTATCAAATCTATCATTACTTCTGCATTCTGTCAGAGAGGGAAGCCAACAAAACAAACACACCTTCTATGATTCATTTGAAACACTTTTTCTTCACTGTTCTATTCAACCCTTGTGAAATAAAGAACGAGGGTATAAAAAATTGCAACAGTAGTTCAGACAGTAAAATGTATTGAATTTCAAAATGTGCATTAATTACATGTGTTTAGACTTGCTAGTAAAAAAGGTGTTAATTAAATACATTTGAAAGTGTTTATGGACTTGAAATCAGGAGCATTATATTCATATGTTTTAAGTCCACCAGATCCATATATTGTCTCCTACTGAGTGGTTTTAGGCAATTCCCTACTCCATGCCTTGGGCCATGTGAATCATTCCTCAAAGTCTTCAGAAGCCCTAGCTCTCATCATTGACTAGATACTTGAAATCAAAGCAAAATTCCAGCTACCTTCATCATGATGAAGACCCTAAATGAATTCATGCCAACTGAATGAGGTGTGAGCTGCTATATTAAAAGAGAGCAATTTACAGAACCTGAGTTCTTATCTGTCATCATTTGCACTCAGCAGATTAGTTTCTTTTCCTTACAATTTATGCCTTCATTCACATCTAAAATGGCATCATGGAAATATCACTTGTGCTATAATGAATCTTCAAAGGCATTACAGACTGCATACACATACACCCATGTAAACATTTGTAAACTCTTGTTCTTTTAGAACGAGAGGAAATGGACTCAAGCTGCACCAAGGAAAGTTTAGAGTGAATATTACAAAAAAATTCTTTACTGAGAGGGATTTCAGGCATTGGAACAAACTTCCCAGGGAACTGGTGGAATCACCTGACATGGAAGTGTTCAAAAACCATGCAGATGAGACCCTCAGTGATATGGTTTAGCAGTGGACTTGGCAGTCCTGGGGTAATGCTTGGACTTGATGATCTTAAAGGTCTTTTCTAATCTAGTTGATTCTATGATTCTGTGATTCTATAAACCAGGTCTTGAAAACCACAAGGCCTTTGAAGGACATTCAACATTAATGCCTCTAGTATCTTAGAACTTCATCCTTCCTCTTTTCTTTATTTTCCTACCTCCTACCCCCCAAGAAATACTATATAAACACACAAGCAACACTACATAAAAAACCACAGTATTTGCATTCGGAATGTGTGATGATCTGCAGTAGAAGGGATAGATGTTGCATTACATTTTCTCTGCTCCATGAAGTTGTGTAAAAGCAACTTGGTTCATATTGAGTTTGGTCTGCACTGAAAATAGTCCTGGAATTGTAAAATTGTTTCACTGAAACCAGTAATGCTTAATGTTTCTCTAAAATCACAGAATTTCTGAACCACCACAGTGATAGCGCAAAGTGAATCTGGTGGTACTCATAGAAGATGTACAATCTATTCACGGTCTTGAACCAAAACTTTCTCAATCCTTTCCTACATTATTTCATCCCCACTCATCTGTCCTGCACATTTATGAAAACTTCTGAATCTTCCACAATTAAGTTTATTGCAACTTAACAATTACAATTATTATAATCCTCTATATGCTCTATATATCTTTGGTCTACACTGGTTCCATCTTTTCCTTCTGACAAGCAACTGCAACATGGAGGGTAAGGTGAATTCCAGGCTGTCTTTTGTGTAGGTTGCTGGTGGCTTTTACTGACTACCTGTCCGAGACCAGTTTGCAGCACAGTACTGCATTTTACTCTAATAATTTAGAAAGTGGGGCTAAGAAGCCTGCACATCACTATCACCTGGATGGTCTGTCAGCATTTGTTAATCAATAGGGAAGTTCTACCAGGTCTTAGGGAGGCATCTGAGGTCTGGGAATCACAATGCGACTAGAAGCTCCTGTCCAACTCATGCTACTGTTTGCACACAGTTTGACAACAGTATCCTGTGTGACCCATACCTAATCCATCGCACTACAGGGCAGAGAAAAGGCTTTAAGAGTTAAAAGCTATAATGTTTTCATCTCCTTCTCTTGCTATTGATAACACTGACAGTTACTTAATTTTAAATGCCATAAATTAATCTTGGGAAATTCTTTAATAATAATGGCTAGGAATTTAAGCTACAAATGTAGGTATTTTTATGTATATTAATAGCATACAGGACCAACTCCTAAATTATAACACAATGCTATGGAACAGATCATATGGTTTTAGGGACACTCAAACTGAGGCTCAGGCTTCTTCATTTGTTATGCAGCACACACTGTTACAGTGCTCCCTAGCAGAACGTGGTGTTTCACACTGTGGAGGCATGGAAAAAAATACAGTTATCTGTGTGGGTGATATTCTAGTCATTGGATGGTTTGGCAGCTACTGGAAGGCTGGAGAAGTTGAAAAGAGAGAAAATTAAGTTCTCAAGTTTTTTGCTTGTAGTAGAAATAGTCACTGATAGATTGCAGTACAATTCTAAATTTCCTTCTCTATAAAGGAGAAAAATATAACTCCCATGAACATATGGCAGATTTGCAAACTTCCGTGTAACATATCAGCAAACATCTGTATATTTATCAACACAAGTTCTACCATCTTTATTTAGTTTTTCTTTAATCTAGACTTAGAAACCTGGTGTCTACATAGAAACCCTCAAATTCACCCCCATCTACACACTAATTATAGGACCTATTTTTTAGCCTCTCTGGCAGTAGTGATTAGCAACTATAATCAGTATTGGCAAAATAAACTCAAAGCCATTATACGCTTTATGACACTGCAAGGAAAGACATTCAGGCTTCTCTAAGGTGATACCAATAGCACTTGAAATTACAACTGTGCTTAACACACAAACAAGCAAGCAAAAAAAAGAAAACCACCAAAAAACAACAAACCAGAGACCATCCACAATTTTGAGGTTTAAAATATTTGCATCACTGCTAAATAATTTACAAAAATGAGGAACGACTCCTAGTGCCATACAGGCAAATTCTGTTTAAACTGTTAGAAGCTTCTTTTCTATTAATTTTAATGTATGAGTGTGAGAAAATATGAAGCTTCAGCCTAGTGCCTATATCAACTTTAATAAATAATATATTTTGCCATATTCATCTTCTGAACTAAGCAAATGACAAAAGTAGACCCTCAGAAGGACAGTATTTTCAAATCAAATTAATTCTCTTACTCTAAAGCCATAACCCAAGGGATTTTTCTTCTCCAAGGTTACATTATGTTACTTGATATAGCAACGGGCTACATTCTCGAAACAGCAGAAAACAGATGGAAAAATATATTGTGGCACAGTTGAAGCATACTTGTAAGCACACCTGCATGTTGGATTGTGATTTCATTGCATTTCCAACAGCTGCTTCTGCTTCCAGCAGGGTACTTCAACAGTCCAATTCACACAGCCTCGGAACATGGGCCTTCCTCCCTGCTGTTAATGATGAATGTACCACACACATTCCACAGCCGGAGAGGACACAGATTAAAGCTGAATTAAGAGTTTCACTCCTTTTGAAGATAAGTCGTTCAATAAGTAGTTACCTGATCTTTTGGGCTGCTAGCTATCCCAGCTACCATGAGAGCCCAGCATGCCTGTGTCTTGCCTGTTCGGCATCCCCCTGCAATCCTTCTCATGCCACTTTGCTTGGAAATGTACCAGATCTTCATTTTACATCACAGCAAGTTTGCTAACCAGGAAAGCCAAGCTACTTTGTGAGTGCATAAAGCTTGACATACACATTTAGACCCAGGTTTGCTTGGAAACTGCTTTAAGTCATAAACTCAGTGGCAGGGAAAGTTTCTTTCCACAGTGCTTTGAGACAAAATGCTCTTCTAAGCTGAGCTCTGTGAGAGGCAAGGGTCATGGGAACTCCAGTGAAGTTATCTTGGTCTGCTCTTCTGTTGATGTATTCATGTTGTAGCTTCACAGACTGCAAAGGAATTACTCTAGTTTATACCACGTAAGGTCTCCAGTAACTGAAATGAAGCAAAAAAATGACAGTAGGGGGAAAAATTAGGGGTTTTGAGTCTGGGGTTTTTTAGCAACAACAAGTAAAAGGAAACATTACTTTTTATAAAGTTTCAAAACAATGAATTCACACTGTTTCATTAAAGCAAATGGAAATACTAAATAGAGTAACATAGTGAAGATTCTCATTTTAGGAGAAAGGACAATTCTAAATATGGAAACACAAGTGGAGGGATGCATTTTCCTGGACTGAGATCAGATATATTCAACATGTATTGTCTGATTTCTGCATGACAATCTGATGATGATATATATGCTAGGGAAAGAGAAAGAACATTTTTCAACACAAATCTCACCTAAGCAGTCCTTCTGTGCTTAACAGAAGCAAAAACATTTCAGAAAAAAAAAATCAAATTAATATCTTTGTATATATGTATATGTATAACATACTGGAAAATGCTACAGAACTGCTCCTGTTGATAAATAAGCCAAAGAGAGTAATGAAAACAACACGATAGCTACAGCAATCACTTTAAGGCACTACGGGAACTTCAAAAAGCAAAACCTGGACTTAACTAGTTCAGTTTATGAACACTAGAAATATGTATTTCGGAGCTAAACTCATACATGATTTAAACTTTAGCTGAATTTTATCTAACTCGCAAGCCTTAGGTGTTTCAGACTGGAATGTCTTGCCACAAAACTGCTGTCACTCTCAGCTGGCTATTGGCAGTACCATCTGGCTCTTCAAATATCAAGTCCAGGAGCAGAATCTATGGGTAAACCAGGACATTTACTAAAGCTCTAAACCAAAGCCCACTGAAGGCTATGGAGGATCTTCCACCTTTTCAGAATGAATGCAGTTTTACAAAGGGCCTGAATTTGGATCTCTGAAGGGTCTTAGTTCTCCTCTGTCTCTTTAGAGACTACAAAGGACATTTTAAGTAAAGTGGACCTAGTTGGTCTGTATCACCCATTTAAGAATAAAAACATATGGGTGAAGAATGGTTGTTGGGAAAAAAATCCAACAAACAAACCAACCACACACACACTTTTTCAAACCCATGAGTTACACGTGAACATTTTTAGAAGTTAGTAAGTAATCACATAGCACAATCTCCTTGCAATTGAATCAATCAGGTACTACTTTACAGTTGTGGGTAGCATGGAAAATAAGTGGCTCAAGCCTAGACGCAGGAGGGCCTTAAAGATAGAAATCTTTTTCTTTTATTTTGAATTAAAAATGTGCATAAAAATAAGACTGTAATGAGCTGCATGTAGAACAATCAAAATTATGAGGTATTTGCATTTCTTTTGCACCTGGAGCCAAACAACTACAAAATTATGCATAGGATTCTCTCAATCTGAACACAGTAAATATTAATAATCTCTGAATCAGCAATGAAATACCTTTTGCCCCTGAACCCTGAAGAGAGACTTTCCAATTCAAAAAGTTGTAGTACAGTGACTGAGACCATATTTACAAGGCACCGAGCTGAGGCATACGTGTGTAGCCTGTGAAAATAAAGCTCTGCCATCCCCCACCCTCTTTACACAGAGACATTTTAAAATTACCTGTTTGTCAGTTTTACAAATGTGTGTCTACATAAGCAGCCCCCTCTGTGGCACTATGTTAGCAAGCAGGCATGCTTTCATTTGCACATTCTGATTTTACAATCAGAATTAAAACATTTGCTCTGTTCAGGGTGAGTTGATAAACAGGGATTTTTAGATTTCCTTTTTTTTTTCTTTTTTAAATGTGAAAAATGAAAGAAAAATGTTCCTCTAGATGTATTATGCCTTTGGGCTCCATTTGAGGGAAGGGAAAAAAGACAGAGAAAGCTACTGTGAAGGTCACAGAGTGAAAGAACTTCCTCAGGGCACAGAATAAATTAAATCCCAAGGAAAAAATAAAATGTGATTTCCAGACTGTGAGGCACAAACTCAAAATGACAATGATTGACAGCCAAACTATATCCGTGCAATATCGAAGACTGCACGTTCTCATTTACCTCAGTGTAGCCAGCAAACGCCCATTAAACATCCGTCTGATGCCCAAATTAACCTTCTTGGCAAACTGAAAGAGGCACAAACTATCATAATCAACCTTTCATTATCACAGCAGCCTCTAGTTAAAGGGTCAGAATAATTGTGCCATCAGAGCCCTGATTGTTTTCAATCAACAGACGACTGGAGTGACAGCTCAGTGATGGAGTAGTTTGATGAAACCGCACCAGGCCTAATCAGAGCAGATGAAAGGAAGGCATGATTGGTGCAAATGAACAGTCGTGCCTCTCTTTTTCATTTACAATCTGAAATTACTCTTAAATTTACAGGGTTTTTTCTCCCTTATGAGTACCTCTGGAAGAATGTTTGACTTATTATGAGTTCTGACAGTGCAGAGTTATAAAACACAGGTAGGGTTTTCAGCCCAGGCTTTAAGTGGGTATTCGGCATAATTTTAACAAATTCACTCTTGAAAAGCACAAAATGACTAAAGACTTCCAATGACCTAACCTTTCAGTGCTGTTTGATTAGCAGAACAATTTGTCACAGCTCACATTCTTCATGATAAGAGAAGACCAAAAAAAAAAATTGGGCAAGGATCTCTTGCAAATATTTTCTCTTAGCCAATGTATTTATTGCGTTACTGCTCTCTCTCTCTCTCTCACACACACAAGAAAAGAATTAAAGAACAGTGCATTAATAACCTTTTTCCTTAGAATGAATAATGGAATCCAAGCAAGGGATTGTCTGGAGATGAAAGCAGAGACCAATTATCATGCCACTGACAGCATCAATATTTAGTTTTCTGGTGGGCTGTTCATTCCCACTTTTTAAAGGATGGGAAATTAATCAATCTCACTAGGTGTTTCTTACCATACTCATCAGCACAGAATCAGAGTGCCTCACAAATTAATGAGGGGGGAGGAGAAGAAAAGTTGCAGGCTGCTTAGACATTTGGAAAGAATGGAAGATTCAAGTTCCCTCCATTTCCTCAGCTACAGTCTGCTTCCCCTCCCAGCCTCACCCAATTCCAGCCACATGGCTTCCCATCCTCATGACAACACTGTACAGAAAGTGAAGTAAATCAAAAGAACTAATTTGTACCTCTGAAGAAAGCAAGGAAAGATAAATCATGCATCCTTTCAGACCCAACCATAATCACTGGCATCCTGTCACAGACCCACAGCTTCACAGATGGACAGGGTTTGGAGGACAGAGGGATTCAGACAATAGGCTCAGGCAACAGAGAGAGAAGCCAAGTATAAGTGAGTTATGACTTCAGCAAATACATGGCCCAAAAGGAAGATTAGAGAAACCCAAGGTCCATTAGATCTGGAGAATCAAAGTGTATGTGTCCTGATATCCTTTTAGTCTCTGCAGAAGTTGCAGTGGATTTGTCCAGAGTACTACTTTAGGAAGTTCTTGGTCTGGTAAAGAAAACTCTTGGCTGGGAGTTTTGCTGTTTTGGGATCCACATGATGTCAAGACAACTTGCCACTTTCAAAAACCAGCCCTGCAGTGTGTAAGCCACATTCCATTGATCTTCCAGCACTGAATAACCTTCAGCAAGCAGAGCTGTTGGCCCAAGTCTGTCTAGCAGCACAAATTATGCATTTCATGATACTATACTGTGATTAAAATAGAGGTACATAATGCAGCAGTATTAATAGCAAATATTTATCAAAATTAATGGCATTAAAGTAATTCAAAATGTATTAAAAATGCTTCTCAATTTTTCTCAAGTGCTGGTAAGATCTATCTTCTTAAAGCATTTAAGCCATAAAGCATCAATCACCAGTTCCCTGATTTCCTCACAGGGCTGCTGGACAAAGATACTGCCTAGCACAATCTTCAGTACTAGACACACAGTCTTCACAGGTCTTCAACAAGTACAAGGAAACTACATGTCTTTGAGAGATTTCCTTTTCATAATTAAACAGCTCCATTAGTAACAGTTTAATAGCTGTACTTCCATCTCAGGAATTTTCAATAAATGTTTCCACACAGCATCCTTGTGAATCATTCTTCATCCCAAAGACAAACTCTCCACCAACCAAATGTAGTCCATTGCATTCTCAGTCCAGTGCTTTTCTGCAAGCTTCCTTGTTCCCTGGTGCCACATAATGATATTAGCCTTCCCAAAAGGGACATTATTTTATCAAAAAGGTTGTCAGAGAGACAGTATTAGTTTCATTTTTTGTTTCCTATGAAACACATAGAAAATATCAGTTTTATCATAAGAACAGAAAGTACACTTTTCAAAACTGTACTAACTCCTTTTACACACTTTATCCAATGCATTTATTTTACCATTTCTTATGTTTACTGGAAATGAAACTAGATACAAATCTACCTAGAAGACATTGACTAACCTCAATTAAAATATTTCAGCTTTTTAGACTTGCAATAACATAACTATGATCAAAAATCAGCTTTACAAAAGGCTAGCTTAACAACATTAATATATACCATTATATATGGTAATGAATCATACTATATTAAAGCAAAGAGTTACTATAATGGAAAACTTCAACTTTTAATCTACTCAAGCTCAAAGTGAAGTAAGGTAGGGACAGAAGGTAAACTCTCAGCTGTTGTAAATTATCACAGCTCATGGAAGTTTGCCATTTTACACCTTCTGAGGAATCTGAACTTCAAAATTATACAGCACTTTCCTTCCAAGTATCTCAAAGCAATTTATAAGCAGTAAAACTTGAGCTTCTCCCAGAAAGTGTACATTTCAACCATTTTCCCAACATGGGAACTAAGAGAGAGAAAAATAAAATGATATGACAAAAGACAGCAACGGTACAGCTGACACAAACAAGATCTTTTGTCCCCTCAAGCTGTCCACAACAGAGTCTCTTTACTCAGTTACCAAAATCCTGGAGATTTCTGTGCTCCATTTCACAGACTGAAGTCTAGTGAGGTGCAAGTATCTGAAACTGAGGACAAAACGGATCTCTGAATATCACCTGACAAAAGTATTTGATACCTTTGCAGATGAAAAGTACACCTCCATATGGGCTGCATTTTTTCTTAATCTTATTGGGGCAGCAAAGACCAAACTATCCTGCACTATGCTTCAAGAGAAGTGCATTCTTACATGATCAAGTCCTCAAACCATAGAGTAGTTTCTTCTGCAGTCATCTGGAGTTTCTCTAGAAAGGCGGATCTACAGATGTGCTTTTTACACCTAACTCATTCTGCTGTGATGGAAGGAACAATCAAGGCCCAGTACAATCCCTAGGAATGACACTCCATATGTACAACTGTGTGTTTAAAACTTTTATGAGCTGTGCGTGTTTTCCCTGTTGCAACACACTTTACAGCTACCCCACTACAGACAACCACTATTTTCCTATGCACTGGAAAGACTATCACACCTGGGAGTGTGCACAAATAAAATAAATGAGCTGGGGTTGCTCACACTGGAAAGGCTCTACTTGCTCCTGCAATCAAAGTAAATTTTGTTTTAACAAGGTCATCAAAAAGGAGTGTGGAGGGTGACAACCTATCCAAAGCAAAGCAGTAAAACCAAAACAAAAATATGGCACCAAGAGACAGAACCTCACTTTTTCCTTTCAAACAGGTTCAACCATAGACAGTTAGAAACAGAAAGCAAGCCTCTGAATCATAAACATTCCTAAAACATAGCTTCCTGGTTCCTAAAACCTAAGGAGCCTAATATATCTGACTGTCTTTAATAACTGGATCAAAGGGCAAGAAGCTCCAAAGTAACAACTTCTTGCCATTCATTTTCTAATGTATCACAAAATGCTCAAGTTCAGACCCTCCATCGTTTGTCACGATGGTCAAACCAACATTGCCAGGTGCTTTATCTCTGCTAAGTTTTTCTGAAGTTGCAATGAAAAGAAGCTTATCTCTTCATAAACACAGCTCTCTAACTAGGGCTCCCAACTGTGACTTGATTTCCATCTAAAGAGATCAAAGTTTATGATGACATTTCTCTTCCTCAAAGAGGGTGAGGACAGAGGACATGGGAGGTGGAAGAAGAGACACTCCCCCCTTCCTTCCACAGCAGCCATCACTTAAAAAACTAGAACTGCTCATTTTCATTTTTAAAGGAAACATTCAGGCTGACATCAAATGCACTGAAACTTTACATAGCCACATTTAGCATTAAAATAACTTGCTGGTACGTAATTATAAGTGGAAATGACAATCTTTCACCATATGATACACATAATTTTTATTGCTATTCCTCTCTTGTTATTTTTCCCCCTGAAATATATTTTAGGAGTGGCTCACTATGGAGACAGAGAATCTAAAAGCTTTCATCAGTAAAAATTGTTACAGAATGAAATAGGCACAAAATTCTATAAAAATGCAATTCAGCTATGTGGAAATTAGTCTAAATGTTTCTTGAATGTAGAAAGATTCCTATTCCTTTCTTCCCTATTGTTAGGGTATAATTTTCTATGGATTTAATAGGCAAATCCAACAAATCACATAATAATGTATCATTTTCTATAATAATCTTGACAACAGCTATACAGGACTTGTATGTCATTAATATCTTAGGTCACACACAAAAAAGTGCACCAGAGTACATACTCTCCTTAGATGGTTTATATATTCGTAAGCTCTCAACATGCCATGTTACTATAAAATCACTGAGGTCAATTTTAACAAGTGAAATTACCAGGTGGTTTTATGTTACTATGTTACGGGTTTTTTTTTTTAAACAAGTGATATCACCAACACTTACAACAAACTAAGCCCTCTGACAAGGACAGTGTTTGCTTACCCTTCTGGCTCTCATAGACAAAAGCTATCCGAGTGTCTCCTACCTTCTACCAGCCACTTCGCCCCCACAGTTATCCAGCATTAGCCACTGAAGTCCACATTACACATTAGTAAACCTGATTCTTCAACTTTGAACTGCTGCTGGAACCTCATTTTAGCACGGATGAGCCCACTAATATTAACTGTGGGAACATCTAGGCCTTTTCCCGTCTGCAGACAATTTACTTCTGCCTTCTCAAATCCCATGAAGAATGTGCTTCAGAGGACAGCACAACAACAAAGTTACACGTGTATTTCAGGAGTTGGTACTTCTTTTGGCTGATTTTTCACAAACGGGTATCTTTTCCCCATTGTTTTTTAAATACTAGAAGAACAAGCAAGTACACTAGCTGAAGCTCACTCAGCTTTTTTGAGAACAGAATAGCTTCTGTTTTAATCCAATAACATTTTCTTAATTATGTCAATTGTATTGACTTTGTTGTAATCCCCACACGATGGGCTTCAGATTAATGCTGGGCTCATATTAATTTTTAAGTGATAAGTTAATTTTTCAAAATCAACTAATTGTCCTAAAAATTTTATTAATTTTTAAAAGAGACTTAAGGACTTAGAGCCACACTTATAAATGCATTTAATATCCCAAAATGTATCTTATAAATTGGGAACACGAGCTTTTCTACTACAAGATTAAAACAAATGTATTTATCATTTAAACCAACTAAAACATCTGGCGCAAACTGAAACAACTGCAGCTGCTAAAAGGTGAACCTCATGAAATTCAGACCTCTATGGTTTCACACAAATGTTAAAACAGGCTCCACCCTAAAGGAGCAGCTTGACAGCTTTTCAGCACAGATTCTCACTTCAGAGACTGATCTTTCGATCTGTCATTACTTTCCCACACAGACCTCTAGCTTGGAAGCCACCTAACAGTGAGGTTTCTTAAGATCTTTCTGACAAATGTATTTGTTGTAATTTCTTCCATTTCTCCCTGACATGAGGGAGTCCAAGGTGATCAAAGGAGTATAAGGACCCCTTTGTCATAAGGCAATGAAACCCCCAGCTCTGCAGCTCACTCGCATATCTGGAAGCTGCCAAGGGTTGCCCTGCTGGAATAAGCAAGGGCATGCAGGAATGTTCCTACTTTTCCATCTCCTTACCTCTTCACCTTCCTGGAGCCACAGGTGTCCTGGTCTCAGGACAGGAGTGATAGCAATGGACAACAGCTAGTCATATCCCAGGAGTTATGCAGAAGTAACCCATTTAAAAGCAGATCTAGCATACAAGTGCAAATTTACTTCATCTAACTTTACACATTTAATTTAGATACTTAACCCCAAAACTGGATTCTAGCTATCTTAACATATTGACGGACAAATTATATGGGTTTAGACAACCTGGAATTCAGTTTTTTTTCTCCATCTTCTTTGTCTCCATAGTTACAAATAGAGTAATAATACCAGCTCCCAAAGAAAAACTTGTTGAAATACAAAGCTGGGAATTCTCAAAGGAGCTTCTAATTTTCTATCATTTTCCACAAGCTTGAATCCATCAGAAACAGTGTTAAACAGCTTTACTTAGATTTTTGAATGAGTAGAGGTTACTAACATTACTATCCCTGAATGGAAGACATTAACACAGTAACAACAGACCACCTCATTTGATCATCCATGGTATCTGTAGGTTTTAGACTTCATTTATGCTGTTCTTTAAGTTGAAAATGGAAGTAATGTATATTTCCAATAAGGAAAGGCTCTCACTACAGCCTGAGCAATTTACCTTCATGTAACCACATAACCACACATTAACATAATTATACTTAAGTTAACCTCCAAGTGCCACAAAGAGCATAACAGTCAACACAGACCCCACCATAACAGACTAATTCAAATGCAGAATGCAGTATCACAGAAGTGGTCTTGCTGTGTGCACACAGTGCCCTTCTTTGGCTTTCTAAAACAAAACATACATCTATTGCTTAGCTGCAGAAGTAACCTAAATTCATGATCTGTTGGCACAGCAGCCTTCCTAAACACTAGTGGGATGCTCTGTGCAGTTCAGAAGTTAATCTGGGATAAATAAGGTAAGGCAATATTACTGTAGGACACTGAGGCAAAAGTAATGCCCTCCAGTAATTCTCTATTGCTCAAAGCAATAGCAGCAAAATAATCAGGTTTTCTGATTGGAACTGGCATGTACCAAAAAGAAAATTAGAAGAACACACAGTTGCTCCTAACATAAACCTAGTTTTAATACAGAAAATCCCTTTCTATACTGCTATACTTGATAAATAACATTAACAAGATTAGCTAACATTCAAGAAATAACAGGCAGAAACTTTCAAAAGTTCAGAACAAAAACATATATAAAGTTCCCAAAACTTTACTGTAAAGCACAAGATGAAGAGCCTATTAGATTTACATTAAGGCAGACAAAGGAGGAAGGTGTTTCATAAAGCAAGGGAACAGTGCCAACAGAGGCAGCATCCATTTTCACTGTAAGACAAAATGTCCTTATTATTACAAATGATGCAGAAATTGTATCAGGAAAAATGTGTGTGACTCAAGCACATCAGTAGAGCAGAACATCAGGTTCAGCTGCCTACATCCACTGCCTCAATTCACTGTAACCTGCATGAGCCCTGTTGAGTCTGCAGCTCCAGTGCACACTTATCTCCTTGCAGATCCTGTGCCACAACTGCCAGCCTGGCCTATAGATAATGCATGTCCTACCAAAAATACCCCACATGCCTATGTTTATAAAAATGAATCCCACCCAAATAGTCTGAAAAGGCTGTGAAGAATATTTACATTGCACACAGTCAATTCAGATGAGATACCCACGATTATGAGGATTAGTAAGAAAAGGAAACCTACGTTCTATCATAGGTTATGTTTTCACACTTTTTATTTGAGCAGAACTATCTAATCTAGCTCACAGTTGATTACGATATACAGTGTAACCATCACTGATCCAGCACAGTGGATACTGGGACTCAAGGGTGGCTCTTTGGCACTTTATGTAGACTGCTCATGAAAAGGCTACTAAAAAAGGGGTGAAAACACAGTAAAACTTGCATGGACAACATGCTAATTTTCCCATATAGCCTCACCAACTCACCTCAGCCTTGATATGATCAAACTCCTTTTTTCCCCTTCTATGCCTTTCCTGATGAGAGGCTGACAGCCACATTTTAACATGGTGTTTTTTTTACTTAGGGTAAATACTCACTAGGGACAAGCATTAGACCACCAGACCCAATATCAGTTATTGCCCAAGAGAGTACTCATGCTTATTTCTTGAACAGTGAAAGGCGAACATGTTGCTTAAATACATCGTTGATTACCGAGATGGTTTTACTTCATATACTATTTTATGTCATTATTTGTTCTGCAGTAAAACTTAAGTTCACGTTTAGCAAGGCACTCAGTCCACATTTCATCAAAACATACATATACTCCTGAGAAACATGAATTTTGCTTTCTCCATATTAAAAATTGCTCTGTAGAATCAAAAGATTGACAGCAAAAAAACCCAACAAAATCAAGTCCTGCATTGAAGGAATGGTAAGCTTGTACTGGAACATGACAACCCACTTTAGAAATTGCTGTGCGGCACAGGAAAATGTGGGTGTCACTAGAGACGTATGGAACATGTCTGTAGGCCTGCCTTCAGCAGAGAACTGTTCCATTGTAATCGCCTGCTATAACGTGTATGCCACACTATTTTCTGTAGTAACGAACCCTATAGTAATGAACCCTGTGGGATTTCTGCTGGAGAATAATTTTGGTCCTCCACAAATGCCACCAAGAGATTCAAAATGGAGCTCAAATAAAGTAAGCAAAGGCAGTTGAAAATGGGCCACTTTACTCTCTCTTAGAAAAGGATAAGCAGGACTCTAATAACTTGAATTTATACATTTATCATTTTTATAAAATAGATCTCCAGCAACTCATATCAATCTGTAATACCAGTCTTCCCGTCTTATTTGTCTATTTATTCAAGCAAAGATGTTTCTGTTATACAGAGATCAGAGTCTGATTTTGCATGTCACATCAACAGTAATAACAGGAATAACTAGGGCGACTCTCTCATACGTGGAACATCTACTTTATAAACACAAGTTCACAAGCGGCACACAAGGAAGTGAACAGGGCTGAAATATCTTGGGAGCTTAGCCCTGGAAAAGACACAATATAGTTGCCTACTTTTTAGCTAATAAGCTACTTATGCAGATTTATCAACCAGTTTTTTTTAGATTGCTTGCTTATCAGTTGATTACAAAGAAACTGAGTTACATGGCAAAGTATAAAAAGAAAAACCACAAAACACCACCAAGAAAACCTTAATTTTAGGAGATGTATTAGCAAATACAAAAACTGATCAATCCTTTAAACATTTACATAACCAGTAGCAGAGAAGGAAGAAACTAGTCTACACTGATCTCATGTTGAGATTTTTTTTGCCAAATATGATTCGAGAGCTCACTGCGTATCAAGTGAGTAGCATTTGATCAATGTACGTCTGGGAGACAGAATGATCCAGTAGGTATTTCTATCTGTAACTATTAGGATGATCCTTGAAATATGAATATTTAAGCCTCATGACACTGAAGTTTTTAATAACAAACATGATAAGGCATAACTATTACAACTAAGGCTAACATCAATTTTTTACTTCTATCTTTGGCTTGCTTTCTACTTGCTAAGGTTCTAACAAGAACCCTCTCCTGCTAGATTTCTGAAAACATGTTCTATCTTATAGGGTTGGTTACTTTTTCAATTATCAAGGGAAGGAATTAATCTGCTTCCTTAAAGTAGAGCCAATGAGCCTTTCTGGTAATGGCCAATTAGAAAAGATTCACTTTTCACTTCATGATAAACTAGACATTTATGGTTTTGTCATGACCGCTTCATGTGGTAAAATAAAGCATGCTGCACAGCTCATGATGAAGAGGAAAAATATAAAAGAATTTGTTTTTTTCCTCAACTTTCTGAATGAATCAAAAGGAATTATTGTAGTATTCTACAATAATCCATTTCCTAGTATACTGCCATTAATATTCCTGTTTAAGTTTCTCAAGCTTGGTTTTTGCAAGGTTATGTTTTATCTTATTCACTAAAATTGGGCAACTGTGAATTGGTCTAACACAGAATGTACCAGATCTGAGCTTCAGTCACTTCAGTTTAAATCACATTCAAGCATCACTGTGTCTGTATTTTGATACATTAAAATAACTGTCTTAATCTTTCTGTGCATTAGGATTGAATCACCCAGTAGACACTAGGAATTTAAACTAGTGAAAATACCTGTGCTCTGCAGACAGCAGCACCCTTTCCAGCTTCTCTGAGGGAAGCTTTAATTTGTGCTTAGGGATTCATGGGAGCCCTACTAGCAAAGGTGCCTCGGGGACACATTGAATTCGTATCACCATAACATGCACAGGTGTGGGTGCAGGAGGCCACTCTAGTTACAGGTACAACAGACAAATCAAATGGTAGCATCCTCCCATCAGCTCTTCTATTATCTGCCCCACTTTGTGCCGATTTCCTCCAGCTTTCCCAACACCACTTGCTTGGCTGTTCTTCCTTAAGACATGGGATGGGGATTTGTCAAAGTCAATGAGCACTTTATTATAGTGAGAGTGCTCAGTAATGAACAATTCAGCAATTTAATGAGATTCTGTAGATCTGTCTCCAGCCTGTCCATCAAGTTTCACTTCTATAAAGCACTCTGACACTAATCCTCTGGCATACCCAATCTTCACCCTGGGCTGAATATTAGATTCTTCCATGGTATACTGCATTACCACTATAACCTTAGCAAAAATGATGAACTTAACTACACTTGAGGCAATATAGCTGGTCTGATTTGATTTTCTTCTATTGGGTTGACTATGAGGGAATTACTTATTTACAAAGATAAAGCAAAAAAAAAAAAAAAGAGTTTCTTATTGCCTTCTGAATGCCTAAATTGGTAAATATTTATGTGTGTCTTTTAATTCATTCTGAGGACCTGTAATATTTATAAATATACATTCATTCCTGCTTGTACAGATGGAATTAAAAAGACACGTAGTTTTTGCCTGCAGCAGAAAACTAGTTGAAAACAATTTTTGGAACAGCATTAGTAACCTTTAGAGAGGCAATTATGATAACGCTTAGGTGGACAGTGTGGAGAGTTTGTTGACACTCAGAAAGCAGCACATTACCTACAAGTATCTCTCCTCTGTATGACCCTGCAACAAGAACAGAAGATTTGTCATATTTGCCTCATGAAGTGTTCTTTGACTGGAGTGCACACAATTAAGAAAATTATTTCTGAGTTCTTCTGGCAGGATGAGGCAATGACATAAGTTGTGAAAACTCTCACTTCCCAAACAGTTTCAGCAGGTTACAGAGGCCATATTACTCCCGATAGGCTTGCTCATTATTGAGCTGGCCCTAGGTTATCCTTGTATCTCTTTCTGCAGCCATTTTTCTGGCAAAAGTATACCCAAGCATGCAGCTAGGAGATCTCGGTGACTCTGCAGACAAATTATGATAAAACCCGATTGGTCAATCAGCCATGCCCCATATAGGAACTTGTACATCAAAACCTTTCCTGACAAAGAGAAATGAACTAGGACTCCAGAGCATTGTTCCTGAAAAACCCAAACCAAATCCACCATCATGGTTAGTGTGCTGCAAGTTCTGTTTCACAGACATCCTCCAAAGAATAGAGCCAGGTAAGGGTGCAACCTTACATTAATAGTTGCAGAAAATATAATCTTTGTAAAATACACCATAATCTAAAGCCTCAAAGTTTTGAGAGCAAATATGCCAGTTACCAGACTGCAGGGTTAAGTTGCAGCTGCATACTGTCTTTGTGGTTTGAAGAGTTTAACTTTACATTTTCGGGGGTTTTTTAAGAAATATTTTGCTCCCTTGTGACATTATCCATCCAAAGAACATGAAGTGCCCCACTTCCTGAACTGAACTTGAAATTCTGAACTGAACTGCTTCAAGTTCATCAGATGAACACAATTTTACACTTTTAAAGAAAGGTGGCATATAAATGAAACCAGGGATTCAAATATACCTGTCTTCTTGGTTGGACCAATATAACACAGTTCCTAAAAAGAAAGCACAGGTTTCTTTCAAGCAGGTTACATTCTACCTTGAAATACCAACATTGTACTGATGTCCTTTCATTGCATCATGAATTGCAATTTGTACAGACATATGATGGGAAAGTTTCCAAGGATAGATCTTAGTTTAGCTTTTGTTTCTCTTTACAAGTTACATGATTTTTTCATATTAGGTTTCACACACACACTAAAGGTCACAACATAATGTTTTTATTTTACTAATATTCTACGGCTAGCAAGCTGGCCCTTTTTTAGATCCAGCCTTTTAAAAGGAAATGATCACCATCTCTAGCTTCTTGCTGCAAACCTTCCACTGAAGCCTCCACTCACCTCTGAGCAGAGCAGCCTGCATGATGATTCTCTAATTTGCTTGAGGGAAAGTCACCTGTGGTGGCCTAAACAATTTAAATGACAACTGAACTTACACAGCTAAATTTGTCTGAAGTGAACAGGAGAGAGTGCAGAAGCAAGTTTGCCACAAGACTTGTAGCACTAGCTGCACCAGGAGCAATGATAACTGAGTTACATGTATCAGCTTCCTCTTCCCACCAACAAACTTGGATCTGGAAGAAAATCTCTGGCCATATCTGAGCAACACAAGTTAAGCAGTAAGACAAATTTATCTTTCAAACAAACTAATTGCATTAACACAACACAACGTTTTTTGAATTTCATTTAAAAATTTCCCTCAGTTGTTATTCACAGTTTTTGCTCAAGTGCTTATTCTCCCTCGAGATTGCTCCAGGGTTTCAAAACAACAGATTACTGCTATGGTTTATAGAGTATCACGCATTCTGCTTATTCACCAGTCTCCTTACCTGCCAGATTTGTTCTTCACTGAGTGAAGTGAGTCTATCACTTTTAAAAACCTCTCGAAGGAGACGGTATGGGAGTGCCAGGACTTCTTCTGGATGACTCTTCAATAGCTCAGAGAGATGTTTTACTAAGAAGTCAACGACTGCATTCTCCAGCAAAGTGAGGTTGAAGAGGTCTGCAAGCTTATACAGGTCCAAGTAATTAAAACTATTTAATTCCTAAAAGGGTGAAGCAAACAAAATATGTCTCACAAAAAAACCCAAACAAAACAGCAAAGAAAAATCCCTACAGGTCTCAAATAAGGGAAAAAGGTTATTCTTTTGGAGCGGTGGAGAAGGCAGGCAAAATAACTTGAAATTAATTAGCACAGTCTCATTTAAAATGTATGTATGTATGTTACCAGTACACATATATATATGCAAATATATATAATAGTACTAATTTATACAGCAAGGCTATATATGCATAAAGCATCTGTAAGAAATATGGATTAGTACATAATATAATAAACCAGCATGATTTAGACTGTATGACAAGAGCTTGCAGCAGTTAACAACTGGATTACAGTTAACTACAATGGTTTGTTACAGAGCAATTATTTATTTATTATTTACAGTTTTGATTGAGCTAGAGCACTGTGTACTGCAACTTTTAGTTCCATGAAACCTCCCAAAATACGAGATGCTGAGCTACATTTTATTACATACAAATTTGTCTTCAGTGAACAAACATTTTTTTTTTCCTACCACTGACATCAACCTATAGTGCATGTTAGCTTCCCTCAGTTATAGCTTCCCTTCGTATAGCTTCCCTTCATATACTTTCTCTCCCTCCTTCTAGCAGAAAATCTGCAGAGACAAAAGCTACAGTAACTCAGGGCAGGAAGTTTTTCTCCATCCTGGTGGCAGATAACCTGTCTTTACAAGCTATGTTTTCAACTTGGCATCCTTTCTAAATCAGTGTCTGAACAGTTAACTACTACTGTTCTAGAGCATAATGGTGCTTTCAGGGGAGAGGCCAAGAATTCCTCTGGTATTAGAGAAAAGTACCCAGGACATCTCAGCATGTTTAGCCATCTTCCCTGTTCTTGCTGTATGCTCACACCTCTCTTCCTCTCTCCTCCGCAGTCCTGGTTTTCATCTTCCAATTTATCGCATTGCTCCCTATCAGCCTCTTCCTCCTTGACCAGTTCCACATGCGAAACTGACAAGAAGTCTCGTCAGTTTCACTTTGCTGGTTAGTTAACATAGGGACTAGAACAGGAAAGAGAAACAGACTAAATTAAGTCAATTTCACTTTCACTGCTCTGCTGGATGGCATGGCAGCACCAAATGAAACTGACAAGAAATCTTGTAAATGTCAAATGAGCTGCGCGGCTGGCAGATAGAGCAGAGCAACAGGGAAGATGGGAAAGTGCGAAGAGAGGGTTTTTTGGAATGTTTTATGGACTACATCTTGAACGTGTGAATTGGGTGGCTGTCCCAATGACTGTGGAGCTGTTTATGCATATGCAATGGAGAGTGGAGAAAGAATTTTTTTCACCTGCATAGAGGAGTCAGTACTGGAGGAAAGTGAATCAAATTCCTGGGGAGGCTCCTGCTTGTTACAGTCTCCCAGTCTGTGCACATTCCCCAGCAGAGTTGTACACCAAAGAGAAATCCCATTAATTATCTACTTCAGCTGCTGCATAGGAGGTTCAATTGTTTTCTTCAAAGAACAAAGAGAAATTTCTGTTGTTGTCAGGCCAAGCCCTAATAGCCATCATCCCAAAAGCCACAGATATTCTAGAGCCAGTTCCTCTTCACACTACTTAGATGAGTTAAGGATGAATCTTCCTCAATTGCAGAAAGATATAAAAAAGAAGGAATTTTACAGGAGAAGTATGGGTGCTTGCTCAGTGATTTAGTATTTGCAGATCAAAGATGGTACCTCACACCTCTACTTCTGTGATGGCTATGCAGTGGTGGCAACAACACCTGGGAATATAATTGAAGTAGATATCACAGCATGTACCAAGTAATAACTATGATTTATTGTCCCTGGTTTGGAAGACTATCCTTCCAAAGTACTCTCCAATTGAATGAATGCCAAACATCCAGAAAGAAATTTAGAAGAGGTCAGTGTATATTTACCAAGCTATTTGTAGTCAACAGCTGCATGTGGGGAGGAGAAAAATAAACAAAAAATCAAGCATTGTGATCTGAGAATCAACATCCCCACCAAGATACAGGCCTGACTGAACCCTGCTAAGTGGCAGTAGAAGAGAACAGATGGCTTTTGGTGGACTTCAAAATAGGACAATACTGGAGATAGCATAATAAAATATTTCTTCGTTGGAGAGAAACAGTAATCTGACACACAAACACTGTCTTCCCCTGAAAAATCTTTACATTTTCAGTGATATCCAAAAGACACTGGTAAGGCTTCATTTTTGGTTTGGGCATTTTTTTAGGATCTCCCAAACATCCTATCCTCTCAAATGGACATTAATTGAAGTGTTTTATGAAAGCTACCATACAGTGGAAGAGGCTAAATCTACTTATGGATGGATAAATAAACTCTCACCAGTTGTTTATTTACAATGATTTTTATTTATATTTCAGATGCTTGCTTATTTATGTGTCTTTATTTATTTATTATGGGGGTCTATTTGTTTAGTTATTTTGATAGATAAGCTTCAGGTGATTTTTTGATGCTTCACCTAACCTAACGTGTTATTGACCTGCTGGAATTATGGTTTACTGCTTGGTGAATACCACAGGTATATTTTGTTAAAACGGTCCTGGCCTGTAATCAGAAACATTCTTTTCTGGTTTTGTGAGGTTAGAGTTGATCTACAGGTTTGTATTTCACAGCCAAAGCAGCAAGTAGTGCATTAACTTTTACAAATGAAAATTATCAGACTGTCATACCAATATTCAAATCTAAATTATAGTCCTACACATTACTGTCTCTGTGATGATACTAGAGGGAAAAACTGTCACACTGAGATTGCAACATGTAGATCACAAATCAGATGACCACACTCTTCATACGTGGTGTGGCTTTCAGAACAACAGACTAAATTGCAGTGTGTGAGTAACAAAAAAAAAACCCCAAACAAAACAACCCCAAAACCCCAAACAAAACAAGAAACACAAAAACAGACAAACAAAATCTATCAGGCAGTATCAAAGCTATCACTGTCAACTCAGTCTGATTTTAATAGACTGTCAAACTAAACCCGTAATTGAATTTAAATACTTGTTTAAAAATTAAATAAGTCACTAAATAGGAAATAGATGTATGGTCATGAATAAGAGTTCTGGCAGTCTCTGTTTTCCACAGGTTTTATTATACTATGTTAAAAAAGCAAGTACAAAATCTAAAATTTGTGTGCAACTTCCTTCTGGTACTGTATTGTTTTAAAAAGATACAGTACAAACCAGTCTTATGTAAATTACTGAAAACTTCTAATCTTGTTTTTATAAACTTTTAAATACATGCCACTTTTCTTTTTTTGAACTGAAGGATGAAATATGAACACAAGCAGCACTGTCACTAAGAGCTGAAGAGAATTAAGGTAGTGATCCTATCTCTTCTAATGTGATGTACATTACACTGCTGAGACACATTCAGACTAACAAAATATGTGTAAGTTTATATATACAGATCTTACAGCTGAAATAGCTCTAAAGTCTCACAGTAAACTCGAAACAATTTAATGGCCGAATTATAAGTGTCTACTTCTGATAAGCTATCTTTGATCATAGGCATGCTACTTACTCCACATCCCCCCTGCTTCCTCCCCTCTCCCTGAAGTAAGAGAATCCATTGTTCTACACTACTGGACTTCTGACTCAGTAGTATCAACCTTTAAATGCAAAACCAATTTAACAATGAGCTAATGTTTAAAATCCCCATAAAAGAAAATCAATTCTCTGAAAAAGCATAATCTGAAAGATGACAATCTTAAATATTCAAAATAAATGAAGTGACATTGTCCATATTTTAATCCAGAGGTGCATTTTAATATGGAGAGATGATAAACTGACAAACAGGAAAAATAGATATAAACATTGTCTTTAAATTGCTTCCAAGTCTATTCTTATTCATTTGTACTTTAAAGAATAATTGCCTTGCACAAGCCACAGAAAAGGATGTAACAGATTGATAAATTAGAGTTAATCATAACCAAGTACACAGCAGACTACAATAAACCTCTATTCCTCTGCTCCATGTTATAAATAGCAGAAAAAGCACAAGGAGAACTAAGGGGAAAGAATGCATTTCTTTATGACCTTATTTGAAAGATAAACTCCTTGGGGAAATACAATTTATTCAGATTATCAAGACCCTGCTGTGCAAATCTACAGTCTGGGAGCACACTACAGAGATCAAACAATATTTACTTTATTCTGTTGGGTATAAAAGCTTTTAATGAATGCATAATTAAGACAGAAATAGTATATACAGCTTTAGAATTCCACTGCCAAGCCAAGCCATTAATATCTGAAGTATCATACACAGTTGTAACTCCACCTGCTTCCTATTTAGATTACAACACTATTATAAATCAAGGTATTAAATTACTAGCCCTGCTGCTGTAACAGAGAAGACACTATTTCCCCTTTTCCTAAAAGGGCTTCAGCCTCTTTAAAGCAAAAGGGGAAGTGCGAGGTCTCTGGGACAGGGGCCTGATTACCCAAAATCTGTAAGCAGCATCTAGCACAACAGGGTCTCGGTCTTCCAGGTTCTCTTCTATGTTAAAGTACTCGGAACCAGCTGCACCATTCAGAAAGAGCCTTGACATAAATCATAGCAAAGACTATCTAAATAGATAAGGTACTGTGCCAAATGAAAAACTGTAGTGACAATTTTTCCCCTGACAACAAAAAGGATCAACATAATTTTACGAGAAAAGAAAGCTGGTTCTGTTGGTTCTAGCTCTTCCTTTCTATATCAAGGATCCAGTTCTGCAAAACCTCACACATTTACATAAGAACTAACAGATCGTGCACATACTAAAGAGCACAGCAACAGACATATATAGTTCATACTAAGCATAAGCACAAATCCTTCAAAACCCATACTTTAGATCTAACTCGAAATTCACCTCTGCTAAATACCAAAGACTTCCAGTTGAACCATGAAAAAACATTTTGTGGAAGCCTGGTCACAGTTAAATATCTGAATCAGAATTTTGCAATGAATAAATCCACGTTTACATTTATTACTAGATCAATGCAGACTGTAGGTGTATTTACAGGCACAGTAAAGAATGTCTTTTTTAATTACTTATTTTATGAAATTATTTTTTTCTGGTAGATCACTGCTTTCTCAACACTTTCTACAATTCCTGCTTTTGTTTGCCCTTAAAGCATGAAAAGTTATTTTGCATCCATGTTATCATTTCAAAGCAGATCTGGGGCTAAGTAAAATAGCAACAAATCAAAACATTTTAGCCCTATAACTTTTCTTTCTGCCTTATAATTAATTTCTCTTCTCACTTAGTGTTTCCCTGTACCTGCTTAGTTTCCAGGTGCAACCTGCTGGCTGGTGTTAGCAAGCCACCTCTTTGAAGGCATTGAAGAAGCCTGAGACCTTCAAGGTGGAAAGACATGGCATTCTCAGATTGCTCATGTGATGAGACATCTGTGCGGCTTCCAAAAATAAAGTGAAACATGCCATATGCAGATACACAAACATAAAACCTAAAAAAGTAAATGTTTTCTAGAATCTCACATAGATTAATCTAAGTTACTAAATAGTACAAATATTTTCAAATGGCAATCCAGTTAAGTATTGTAAGCAACCCTGGTTATATATGCCTATTATATATCGCATAAATGATGATGTGTGTTATGGAAAGAGATACAATAATGAAACTTTATACAGTTAAAACTGCTTCTAGCACAGAAACTCCCCAAATGAAAAGCTGCACATCTCATCGGACTTCACATCTTGCCAGGTATTCCTGGTAAGATAACGGCAGCTATCAGTATTACTTAAGTAAAAAGACAAGGATGAAACAGAACATTGAGATCATCTAACCTCTCACCTGGCCTTTTTTACACCATTTCAGACTGTCGAAACCCAAAAGGAGGGTTTTATCAGATTTATCAATGTTTACACATTTTGTCAATTCTGAAAGCCTGTCTTTTCTTCAAACACTAGGAATGGCATTATCCTGCATTCTGTAGTCCAGCAGAAATCACAGAATATTGTTACCTAGCCTTTAGAGATATTTTATTACTATATTTTTTTGCAAATCCTTCAGTTACTACAGTGCTTAAGGAAAGCTGAGAACTACTTGGCTAATCCATCAACCACCCATAATCTTCCATATTCCATGTTCACTTTTTTTTTGCTAATATTATCAAATCAAGAAAGAGCAAGTTTTGTCCTACAGAAACCCAAAGTTCACACGAGTAGCAGTTACAAAACTATAGACAAGAATAATAAACAAAAATAAGACTGTACAATACTATTTCTTCCAATTCTTTTTCAGACTCTAATAACAGTTTAAGGCCATGAGAATACAGGAGTGGAAGCCTATTCCTTTGCTATACTGGATAAGCTCATCAGATCATCTTCATCATAAATTAAGAGAGATCCATCTTAAAACTCTTTTCTTGCTTCAAACACTACTACAAGAAGTTTCATCTGATTCTGAGACTCCACCTCCTAATTTTCATCTTAATTTACACAGTTTATATGCATTTGCTCCTGTGCCAATGCTTTTAGTTTTAAAAGCACTGACTTCTTCCCTACTCCCTCCTTGTCCTTCCCTTAGTATTTATTATATCATAATATTTATTTATTCCCTTGATATATTTATAGAAAACAATCATATTCTTCCTCAGACCTCATTTTCCTAGGCTAAGCAAGCCAAGCTCTTTTAATCTACTCATGTAAAACAGGCCTTCCTGATCATCTTAGCTGCTCTTTTCTATACCTCTCCCAGTCTGACTTAATTTTTAATTCTGTGCAGGCAAAATCTTCACAATACTCTTATGTTTTAGCAGTACCTTGTACACCAGCAGTAATATTTTTTTTACCTTTATAAATTACCTTTCATGAAATATCCTAGATTTAAACTGCCTTTTTCTTGATAGTATCATGTTAGTAGCTCAAAGATATCATATGATTTAATGCAGGACAATTCTTGGTAAACTTGATCCTCAAGTGAAACACATGACTGAGACTGACAGGAAAAGACCATTGCTCTTCCACGTTAAAAATATTCAGAATGGAAGTAGCTTGGTATGAGTTGCTGCACTTTAAGAACTTCCATTGCCACCCCCTCATCAGCCTCTAGAAAAAAGAAAGTCTGGACATTCTCAGTAATGCCTTCTTTAAGCTTTGCAGCTAAAAAATTTACATCCCATTCTAGCTACACAGTTCATAATCCATTCCACAGCTAAGCAAGATCTTGTCTGCACTACTGTGGGCCAGATCATAGTGACAAAACCTGAAGGCTGGAAGTCTGTTTCTGTTTTGCTGCTTAGGATTCACTCTGGAGCCCTGGCAGGCCAGAGAAAGACAACACCACTTTCAAACGCAGAAGCATGGAAAAAAGCCCAGACCAAAGATCAGGAATGCAGATCCAAACAAGAAGCCCAGAGAAAACAACTGTACTGAAATGCAGCAGCACAGAGCTTGAATCACAATCCAGAGAAGACTCTGTGTTTGATAGTCCTTCCAACTGCTTGCTTAAATGTAAATGAATAATGACAAAGATGGATAATAGCATGATAGTCACTAACTAAAAAAAGAAGTCGATACTCAATGTTGTGCCAAAGAGCAAACAGTATATTCCCAAATTATCAGCATACTAATGTTAACACTGTAGGTATAAATAAAAACAGAGGAAGTGGTTGTGTGCAAAGAATATATAATATGATTCATACAATTCTTTCATAATCTTTTTTATGCCATTTATTTCTAGAACATTTAGATAGTGCATACATGTGCTCTGTAATAAACCCAGCAAGGGACCACTTTTCTTGAAAACCTGTTTCTGCTTTAGAACCCCAGGTAACAGCTTGTCACCAAATGCTTAAGGATTACAAAGCTAATAAACACATCTGAAAACTGGAAAAGGGTAACTGTAGTAAGCCGGACATGTAATATCACCAGAGAATTAAACAAACAGTCTAAAATGTGTGGAATGATGAGTTAATTAACACAGACAAATTCAAATCTCAAATGTATGCTAAACAACCCAAAGCAACAAAACTTTCTCAGAATTTTAAGGCATTATGTGATACTGTACAGAAAGGCCGAATCCAGTGCAGGATAACAAGACTGATTATAATTGATAGACAACATAGAATCAGTCACCAATTTGAAATCAGTAGTTCCTAATGCGTTGTAAAAATCACATCACCCAACTATCTACTAATTGTTGACTTGTGTGAAAGGAATAAGGGATTGGTAGGGGAACTCCTTATTTGGAAACCTCAAAAGAGCTAATCTTCATAAATTTACAAGAAATATTGGCAGAAAACAATGGGAAAAATTTAACACAAGGAGTATTATGAAAAATTGAGTGTTCTCATGTGTCATAAATTTCATGCATTACATACTTTTAGTAGGATGGATCAAAGATCTGTTCAATGACAATCTCAAAATGAAGTTATTAATGTAAAGTTATAAAGAAGTTTAACTTTTCACAGCAAAGTCCTCAATGGATTAGTTCTTGATCCAATACTGGTAACAGTTTAATTGAACTAGAGAAGAGAAAGTTTTGCCTGCAGAATTTACAGAAGGCTCTTCAATAGCAGTGGAATAACAAGTTATGAGAATGACAATATTACCATTGTCTGGCTTTCCTGGCAAAGTGGTCATAAATGGCAGCATCAGTTCTCTGACTGAAAAAAAAGGCTTAGAAAATGCACAAGTACTGTCTAATAAAAGAAACAACCCCCCCTTGCTGCTTCAACACTGCAACAAGCTATGGCTCAAATACTGGTCCCAGTTCTGAAGTCCACACTTTAAAGCTACAAAAATATTATAGGCCGGAAAAACAACTTTGCAAGATTGAAGGTGCTCAACTTAGGTTTTTAAAGAAAGACTCCTGGAGAGTTTGATCTTGAGCAAAAATATTTATAAATGGAGAGAATATATAAAAGCAAAAAAATTCTGGCCAAATTTTCAGAAAATGGTTTCTGCCTCAAAGTTATCCTGGCCACTGGACTAGGAAGTACAGGACTGTTTGCATTGCTTTTGTCTGATGATGAACATTTTGCAGCTCTGCAGTAAAAACAAACAAACAAAACATTTACTGCAATGAAAACTATTTTTTTGCCAACTGTCTGTACAGTAAAGGACGTACTTGCACAATTTGGTATCTGAGGTTACATGCTTTCACATCCCTCTGAAGAGCAAGAGACTTGCTATAGCTGCAGGAAAATAGGAGGGTAATCAGCTGTATCAAACAGGGTACAAGAACCTGATTGTAAGTATGTGAATGTTAAAAAGGCAACATTTCTATTTTATTTGGAAAACTCATTTCCTCCGGAATCTCTATGTTCCTGCAATATCTGACCTCAACTCAAAAATCACCAAGAAATTTTTTGCTCACAGAATTAAACCAAGGCAAATTCTTCTTTTACAGAGAAAAAAAAGGAGAGGAAGAGTAATTTCCCATGATGCAGAAGACAGAAAAAACAGAACCTCAAGTGCTTGGAACCCAGTCCAGTGCTCTAGCTCTAGCAGTTAGAGAATTCTGTTTCTTCTTCAGCACACCTCCAACTTTAACACAATTCATTTATACAGGTCAGCATATCAGCAAAATGTCTGTAACATGTTTTGTATAAGCATTATTTCTCAGTAAAATAAAACCCTCTACAACACTGTCCTAAATTTATGCAGTGAAAAGAACATCTCTCCCTCCCCTGACTATGAGCTGTGCTGATTAGTAGGTTTACTACATAATAATCAGAACTGATTTCAGGAGGTAAAAGATAAAAATACATAATAGTAGTTGACATAGGGAAAGAAAAGTAAAAGAATGTAAAGAATTCTGGAAACACCACCAAATTAAAAAAAAAATCC
This sequence comes from Melopsittacus undulatus, assembly GCF_012275295.1. Classification (NCBI taxonomy): domain Eukaryota; kingdom Metazoa; phylum Chordata; class Aves; order Psittaciformes; family Psittaculidae; genus Melopsittacus; species Melopsittacus undulatus. Next base: position 53,978,639 of record NC_047529.1, on the reverse strand, counting down.
ACTATATATGAAAATCAAGGGGGATTTGCTTCTGTACTAAATATTGTTAGGGATTCACTTATCACTCTCAGTCAGAAATTATTATAAACATAACCCTCAAACCCAGAAAACCTAGAAAGAGCAAAGCCCAAATGTAAAAAGAGGACATTGGCTCAATGTCCAGTTCAACATTTCTCACATTGGATCTTCAGTGGTGCCAAACAAGTCATATGTCTTCCCAAAACTAACACACGTGAATGTTCACACTGCTGAAGATGCCAAGTATCAAGAAAGCATGAGCATGGTGTAGAATACACATGCAAGTTAAGACTCACAACAGTATCTAGGTAGTCAAATACTTTAAAGTATTTAGTTATAGCAAACACTCAGTATCAGTCTCTGGGTGTCCTTGACATCGCCACTGTATACAAATACTTCCTGCATACTTCAGTGGTCTATGAAGATGGTAATGCTGCAAGTATAAGTAAAAATATTGTAAGGCAGGCAAAACCAAAATATAAGCACACAAACACTTATTTCATGCCTGGTGTGTGACGCTGGGCTTGTGCCCCTAGCTTTTTCCATGTCTACACTACTCGATTTTAAGACAGTGGGAATTCCTATTGCACTGTATTTTGGGGGCTAAACATACCTGAGGTTACTACAGTACTTTCCCCATGAAAAACAGGTGAGCTTAGATGCTATGGAAATTCCAGGCTTTTTGCATATATAATTAGAACACATGTGGCTTATAGTAAACAAGGAGAAAACACTGAAATTGAATTTAGAGTAAACCTCCTTTGAGTGGGTTTGGCAACTTTCACAACGAAGATGGTATTGCAGAGCAAGTCCAGACAAAGTATTACTACCCCTCTAATCAAGAGGGACATGACAGTTCCTACAAGTGTTACTGTAGAGAAAAATCCATGCATTAACAGCTCAGTTCCCACTGAACCACAAATAAAAGTTGTGGTTTCAGTCATCCAGGATCCAATGCCACCTTATGCAGCTAAACATACACTGTGGCAGACATCAAATTCTGTAAGCCACTGTTGAAACAGATGAGAAATCTAGCAGCAACTTCCTCCAAATTAATAAACAGCTGTTTAGAATAGATTACACAGGAAAACAAGAGAATAAAGTTGCAAATATTACTGAGTTTGGAATAACACACTTGCAGGACATTACTGATGGTTAATAAAGTTGTTGATACCACTAATCTTTAGGCTTGTACCTTTTCATTTTCAGAATTAGTGACATGAATGAGGCCAATTTATAACTTTGAAAAACTCTGATTACATATTGGCTGAAGATTCAGTAAGACAGCATATATATATTTATATTCATTTGGGGCTCAAAGCCTATTCAATACACTGGACAGAAATGAGGATTTTGTTTTTAATAGAATTAATCTTCATCACAATTCTAAAGCAAGATACTGGCTCCCTGTCACAGTCTACTCTGATGCAGTTGTGCAAATAAAACACTGATGATGGAATGTGCAAAAATGCTGTTTTCACTTACTGCTGCTAAGAGATGTACTGGAAAACACGAACAGCTTTATGTAGAACTTGCTTCCTTCTTTGTGCTCCCCTACAAACCGAAATGGGTCTCTATGAAGTACTGAAATAGTACTTAACAGTAGTTACAACTAGATGTATATTTGAGGTACTTCCACTTCTTATACTATTTATATATATTTGGGGCTTTCATTACAAATCTTCACACTCAACTTGTACGTTGTGCTACTTAAGGTGGTTGTGAGCAGTTCAGGTAAGTGAATCAAATAGCAATGATTACTGAAAAACATAACATATATCAGGGTGGGTGGGGAAACAAATACATAAATTATCAAATTCAGACTTTTTGCCTTTAACAGAAGACAGTCTATGGAAAAGTCTAAATTGCAAACACTGCCAAATTGGGGGTATATGAACTTTGATCCCTAACTGAGTTCTGAAAAGACATTCTCATCTATTAAATTGACTGTAAAATTAAAATAAAATTTACTGAGTCTTTTTAATAGCTTTTAAAGATGAAGCAGAGAAAGTCATTCACTATTTTCCTCAGTTTAATATTTCAAGTGCTGAGTTGCCTCTCAAATTCCATCAAATAATACATTTTCTCATTCATTTTCTTAAGAAAGATTCTCCTCCTGCTTAACATTTCCAACCTGAAATTGATTATCATGAAAATAATATGTTTAAAAATACAAAGTGTAGAGGAGGTAACTTCACAATTATAAGGAAATTAAAAAAAAAAAAAAGTTTATTTTGGCTATGCCAACAAGATGGACAATTAACTCCCTACCACAGTAATACTTGTGAGATAAAATCAGATTGTAACTCACTTCAGGCCCAGTGTTCTCTTCAGGTTCACAGGTTACAAATGATTTATAGTCACTGTGTGGTACTTAACATTCTGGCTTTTCCCACACTGGTAAATACTTTATAGCCGAAGCATTTACATGTTTCAGAAATACCTTTGCTAAAATGGCTTAACACAACTAGAAATGCTTTAGATCAAAGCAAAATTAAATAAAATGTCCCTCTGCTTCTTTACAGGACGTAAAAAAATAAAAATGCTCTGTATTATCTGGTGCCTGTGTTCCTGTTCTTTCACATTAGAGCTGTAAGTCTCCTCTTTCAGGTCACGTCTTCCACATAAAAGTGCTAAACTAATGCCGCTTAATGACAAATTAATGTCCATGAATAAAAAATACACCTCTAATAGCATAGAGTAATTTGCCATTACAATATCATCATTGGACATGCCCCTGGTTTAATACGATGTATTTAATTCATAACTTAATGAGTGATATATAAAAAGAGAGAGATGAACCCTGCAATTACATTTATGTGAGTCTGTCACCTTATTTGTAAAACCTTAGAGTCATTTACATTCAAATTAGAACAAATGAGTGATTTCACAAAGTGCAGTGATAAATGACCATTGCAGCACAAGACAGAACTGTATTTCCTGTGAAAACATTAACAGTTTCCTATTATTTGTTAAAAATTACAATGCATATTGCCCAGTGTTGTGTGAATAATGACTTTTTTACTGATTAGGTCAGAAGACTAATACGGAGTAAAAATAAATAATTTTTCTTTTCATTTTTTCTGATTTTCCCTTGAATTTATCTGCTCAAACTGTTATGGACTCACAGTGCCACCTGCTGCCCACTCCTGGGGAGGAATTGCTCAACTGCCTGGTTTCAAGTCCTGTTCAGCCTTCAGCCTTTTGGGTTTCATCTTTTGCAATCAAACAAATTTTCCTGCCAGACTGCTAACAGGGCATGTCGCTGAGGACATCAGCGGTTAAGAAGGGCTGCTCTACCCAATTATAAATATTGCCATTTCTGGGGTTCATGCTTCTAAACTACCTCAATTAGTAAGGGGAATTAAAAGCCAAAGACATTGGGGGGGCAGGAGGGACAGAGGAACATAAAACATTAGTATTGATCAGATGGTAATAAAACCAAAGAAGAATTTTGTGCACTAAGCATTCCGGGATTCATCAGCCTCTGTTTACAACTTTATAAAAATACTAGAAAGATTCAAGGCAGTAATCTTTCAAGGGCTCAGGGACAGAAAAGGTCAGGTAAGGAAGGCCATATTGGCTTGAAAGAGAACATTAGAATGGCAGGGAGGGAAACAGGGAAGCAATTCCGCTTCTTTGTTCCTATTTAGAAACACACACCACAAGCTGCTCTCCCTTCCTGACAGAAACTGCAAAGAGAAGGAGATGCAGCAGTATCTACCTCTTCCCAGCTTCTGACCCCTTCTGTGATTCATGCAGAAGAGCAGCAGTGTGTATCCATACAAACAGATAGGCAGCTTGGAAGCTTTAATCTTGCCAGCAACAGTAAACTTCAATACTCCAGTATCATTCTTCACACATCCATCAGCAGTTCTAATTTGGTTTTATCAATTATTACTTCATTGCAAAAAGCAGAACACACACACAAAATCAGCAAGTTCCCCACGATAGCTGCACCACTTTCTTCAAGAGTTAACACTGCAGGAGCAGAATATCCACTACCACATTACAGCTAAATAGCAGCAAGTGGGTTACAACAAGAATGGGATTCAAGGTGATGGGGTTTATAATTTTTATGCTCCTCATTGGAACCAACTGAAAAAAAGGAGAAAACCCCCATCATTTTTTTTTTCCTAAGTGACACTCTAAGTTGAAATCCTCAGTACTCCATTAACATTCTATACATATAATAATATTATATATATATATATATATATATATATATAACATTATATAACAATAACATTTTATATATATATATAAACCTGTATCTCTGTAATTTAACATATCTGTATGTCAAAGAGAGGAAATAAATTCCTGAAGTTATTTCTGAGCTTCATACAAAAACTTTTCTAATGTCTGTCAATGGCTCAATGACTCGACAGCTGACAAAACATGCTCCTTCAAAAATCAGCAGGCTAGCACGGCAACAACTGACTGGCTGCATAGAACTGAAAACCAGGAAAATGCAAGATGACATTATTTCTGTCTACTTTGTATTCTTAGTATGGGAAGGTCCCTCTTTCTGCCATGGGACAAAGTTGGTAGACTCAAGTTTGATAGTGGTGGCTTTATAAAACACCTCTCTAACTCTGGAGGAGTGGAGGGCTGGAGAGTGTGCATGTGTGTACTTCGATTAGAAACTCAGTATTAGTTAAAAAAGGAAAGCCTTGGTTGCTACATGACCTTTAGGGGTTTTTTCCAGCAGTTTAATTTGCTCTATATTAAAAACCCAGGAGCTAAAATTCCCACTGAGCCGGGGCTTCTAGCAATGCAAAGGTGATGCTCTCAATCTCAGGTGTAAGAATTAATTCATCTCTGAAAGAGTGCATCTTAGTGAAAGTCGGGACTGTGTTGTTGGCACTGTCCAAATGGAGAAGTCGCATTTAAAAAAAAATAAAGAGCTTTGAAACCCTCTAAACCATGCACACTCCTTTTAAATCCACAGGCAGGTTCATTTGTAGCTTTTTCCTTTTAAAATCAGTTAACGTATTTCAATCTATAAACACATTCAAATAGTTTAAAATCAGCAGAAGAAAAGATCTGGATCATTAGGTGTTCATGCACCATAAAAATTCTTGGTTTATAAGCCTAAATTGACCATTACAGTAGAAGGTTAAAAATCAAATGCCCCTACCCAAGACAATTTTCCTGCTTCACTTATTACCAAGAATTATTCCAGGAGGTTTTATTTTATCATCTGAGAGTTAATTAATTTTTGCATTCCAAGGCTGATCCTGCTGTCTGCTGTATACAAGAATCCAGAGCATACAGCACAGAAGTGGCTCCAAGGAAATTCCAATTGACTGCTGCTATAGAGTGCTGGATTTTTTTCAAGCTCATTTTAATCACTCACCTAAAAATATCCTGTTCATCTTAAATTAGCCCTCTTTAAAGACACTACAACTGACATCAGCAGCAAGAGGCAGCTATACCTGTGGCTGAGTTCTATCTACTCTAAAAGGTAATACAGTACATTTATGATTTAGCAGGGAGTTCAATGCAGTTAAAATTAACAGGAAAATTGGCATCAAACTTTCAGTTTCCCCTGACACAAAAACATTTATGATCCCCAGAGCAATTTTTAACAATCAGGGTAACTTTAATGGCAATCAGGGTTGCTGCTTATGTCTACTATACTTGCTGCTCCTAGCTACTGTGAGAATAGGAAATGAATTCCAGCACTGTGTACGAGGGCAGTCAGCTAACACCCCTTGTAATAAGGCTGCATTTAAAATATGCAACTGTCCAAACAATTAATATATATGATATCCCGGACTCTGTCCAACATGTGAATTTAATTTGTTTTTCACAAATTGTGCCTGACCTATCAGCAGGAATTTATAGGGGTAAATGCTAACAATTCTGCAATGCCTTGCCTCTCAGAAACAAGTGCATTGCTTTGGGCAGTTGTGCAGCTTTAAACCCCTCACTCACACCTGTCACCCTATTAACTTGAATGTAACTCAGGTTGTATATAGAACTCCATTGAAAGCAATAATACTGGATTTCAGAAAACATGGAAAAATTACTTAGCTTTAAGATTTCAAATATATACAGTCTTAGTCCCAGATCCCTGATTGCCAGTGAAAATCAGCCTTTGGTTTTAAAATCTGATTACTAAAGCTACATTCACACAATATTATGTTGATCACTAGAAGGTAATTCCATTGAAAACACATATTCTCAATAGTGTTCCCTCCTTATTAAGACTCTGACTGTTGAAACAATTTGCAGTTTGTGTCTCTCTTTGGTACTGAATACACAAACAGCTGAAGAAATAGACAAAACTTCTTACATCTACTGCCAGTTATATAACTCAGACATATTCATGAAACAAAGATTTATATGTTCTGAATGAATTGTTTAACACATTTCTTCTCTTGCATAAGAATAAAGTTGTCATGTACCCTTCAGAAAATCTTATACAGGATTTAAAGTGCAAAATAGGTCATCAACAACCAACAACAATCAACAACCAAACTACCTCAATTTAAGCCCATTCTTGGATCTCTATCACATTCAACACCTTCAACTAGCTTTCTCCTGCCCTTTCAATGTCCAAATAGTAGGACAGTTAAGTCCACTGGAACTCTCAAGGCTAAAACTTCATTCAAAAAGGAAACAAGACATTCCGATAACCTGTTCCAATTATACTTCAAAATCTACCTGTTGGCTACAGTTGTCTGCATTAGCCTCCTTTGAAAAACCTCAGCCAAAACTGACAGTCTTAGCTGGAAGGGGAACTAAGAAAAAAAGAGTTTTAGAGAACTGGATCTGCACTCTGCAAGTAAACGCTGTGCGCAATCACAGACCACAGACCTTAGTGCAATCCAAGACACAAAACTCAAGTCTTCAGCTTAACTTTTCCACACCTATGTAGCAGCAATACAGCTATGAACAATCACACTGTCTTACTGTTTGTTTATGTTGAGACAGATGTATGACAATTCAAGCCTTATTTCAATGTTTAAAGTACCTGAGAGTTATGCAGATGACATGATCGGAGAGTGTCATGAATATGTATGCATCTCAAACAAAATACATCAGCATGCTTCAAAAAAAAGTTCCTCTCTACAAATGAAGCTAAAAACAAGCCCCCCCCCCCCCAAAAACAGTAAAGGCTGGGGAGTAATCATAATTCAAGATATGACACTGTTGAAGCAAGTGAGGAAGTCTGCAAAACACAAAGCTAAAATTTAGACCTAGAGTAACGAATGTTTGGCATTTATCTTGTCGGCAAGTAAAGAAAATATGATCTACAATTGTTTTAAAATAAAACCCAGTAAATTTTCAAGCCAAAATGAGAAGGAGTTTTCCAGTGAGAAAATGTAATCAACATTAGATGCTACAGAACATTTGATAATGTGAAATTTATAGATGATAAAATGCATTTAATAACTAGCAGTGTTGTCAGAAACCTCCATTGCATCCTGCTATAATAAACATCTTAGAAATCAATATTACTCAATTAGGGTGAGAAGAATGTTCCTTCTCTTTTTTTTCTGTCTTTACTTTGATCAGAAACTCTTCATAAAAATAAAAATAGTGATGCAAACTATTTGTTACTGACATTTTACTGAGGGCTCTAAGCTGGTTGGTCCATAAGTAAGAGAACCTGTCTTACAGCCAAAACAACTTGTTCATTCTGAGACAACTAGGATGAAAGTCCTTAAAGATCAGTGAATATGAAAGGCAGCATTGGCTGGACAAGAATGTGCCCCAGTGCACTGCAAGTCACCTTCAACAATTAAACACTTCAACCACCATCTTCAATGGATTAGATCAGTGCAATCTACTTTGAAACCTCACAGACTACAAATATGTTTTTGAATTGATATGCTGTCATGGTTTGAGCATGTTTTGAGGGTGTTTTTGTTCAAGGTTTTTTCCAGCCAGGTGGAGGAGGGGAGTCCGGGAGGAAGGAGAGACAGGACACCTGACCCAGGCTAGCCAATGAGGTATTCCATACCATAGCACGTGATGCCCAGGATGGATACTGGGAAAGAGAGAGCTGGAGGTGTAGAGCTCGAGAGGAAAATGGAGGGAGGGAGCACGCGGTGCTCAGCCAGGCAGGGTGGAGTGAGTTATGGGTCGGTGGCTGGTGGGGTGTTGTATTCTCTTCACTTGTTGTTTGCTGTATCATTATTATTTGTAGTAGTAAATGGCAGTAGGGGTTTTGTGTTATGCCTTAGCAATTAAACCATTTTTATCTCAATCCATGGGGACTACATTCTTTGGATTCTCCTTCCTAACTCTCCGGGAGTTGGGGGACAAGGTGCCTGTAGTGCACATGAGAAATTTGCTAGGGAAGACAGTCTGGGTTACTCCTGTTTCAGGCCAAGGCAAACCCACTCGTGGGATTGCTTTTGCTCAAGGACCCAGATATACTTGGTGGGTAATGCAGGAAGATGGGGAAGTCCGATATATACCTCAAGGGGATTTGATTTTAGGGGAAAACAGCCAATGAACTTAATTATACGTTGTTGCTTGCTGTGTAATATTTTTTATAGTCCATCAACTAGATGCCTTCAGGTCACCAACTTTATATTTTGGGAGGTATATAATAGAAATGCTTGGGAATTTCACATCTTTTTTCTCCTTCTTGGGTGGTCAACCTGTGAAGGAGACATGCTGCTATCCTCCCAGTGCTCTCTCCAGATGGTCTACAACATCATTTGAGGGTTTTGAAGTTTTTGAATGGCCTTTTAATACTGTTGAGACTTGTATGCGTGCTACTATGGTGATCCCCATCGCAATCAGCATACAAGTCTCAAACCACGACATATGCATATGAGCCGTATCAACTACATTTGCAGCAAAAGAAAAAGTCTTATTGAAATCCATAGAATAATTACAGGCCCCAAATAAAAGTAGCAAGAAGCGGTGAAACTGTCTTGAGCTCCAAAAACCTGAGAAGCTGGAACATCTAGTGAAAGAGCTGGAACAAGCTCTAACAATAGGAACAGCACTATTATACAGGAAAAGCCTAGTCCTAAACAATCCTAACATATTTAAAATTCTATGTTGTCATTATGCAATAATAATAAGCAACAGCTAGATTCCACATACTGTATTTCCTGAATTTATGCTAAACTAAGTTCATGATACCTGAACAACTCAAAACAGCAAGGAAGAAATTAACTAGTATAGTAAATGTAGAACTCTGCAGCACTCAGATTTCATCAGAAAGAAGAGAAAGGGCAAACATTATTCCCTTACCACCATCCTTATCATAGCATGTGGGCTGACAAGATACTCCAGTTACCAACTGCAGGAAGCATAAGTGACTTCAAGGGAAGCCTTCTTTACCTACTTTGATATTATTTCTAGATAGTACTAAAATAAAGCTATAAATACTTTTTTAATTAACCAATAGTATGTAGAAAATTAACAGATATTTCATATAATTAAGTTGAACCCTGAAAGATATCACCGTCTTTATGTACGGTACCTTATTGACCTCTGCTATAAAAAAAATTACACAACTATTCAGGGTTGAATCGCATGGACTGCAACTTTGCAGAACAAGACATTAATTCTTACTGTGATCTATTTCAACTGCAAATCTGCCTGCAGATATGCCTTGTTGTGATGAATCTGGTATTAAAAATACTGCAAAAAGAGTAAAATGCAGTCTAGAGACTGACAGGATGTAAGTTACAGTCATCCCACAGATGTCCATCCAGATCTGATACCTTACAAAAAGGCCATGACTCAAAAATCCTCTACAAAACTACCACTGCTCTGTATCCCAAGAAATACTCTCCTCCTTATTCCCTACCTCCATCACTGTAAATCTGGACACGGGGTCCCACTTCCTCTTCATTCTTATACCAGCGTAGCTCCAGCTACCCTATCTTGACAGGCTACTTGGAGTACAAAAGAGCTCTTGCACGTTATTTGGGTAATCATGTTGACTGTCACTTCCAGAGAAATTTTACTGTCTGGTTGGCAGCAATGTTTGCTCACCCTGTTTTTGTTGGGGTTTATTGTTTAGTAGGTTTTGTTTGGCTTTTTGGGGGAGAAGGGAGGGCGTGGTTTTGTGGTTGACTTTTTGTTTTGATTTGATTGTGGGTTTGGGGGGCTTTGTTTTCAGAGTTAGTTGATTTGGTTTTGTTTAGTTCGTTGGTTTTGTTTTAAGTTAATTAGTAGTCTGCTCCTAAATACTCAACTATGGCTTGCACATCATGGGCAAGATCTAAAGCACTACTAATTTTACAGTTGTCTCTATTTCCACTGCAGTGATTTCAGGATTAGAAGTATTAAGGTGGTGCTAAAGGAAAATCTGCAAATACCAGAGGTTACTCAGCATAGACCATGGCAAAAGATAGCACAACAACTTAAGGTGGGCACATACCTGGTCCTTTCTTAGAACCCCCTCATGTCCCTGCCTCACCAGCACTACAATACTCAGATTCTTCCCTACTCTTTAACACTTCCCCTAGCTTCTTTGCTATAATGATCTCTTTGGTTTAATTTCTGACAAAGACATTGCATGTAAGCAGCAGAGACATGCTCACACTGACTATTCAGGGGGGCATTAAATATACTGTATGACTATCAATGTTAGGCTTGCATCTTCTTTCTCTCCTCTTCCCACACCTGCCTGACAACTGGTAGGCCAAACGGTTTCATGGCTTTTTTGGTATCTCGTATCTCTCAAACCAACCATTACATTCCATGTCTATTTTCTCAGAAAAATTAAATCCCTTCATGCATTATTGAAAACAAACTGAAACCAACTGCCAGCTCCTTTAACTGTTTAATCAATTTATAATGCACATATTAATACCACCATACTGAACACACATTTTGAAGGCTTCCCTCAGGCTGACACTCAAAGAACAGATTCTTTCTCCCTAAGACACAGAGCCTTCAAGTACATCCTGGAGCTCTTAACATGAGATCCTGCATGCCTAGGGTACTCAGTAGCTCAGTGTGCTGCCAAGCACACTCAGACTGTTCAAAGGCAGTTACGTTGTTGGAAGGCAAGTGCATACAGAGAGGATTGTGTTGACATGCACTTCCATGCCCAACTGTTGCACAGATACAGCCAAATGTATCTTATTTCAGAAATGATACTGAAAAATTACAATGGAAAGGAAACAGTTCTGTAGAATTGCTATTGCCTTTTTTATAGAAAAGGCTTTTCATAGACACACCTCAAAGCTATGCTGTTGCTACCATCATGAGCCATCTCATATACAAGCCAAGTACAAAAAATTAGTTTGCTGGAGCCAGATTTTGTGCTTCATAATGACAGCCCTAATGTTGATAATATTATCAGAATTATGGGGGGAAGGGGGGAGGCGTTAAGCACAAGGTGCCATTGTAATAAGGCCTACCCCTTCTGTGACAGGTAGTGCCCTGGAACATGCATCAATATTCTATTGTGAACATGTATTTATCTGAATGCTTCACAATACACATGACTGCAGTAGGGAAACATTTAATATTTGGTAAACTGAGGCAGAAGAAAGTAAATTCTCTGGTAAAGGAGGGAATTAAACTCCCATGTGCACGATCAGTGGACCATCCTTTTTTTCAGAACTCAAATGGACAAAATGGATGGGAAGAGAAAGCATCTACCACAAACTGATCATCGAATTACATTCAAAATTCATGTCTCCTGAAATGCATTTACTGCCATTTAGGTTACACCAGGTATGGTAGTAATACTCTCCCTACCAAGATTAAACTTGAAACATATGTTTACCAAACAGAAATGGCTGATAATAAGGCAGAGAAGCCTCACCTGAATGAGATAGTGAGAGCACAAACTGAGAAGCTCCAGCAGCTGCAAATGACTCCCAGCTGCTAGGACATCCTGTATAACTCCTGGTTCCAAGAGGATCTGTAAAGAAGAAAATGGAAGGTTTGCCATGTAGAATCCAGAGTACGTGTAGAAAATACTAGCAGGCCTTTGTTATTTCAGACATTCAAGTTAACATAAAAGAACAGAAAGAACACAATTAAGCATATGGAGAAATCTTTGCAGGATGGGTATGGAGCTCCCATCCTGCAAAGTTCACCTGAATTAACCAAAGGATTTTTAAGCAGATGCTCCTGTGAAAGTCCATAAACCACATTAAGTGGTACATTTTTTTAAAAGTAAATGCTTGTTATTTATTTATAAAGCAGAATTTTCAAAGTAACACAACGTCCTTTTGTTATCCATATACCTGGATGCTTCCATATATACTGATGAATCAGGTCAACAGAATTGACTCAGAAGCCTCCACTATTAATATTATTCATGCTTATAAAAGTATATATAGACTAGGAACACCCTCCCCTTCTGCATGGTGCCACTTCATGATTTTCCTAACCACTGCGTTCATTTTACAGAGCAAGGTTGTGATAGCACAGAGTGAGCATACTGCTGGGGAAGTGAGGGAAAGGGCTGAGAAACCAAGACCGATTATTCTGGCACTTGCTCGCATGAAACTCCCACTCATTTCAATTAAAATCATGCACAGGCAGCAGCCAGGATAATTGGGCTTCAGCGCCTGGTCTGCTGTCTCAAGGTCAGCTTGTTAGAGTACCCCTTTCAGGACACAAACATCAACTTTTTATCAGCAATCACATTACAAACTATCCAAACTAATGTTATATTTAAATACAAGTGGTTCAACACCCAAAAATCAGAAATGCATTAGAAAAATTAATTTTTCAAAGACACTCAGTTTATTCAGTTTTATCCTTGTTGTCCTTTGCCTGGCAACACTGGTTTCACACCACATGAGGTCAGTCTCTCACTGCTCCACAGGGAAGTTAAGCTTTTTTTTTTTTTAACTGCTTTCTCTTTTGCCCACACAATTTGGTTTAATCTCATGTATCATTTATATGTCTCAAATGCAGTGCAACAGGGAGGATGGCAAACAAAAGGGAAGACACTGCATCGTTAGCAGTTAGACTGTTTTTGAGAGAAAATAAAAAATCCAGACAAGTATTCAATTCCTCAAGCAAAACCACAAAAGTACCTTTAACATAATTGATATATTAGAAAGAAGCAAGAAAAGATTGATTCTTTTTTATATCAAGAACTCATTTACATTGAGTCCTGTTAGTGTATGACATGCTTAAAGCTTGTGCAAATCATTATATATAGTCATACTAGGTTTTAAGTGAACATATATGCAATTTACATACTGTATAAAAGTTCTTTATCTAGTCAGAAAGACATGTAAGGATCTTAATGTAACTGAGAACCAGGGCCAGCACAATCTGAGTTTTTGGCTGCTGCTAATGAGGCTGCTATGCATGATGAGTGGCAGTTCAAATGGAAAGCTAGAGAGGATTTCAATTACAAAAATATCTCCAAGAGGTATATTGAAAAAAAGAACAGCACTGTCAAACATTTTCAAGTGAGAATTCAAGGTCAGACTGATGAAACAAGCTGCTTTAGACCTTGCAGTGTTGGTTATTCAGATATCATTTACACTAAGGAAGTTGTCATCCGATGTCATATTACTTACTAACTGCTGGCCACCAGCTTAGCATTGTCAAAGACGAAACATAAAAAGAACCAGAACCCTAAGCAGATTACTACCTTGAAGGCACAGACAAACTATATTTAACTGTGATAATAATGTATTTTATAGATACACCAATCCATTTACAAATAATACCAGTAATATTATGAGATGAGAGGTAGGACAAGAGACAAGGAGGGTGACTGGTTACTAACTAGAGGTGTATTTGATTTGCACAAAGTAAGCAAAAGAAGTTCATTTCAAGGTGACAGACATTTCTTAGATGTTTTTCCACTTCTTACACCTTTCCTATGCCCATGCAATATTTTTTTCTGCTGAGATAACATACTCACCTTTGTCTTTCCCAAGATAATTGAGAAAAGTCTACTTTGTCTCTTCCTAAGACTTTCCCTTAAATGGAACTGAGTATTTATTCAATACACATTTATGTTTATGAATTAGCTCACCATCAGCAAATGGCATGCTGGGGAAACCCCCAAGAAAAAGAAAAGTAAGTAAAGATGCAAGAAAATACTGCAAGCTTCTTTTCTATCGAAACTGGGATAATTAACAATTATGCAACAGCTCTTATTTCCTATACATTAATCAATGACTTGATTTTTATTACTTACCAGCATAGCTGTTCATATGCTACAAAGGCCAACCAGCTAAATTTTAAGAGTAAATGCACATAAACACCATCATATTCACACAAGTACACACAGTGACTGACTCTCCTGTGTGTCTAACCCTCAAAGAGATAGCTCTGAGGTCCTCAGTGTGATACTTGCAGAAAATTAAGAAGAGGGAAAGCAAGATGTACTTTGGATTCACACTTTAAAAATTCATCACAAATTATTAATGTGTAAACTAGAGAGAGAAGCTTAATAATTTTCCCTACTCCATCCTTAACACAAAGGTTACAAGGCATAATTATAAGGGCAGAAAAAATAATATGGAACCATCAACAGCTTCAGACAAATTTTGCAATCCTCACCAGTGAAGGATGTGCTTTGTATGACACATGCACTCTTCAGACCAGTTTCTCTGCTAGATTTATGTTAAAACTAATTAGTGGGAATTCAGGTATTGCACCTGGCTGCATCTTACAATCAGTCCTCTATTCAACCCTTATTTCTGAGCGTTAATTTTCATTATGCTCTCAGCTTTTCTCTGACCCATGAATGCTACCCAAACTAGCACCTCCCTGAATGCAAAGGGCAGGTCTTGCAGTTAGTCTGAATAACTTACTTTCCTAAGCCACCAGGTCTGATAAGCTGTTTGTTTCCAAACTGATTTCCTTTGTCAAGCTCTTTTTATCCTCCCTCACAATAACTGTGTTTTCAAACAGGAATCCTGTTCTTGAAGGCAGCCATTCTACACCCCATCCTCCCAAAACCCGTTCAGATAGCGTGCGCTAAATTCAGTTCACTCCCTCTTGTGGTCAAATCCATAGACTCAGAGATAGAAAGGATGCAAAAATGTGTTTCTTTGCAACAGAATGCTGAGTTCACAAGAGCCAGCAAGTCAGATTAAACAATTTCTTAACCACAATTCTTAAACATATGATTTAAATCTATCTGGAAATGCATCATTTGTGCTTCTTTGATAGACTGAGGAAAGCTGCATGATAAATGCAAGAACTAGAAACTTTTGTAAATTAAACCTGAGTTTCTGAATCACAATTCTGAGGCAAAAATAGGAATTGCATAATCTGCCCCATGGTCAAAGGTCACATATACACACGGCCCTGATAACTCTATCCTGTACATCTACCCTATGGTCAGCAGTTTTAAAACTGGAACCCATTTCTCCTTCCCCTGAGATTTCCCTCCTCCTTTCCCAACTCTCCCTGCATCCCCTCTAACCCAATACATCTTTGGGGTCTGGATGAGCATGGAAAAGATTAACTGGGATCACACATCTTGCCTCTCAAATCAGTTTTCTTTTGGAGACTTCCTGGAAACACAGAGAAACTAGCAGCTATGACCTCTTGGGCTAGGAACAGTATTTGAGCCACTATCCTTCCTCAAGAACAACTACTCATGCCTCACCTTCACACTGCCCAGACTGAGAATATCATCTCTTTTAATGCCTCTCACTCTCCTACAACCAACAAACCAGTACAGGCCAACAGAAAAATTGTAAGGTCATTGCAAAGAGGGCAGTAATGGACAAAAGAGAGTGAAACTCCTATGACTGTCCCTCCCAACAAAGAAACTTGTAGCATGAGGGGGAAGGTAAAGCACAGATTAACTATCACCTCTATGAAGTGTCTCAAGTTTTCTATCTAGAAAAAAAACAATTAGATTTTTTAATCTATTCCCTGTATATTGCAGGGCATTATATTTCATCCAGACACTTTTAAAGACACTAAGCTAAAGCTACTTTAGGCCCAAGGAGCATAAACTGTGTGCCCAAAGATGGAGTGATGGAGAAAGTATTTTTATCACCTTCATTACAGCTATTCATTTAAACACCTCTATTTCCTTCTCAGCTGTTTGTGGGGGCACAGAATAAGTGAGATGGTGGCACAATTCATATTAAAAGTAAACTTCCATTATGCTATGACAGTAAGGAAACATGTAATGTCATGTCAGAAAGTTCTAGAAAGTAATCCCTATGGAATTTAGCGCAGAAAGAAGAAAAAAAATAAATAAAATAAAATAATTCTAAAACTCCTGCCAGTCTGATGCAGAAGAAAATTCCTTCCTGACTCCACTTGCAGTGATCATCATTTCCAATGAGACGGGAATCTAAGAAAAGTACCACTTGTTTTTCCCTGCTGGAGACCATTCTGTGTGCTTCAGAGCAATCAAAAAAACTTTAACTTTTCTTTTAGAGCAATTTAAACTGCATTTCACTGGCAACCAGTTAGCGCTTCTGCCCGTCTCCCTGTTTATTTGGCTTCAGTGGAATCCTGAATTCCTTGCACACTGAAAAGTGGTCAGAAAAGTGTGAGCAGGGGAAGAATGTTCTAGGCTGGTACAGGCAACTGCCCAAAGCCCTGACTTATAATGCTTGATAGCACCTGTTACAAAATCCAGATGTCTCATTAGTTAATACCAGAAGGAATCCTGAAAAGCCTTTCTCTGATATGTCATAATATTTTTCCAGAAAACTAAATGAAAATCTGTATTAAATGCACAGCATATAAATCATAGAATATCTTGAGTTCAAAGGCACCTTTAGGGATTATAGAGTCCAAGTCTGTGCTCCTTGCAGGACTACCTAAAACTAAATCACACAGCTAAAAGCATTGTCCAGATACTCCCTGAACTAACAGGCTTAGTGTGATGACCACTTCCCTGGGGAGGCTGCCTCTCTGATTCTTTCTTTTCAGCTCTGGTAATTCAGAATAATTTTATAACTTTAAGAAAACTTTATTTCTATTAGTAAAGAAACAAAATGTTATGGTTTAGAAAAAGAGAGACAGCAGGACTTGGTCAGAACTTGGTATTAAGCCCTAATAAAGCTGTTGGTTTGCTGTGTTTGTCTTTAGAAAGTTATTTTTCCCAAAACAGTTTCCTGTCTATGATATAACAAATGAAAGCAATTACTTGCTTTTGTAATGCATTTTGAGGTCCTCAAATAAAATTCCAGCTAAAGGCAAAATATTTCTATTACTATAAAGACATATGATAGAATATAATTACAAAGAAAAGTTCAAGTCATTGAAACATTTCAGTACACACAGGACTCCGACTGTGTATTTGTATTTTTGTTGAATTAGAATCATTATCATCTACTGCAAATTAAATCCAGTGTTCTTGCACAATTCTTTGTTGAAACTATGATGCAGGGCCTGTCAGCTGATTCCAGCAATGGTTAGCATTTAGATTTTGCATATGTATATGAGATCAACATAAATTATGTAGCTTGCTGGACCCAAATTTGAGGAGAAATTCAAAATCTCCGAAGGCTCAAAATTTGAGTTTGAACTGTAGCCCCCCAACACTTGTTTATAAAAGCCTGTTTTCAGCACTGAAACTTTTTAGATGCCTAAAGGTTTTCCTTTGATCAAAAGCCCTTTTCTTACAATGATGAGCGACTTGCCATCCAACTACACTGGCCCACTTAGGGCATATCCCATTCCCCCCAGATTTCTCTCTTGGAAACAGAAAAGTTAACCCCGCCTCCCCCCACCAAGATAGTGAAAAAGAGCAGGGAAGTGTCCACAACATTCTAAGCCAGTGGTTAAGACTTACTTTAACAGAAAGAATTGTGAAGTCTAAACTTTTCACCAAGAACTGTTTCTCTACATTAACAAGGTAAAATATATAGCTCTGTATTGACTTTACATCATCCATCTCCCTTCCAATACATAACTGACACCTGCAAAATACCCCTGTGAGAAGGAAGGGTGAGCAATCTAGTCACTGAGAATCCAGCCTGGTGTTACTGCTGCCAATTGTAAAGTAAGAGAATGACCTTAAAGCCCTTTTATGAAGAAAGGATATGTCAACTACAACAGGTAAAGAGTCAACTATGACAGGAAAAGAGTTGTATCTCTGAATACCATAATGAGGATTATATGGTAAAATGCCTATAACCAAGAGGGAATGTATTTATGATATTTTTTGCAAAAGATTTCATTATTAGAATATTACCGAGAGCCTACACACATTGAACAAAATTGAATTCTGCTGCTATTCCTTTTCTTACTTAGTATTTATTACCATGCCAACATTTAATTCTTTGTGATGATTAGGGACCATAGTACTGGCTCAATTCAGTTAAATTATGATATCAATTATATTTAACTTGAGCTTTACAACAATATTTTCTTCTGTTGGACAATAAATTTTCTCTTAAAAGCAAATATTTCCAGCAGTAATTATGCTAAGGCACTGTCTGTATAAGCAGACAGGAAGATGAAGTTTGTATTTATCCTGGTTTGAGCAGTAGCAGTCATTTTTCTCCTTCTTGGTAGCTGGTGCAGTGCTGTGTTTTGACTTTCGGGCTGAGAACGGTTGCTGATAGCAAGCATGTTTTGAGTTACTGCTCGGGTGTTTGGTTTGTTCAAGGCCTTTTCTGAGCTCATGCTCTGCAGGGGAAGGAGGGAAGCTGGGAGGAAGGAGAGACAGGATACCTGACCCAGGCTAGCCAAAGAGGTATTCCATACCATAGCACGTCATACCCAGGATGTAGCCGGGAGAGACCCGGGAGGGCTGGAGCTCTGGGAGGGATGGAGGAAGTATCAGTCAGTGCTCGGTCGGGGAGGGTGGGGTGAGTTATGGGTCAGTGGCTGGTGGGGTGTTGTATTCTTTTCACTTGTTATTGGCTGTATCATTATTATTTGTAGTAGTAATGGCAGTAGTGATTTATGTTATACCTTAGCCATTAAACTGTGCTTATCTCAACCCGTGGGAGCTACATTCTTTGGATTCTCCTTCCTAACTCTCTGGGAGTTGGGGAAGTGAGGGGGGGAGTGAGTGAACGAGCTGTGTGTGGACTTGGTTTAAACCACAACAGTATTTTAAGTCTTCAGGAATATTTCAAAGGAAAAAGAAAAAGGAAAAAAAAACCCTAGCAAGGATGGCCGTCTCATTTCAGGTTGCAATGTCATACTAAAAGTTACATTTCTTCATTTTAATAACTTAAACTGCAGGCATCCAAAATTGCCATCATGCAATATGAAACATTTCCACCAGATGTCTCCAATAGATTATTTTACATAGAAAGTTACATTTGCGATACTACACTTCAAACTGGATGCAAGTTTAGCAAAATATTAAAGAAATAAAGATAAAAAAGTTCACACTGAATATTTATCTTGTTAGGCATGGATACCTGTTGTATTTTAAACCTAGCTGGTAACTCAGCACCACAGAGCCGTTCAACTCACTCCCTTCTTCTTCCCCTCCCTGCTCCAGATGGGACTGGGAGAAGAATCGAAAGAATGTAAACCCCATAGGTTGAGATAAGAACAGTCCAATAAATAAAGTACAATATCATACTACTACTGCTACTAACGATAATGATGATAAGTGAAATAACAAGGGGAGATAATAGTAAACTAAAAGGGTAAGGGGGGAAAAAAACCCCAATAAACACAAGTGATGCACAATACATCACCTGCCAATCAATACCCAAACAGTGATCTGCACTTCTGGGTGACTTGCCACAGTTTATATACTGGGCACAATGTCTGTGGTGTGGAATACCCCTTTGGCTACCTTGGGTCAGGTGATCTGTCTCTGCTTCCTCCCAGCTTCCCTTCCTCACTGGCAGAGCATGAGAGTCACGAAGTCCTTGATCAGAGTAAACATTACTTAGCAACAACTAAAACATTAGTGTGCTATCAGCATTGTTCTTAGACTAAAGCCAAAACACAGCACTGCACCAGCTACTGGGAAGGAGGAAAAAAATAACTGTTAGAGCTGCAACCAGCACAATACCTTAGAACTGGCACTAAAGTGTTGTCAGTTCCATAGCATTATCTAAAAAAACATCCACTTTTGGAGCAAAGATTTTGGCCAAACATGTTAAAAATAGACACATCAGATCATGTCTTGATACCTGCATTTTTAGTGTAATATCAGGCTGTAACTGGCATAAGTGAGTTTTGGGTTAATAAGAAATATTTAGTTTCTGCTTCTTACATTAGAAAGAGTTCACAGACTCGAACTAAAGGCAACTCTGTTTTCAGAACTCTGATGTAAGCATGCAATAATCCCTTATTTATCAGTAGCATTTGTGGATTACTCCCACTCACTTACCTTGAAACATTCACCCAGAGTCTGTCAGCCTGAGTTAGTACGTAAGCAATGCTCAACACATATAAAACCAGAGCCAGAAGAGAATTTTAAGGACAACGGAAAATTTGACACTGCAAATTTTCAGACCTGCATATCAGTGAGATGTGCTTCAAAAGTATCTTTATGAGAGAAGTACTACAGAATCATTCTTATTTCTCTGTGTTTCAAGGTAGTACTTGCTGTATCTGATAGACAGGACAGTGTAAACCTTCCCTTATAATCACTTACATATATGAGCAACTGTACATACATGCAGATCTATGTTTAACTCAAGCACACTCGTTTATTCAAGGTAGATTATAGCTGAAAATGAAAGACTCCACAGTCTCTAAAAGGTTGAAGGCACATATTATTTACTAGTGAGCTGAGGATACTGTCCTGGAAGCAACATGGGGTGAATTCTTGGCTTACATAAAAGCCAAATCCATCCTTTCAAGGTTCTCAACGTATTTTGCACAGCTTTATCAGACTTTGAATTTGGCTGAATTATAGAGAAGTACACCTCTATTCATAACAGACAGGATGGGTGAGACAGAAATCAATTACAACCCATCTTCTCAAAAGATACTTCCATTTAGCAAGAGGAATTCCCTCTTCAGAATAATTGACCTATGAAAACTTTCAAGTGGAAAAAATTAAAAGCATACCAATAACAAGTCATGCACTGAGATCTTCAGCCTATTCAGTAATACAGCATGGTATCTCTGTCTTCATTTATACCAAAGAAATCTTTGAATAAGTGATCTACATAACAGCAGAAACACAGAAATTTCAAGTGCTAATCTCTAAGGCCAATGCTAAAGTATAACTGTTGTGTGGGCTGGTGAAAAAAAGTAGCTCCTATAAGACAAGGGAAAAAAATAGTGTCTTTCCTTATTTCTATCTAATTTCCTTTGAAAAATGATAAGGCCACATACTCAATCCACAGTATGGAAGCAGAGGCCTTAAAGCTGTACAATCCAGCAACTCTTACAGAGTAACATAAATATAAACTTTCCTTTTCAAAATTAGATAATAAATAAATATACATCAATGGATTCAATTGTTGTAGCAATATTTTCAGAAATAGCTTGGTTATCCAGAATTTTAGAGTCCAAAGCAAAAGTAGCTCAATGTTCTGAACTCACTATGCATGAACTCTGAACTGAGATGAAGTCACCCAGCAACATTGTCCAAGCGTGCAGTGCAGAGATATGGCAGATCATATATACATTTGTTTCTTTTGGTGGGGTATCAGAGGGAGGAGAAGCATCACTTTGCATTTTCTGAAGTAACATGATACATAACCTGCTATCATAAAAAATACTACAATAAACATGCACAGTACCTATAAGCATTTACAAAGATTCTTAGACTGTATCTTTCCAGAGAGTAAGACTACTTACTTAAGACTACCCTTAATTATATAATTTGTCAAACACAGTAGAGTTTATAAATATTTATTATTAGAAAACCACCAAGGGTATTTTTCCTTTCTGTCCATGTAATTTAGCATGCAGAATCAATTCACACTATGGTTTTATGAACAGCCCAGCCACCATAAAAGGGACATACAAGTCCTACATGGTTCACTAGCTGGCAACAATGCACATAAACAGTGTTTTATTAGACAATCCCTCTAAATAACAGCAAAGAAATCAAGCCAACAAACAGTATAGGAAAAGTAATATCTTAAAAGACTTTGTACTGAACAGCATACAAAAAATTATTTCTAGTACTTCTGTAGAGGTCATCTTCAATTTTTATTGCCATTTGCTTTAATTTGTATCTCTTCATTCGAAGAGCTGTACAATACCTGTCCAGTATACGCAAAGTCCAGGGCTTGTTTTAAACCAAGGCTTGTGACACCATGCAAATTCACCTCATCAGCTTCACTTTCAACCATGCAGAGACTGAACATTGCCTATGGAAAGAAAAGAAATGTTACTAACCATTAAAAACCAATGCCCATTCAAGATACAGGAAGAGAAGTGTTGATTTTTCCACCTTCACTAACCTTTATTTGTCCTTGGATAGAATTCTAGCAACAGACTTGCAAGTTAGAATGAGATCTATACCAAGTTTTGAATAGTAACCCCATAGCAATCAGTCTTGCAACCAAGTCCTTATAACAATAAAGAAATACAAAAGCTTATTGTAGAAAACCTGAAACAAATCCCTTTAGTCCATGTATATACTTCTTAACTAAGTAATTCAGGTGAAACCAATAGGAACAGTCACACAATAAGGTGACATTAAATAAAAAATGACTGGACTTTATACAAGCACCACTAGAAAAAATACTTAGGCTTAATGTCATTATATGTAGGAAGGAACAATAAGCCCTACACAATTACTCTTATGACAAGGTGCAGTTATTACAGCATCTTTTATAAACAATCATTTCCAAATAAGCGTCTCAGACCAGAATGTGAATAATACTCAATTTATTGAATGAGAAGGATGGATGGAGATGCAGTCACCTAAATTTACAACCTCCCCTTACTTCTTACTGCCCTAGTTTCTCAGATCATAAAACCTAAACTGAAGATTGACAAGGTGCTATGGAACTTCTCTGAAATAACATCGAGGAGAGACACAGTCCTTTTCACCCAGTCTTACTTTCCAGATTATCAGTCTTCAGTGCCCTCCTGGGCAGAAGCAACCCTACTCAGTCTCTAGATCCTCATTGCAACTTTTTTTCTTCCTATCTCTGATAAACTTAGATGGCCGTTTTTGCCCTTTGCTCTTTCTTCTCAGCCTGCATTCCTGCTGCAGTACCCCTACTTATCACTCCTTCCCTCCTCTTATCAGTCCTTTTCTCCATTCTTTGTCACTTTCCCACACGTTTTTTAACAAAATATACTACTCACAGTCTTTAGACAGTAAACTGTGAACAAATAAACCGAACAGTTCTACCATCTGTCATGAGCAGAGTCTAAACTTATCCCCAGTGGGTTTTGTGCCAAACTTAATGCCTCTATGGAGGCTACCAAACTTTACTTTGGAGATCTCTCATAAAGAAACACTTCTTATGAACGTACCCTCTGTCTCTACTCTGACTGATACCTGCAGAAACTGAAGCAGCCAACAAGCACACCGGATTTCATATGCGCAGCCTGTACACCAAGCCCTGCTGAATTTAAAGGAAAAAGAAAAAATAAGCCCTACTCCCTCTAACAGTCTAGCACATAGCATCCACCTAGACCCAGATGACTTTTTTAAAGAACCAAGTGTTTCCTGCAAAAAGTAATTTCTTCTGAAAATGCTATTATCTTCATCATTAAAACACCATAATTTTATAATAAATCTGTTGCCTGAAAATCATCCAGTATAAGCAAAAGTCACATTTATCACACAGTTGCTCCTTGCATTTTTGCAATTTCTATTTCAATAAAATGATACCAGGTCTTCTTCCAAACTGTCAACAGAAAAGAAGCTTCAAATAGTTTAAAAGATTTATCAAACAAACGGAAAGCTCATGAACTATATCTAGATAGGAAGAAAGAAAAAAAAAATTCTAGCAAGCTCAGGCAGTTTTCTAATTCTATTAAAAATGTAATCAGAGTTGGACATTGCATTATCATTGAGCTGTATCAAAGGAGCTCTAAGAGGTACCATGAAGCTTCAGGGCTTGCCAGAAGGTATAAGGTACTGTCAGCCACTTGCTCCTTGCAAAAGCAGACCTGCAGTTTGTGTCTGGAATAGACAAGCTTCTCAGAATTTCAATAGTAAATTAAATTTCTGGCTAATATTCCATTCACACACCAAAGCATGAATAAAGAGAGTGAAGTCTCAAAGCAATGCCTGTCTGGGCGGATTTGCACACCTTCAGTATACTCAGCTCCATCACAGACTGCCTGCACTAAGGCTGGAAATGTTCAGTGATACAAGATCCTGCATTCTCTGACTGTGCTGGAGCAACTGTCTGTACACTAGCTATGGGTACACAGGATCCAGTGGTTACTAATAAAGTTTCTATACTGATCAGGGGCTGACATCCCGTACTATCAGTTAAGCTTACAGATACAAAGAAACAACCTGATCTGTAGACCACAAATCACTTCTGTGAAGAATTAGCTTGCTTACTAACTTTACCTTTAGGAGGCTTTGTTTATTATTCCTCTATTGTAGTACAGAGACTCCATCATAGTTTTATACATTACTATACCTAACTTAGTAAATTCAGCAGGCTCAGGCCGCTGTCACTGTAATCATCCATGGTGTTTGATGAACAGATCCTCCAGCATGGCTTTGACCTGCTGACAATTAGCACTCTCCTAGGGAATGCCTAAGCCATATCCCATTATGGTTCAGGGGATAGCTCAAGCCATGGCTGTTCCCAATAAACATGGGCATGAGCCATGCTATGCAAATCACTCCTGGGGCCAGAAAAACCCTTACCCATCTTATTTGCCAGTACAGGCATAGTCTAATAGTGCAATTGGCTATCACATTTGTAAGACAATGGCTTTGTGCGCCATATGCTATATGGAATTTTGTCTCATACTATCCTCTGAGTATTCTGTGGAAGTTCTTGATAATGTGTATGAGCTACAGTTTGTTTTCTCCAGGGGCAGGTGCAAGGCCAAAGAATATGATCGAAAGATAAGGTCTGCAATAGTCCTCAGACAGTTCACATTCAGCTGACCTGGATTAGCCTCCAGGAAAGCAGTCTCCCACACAGATGAACCTAGTACTGCTCAGTGATCCACACTGCCTTCACCAGTAGGCAAATTTGCTATTCAGCCTGGTGGTTTAAAGGTTTAATCCACCATGAAAAAGGCTGTTCAATCATGGGCAGAAATTAAGCTCAAACTCAGTCTTTAGTTTGCACTGCTGTACTTGCCTATTGTAGTTTTAAGTGTAGAAACGTGCATCATTAAATTCTGGCTTAAGACTTCACCAATACCTGTAGAATGAGTTACATTTGGACTGTCAAACTCCAATTTCAGATGCATCTCTGTAAGTGGTCTGAGGTTTTCTGAGCTTACATAGATCCATCAGTCATGCTTTTAACACAAGGCTAGTACTCTACTTTTTGCTTGGGTGCATTAAAAACAAAGCAATAAGATAAATATTTCAATGGATATATTCTATTTGTGGAATATATCACACTTGTTTACGCCACAGCTTAGGATGGTCTCATTTTTGCGGGGCAGGCAGACACTTCATTAGTTGTAAAAAAAGAGGCGGAAGGAAGGAAGGAAGGAAGGAACAAAAATAAACAACTCTCAGACTCTTGAAAGTTTGACTTCAAAGTAACATGGCAAGTAGGTGGGCATATAACAGACAGAACACTTACAAATAGTTTCACTACTTTGCCCACAGCAGCCAAAGGCACCTTTATAAAATGGTTTCTTCTGCAAACACAGGACACAAGAGACAGCAAAAGTTCATAACTGAATGGCACACAACAAGAGAGTGACTACACTAAAATGTGATCAGATCTGATATTACAGGGCAGAACAGCCTGAGTAAAACATGTTGAGCACAGTCACTGGGTCTAACTTTCCTTGCTCAGCTTCTGCTATTGCTTACCTTTCAAAAAAAACAATGCAAGATAGGTATAAAAAATACCACCAAATAAGAATAATATCTTACTGTTAAAATAAGTACAATTAGATTTAAAAAAAAAGTCTAGATAGATTGATTTTTATCACTCAGGCAGTATTGCAACAATATGTACAGACTAATTCACAACATACAACTTCAAGAACAGACAGCGGGGTCACAGAAACACAAGATGATATTCAAAATCCCCAAAATAAAAATTGCTCACTGTCACAATGGTTAGGTACAAAATAGCTCCTTGCCTTTGAGTCATTTTCTTACTTACTCAGCTGTTCCATATCCATGAGAGTAATGAGCTTGTCCTCATTTTTACATATCAATCTTACAGCTATGTCAGGCATAACAAGCAGTAAATCATCACAAAACAACCAAGCTGTATGGTATTTTATACAAGTAAACTCCTTCAGTGAATTCCACACAACTTGTGGCCTTTTGAAAACAAGAAACAGAATCAAGATATACATAGCCTCAGGAGACTGGTAAATGCATATAAAAAGAACTACTGGTTATGCTGTTAAAAAAAAAAAAAGAATACAGTGACCAAACCTGTAAGTAGCTTACTGCTATGACCTGGGGAAACAAACTGGAATTCTTATTACTATTCATAAGCTTTCTGCTGGGAGTAGAAATAAATATATCTATACATCATATTTGAAAAATGTCCAGCATATTTGAAAAATCCTGGCAGTCAGGTGACACTCCCAATGACTGGAAAAAGGGAAATATAATCCCCATTTTCAAGAAAGAGTAAAATGGATGACCCAAGGAATTACAGACCAGTCTCCTGGAAGGCATGCTAGGGCACATGAAAAACAACAAGGTGCTTGGTGACAGCCAGCATAGCTTCACTAAGGGGAAATCCTCCCTGACCAATTGAGTGGCCTTCTATGATGGGGTTACGGAACCGATGGACGGGGTAGAGCAGTTGATGTCATCTACCTGGACTTGTGCAAAGCGTTCGACACTGCCCCACATGACATCCTTGTCTGTAAATTTGAGAGACATCAATTTGATAGATGGACCACTCGGTGGATAAAGAACTGTCTGGATGGCCGCATGCAAAGAGTTCTGGTCAATGGCTCAGTGTCCAGCTGGAGATCAGTAATGAGTGGTGTCCCTCAGGGATCGGTGTTGGGACCTGTCTTGTTTGACATCTTTGTCAGTGACATGGACAGTGGGGCTGAGTGTGCCCTCAGCAAGTTTGCTGATGACACCAAGCTGTGTGGTTTGGTTGATACGCTGGAGGGAAGGAATGACATCCAGAGGGACCTCGACACGCTTGTGAGGTGGGCTGATGCCAACCTCATGAAGTTTAACCATGACAAGTGCAAGGTCCTACACCTGGGTGGGAGCAATCCCAGGAATAGATACAGGTTGGGCAAAGAAGAGATTCAGAGCAGCCCTGCAGAGAAGGACTTGGGGGTGTTAGTCAATGAGAAAATGAACATGAGCCGGCTTCAGTGTGTGCTCGCAGCCCAGAAAGCCAACCGTATCCTGGGCTGCATCAAAAGAAGCGTGACCAGCAGGTCACAGGAGGTGATCCTGGCCCTCTACTCTACTCTCATCAGACCCCGTTTGGAGTACTGTGTGCAGTTCTGGTGTCTTCAACATAAAAAGGACATGGTACTGTTAGAACAAGTCCAGAGGAGGGCCACAAGGATGATCAGGGGACTGGAGCACCTCCCATATGAAGACAGGCTGAGAAAGTTGGGGCTGTTCAGCCTGGAGAAGAGAAGGCTGCGTGGAGACCTCATAGCAGCCTTCCAGTATCTGAAGGGGGCCTACAGGGATGCTGGGGAGGGACCCTTCATTAGGGACTGTAGTGACAGAACAAGGGGTAATGGGTTAAAACTCAAATAGGGGAATTTTAGATTGGATATAAGGAAGAAATTCTTTACTGTTAGGGTGGTGAGGTACTGGAAAGGGTTGCCCATGGAGGTAGTGAATGCTCCATCCCTGGCAGTGTTCAAGGCCAGGTTGGATGAAGCCTTGGGTGATATGGTTTAGTGTGAGGTGTCCCTGCCCATGGCAGGGGGTTGGAAATAGATAATCTTAAGGGCCTTTCCAATCCTAACTATTCTATGATTCTGTGATTTATATATATGTATATATATATTTATATATATTTGAACACTGAGGTAACCACTGGCTTCTAATTTAGAGCTGTACAAAACCTGTTTAACATTTAAAAGATATTTAAAGGAAATTAATAAAAGCATTAATTGAACAATAATATGGTACATGGAGTAAATACTGGATATAAGGGAAACTGATGAAGTGCCCGGAAACTTGACAGAAAAGGGGAGGAAATTGTCATCAGGGCCTGTAATGACAGTATCTGAAGTTAGGTAGCTATATAACAAAAATAAGTAGAAGTGTTTTCTGGGTAATGAATAGATAGAAATAGGCATATTTAGGACCAAGTTACAGAACTTCTTGGGATGAAGTATCTTTTATTCTCTAATTGAACAGGAAGCTTAAACATGTAGCCTAGCCTAGATGCCCAAAATAGGTGAAAACAGTTCACTCAACACTTTACACTTAGGGTTAAAGAAGAATGAAAGTCAAAGAGGTAAGATTGAACTGTGTTCTTCTAGTGTATTATCTATTTCTCTTTAATTCAACTCTAAATGCAACTTTGTAAAGAAATGTAAGCTTTTAAAGCCAGAAAGTAAGCTGAGCTTACTACAGCAATCTTTAGTAACCCAAAGAGCAACATTTCCAAATTCCCTCCCTCTTTTTCTTAAACATTTTTTGATAATCACCAGCAGCCCTGGTTCCAAGACCACTACAATATAAAATGAACATTTGGTCCTCCCACCAAGGCATAGCTATGACCTATACAAATTCTGTTCAACCACCAACTTAGCAGGGAATAGCAAGCACAATGATAAAGTTCTGGGATATTTTAGAATTGCCTGCATTACAAGCTGCATTCACATGATGTTCATAGGGTTTCAGCAAAGCTTTCTGCCTGTTTTGCCTAATATATCTTAACTCAGTCCATCGCCCACTCAGCTTACCCTGTCACCTTTTGTCCTTGACTAACTGGCAGTGGAAAGCTTTTGCAAATGATGTGAAAGAGCTTGCCTTTACCTCCAGCTGTTGCTCTTGTGTGCCTGTCCAGGAATCGGGCACATTCTCTACTGTAATGTGCATAAGCATTTGCTGCACTTCCTTACAATCACCACCAGATAGGGAGAGTGGAAATCTGGCACAGTGAACTAGCATTCTTGTAGATACTTTCATTGCACCACACTCAAAAGGATGAGCATCCAGGAAGACAAGAACTAACAGCAAGTTAAGCTCAACACACATGAGCTTTCTCATCTCTGAGTCAGTACAGAGCACCATGTTAAAAGAATCACTTACTTTTCCTACTAGTTATCAACTATTTTGTACTCTATTATTATGGGAAGTATTCAAATATTATGGGAAAAAAATCATATTAGTCTTACCATAAACTAAACCTCAAGTATGCCATCCCACCCAGCCTCTTATTACTAAGGATGAGCTCAATAGGAGAAAATTAAAATGCACCAAGCAACTTGTTTGGTAGTCATGTTAACTATTTAACAAACTTTCCTACCCAATTCAGAAACATGTCTGAAAAAAAAAACCCAAAAAAGAATGATGTATACTTACAGCTGAAAAAGAACACTACAACAATTCTGAAAGTGATTAAACATCTATCTATCCATCCAGCAAACTAATTGGTAAATAACTGATCAATGACATTGCCAAGGTTTTCCTTAACTATATATCTGCTTGCACTGAATTCTGAAAGTAACTAACACTACCTAACATTGCTTTACTGGCTTAGGAGAACAGAATTGTAATTTCAAATTTCTGCCTCCACAATTCCACAATTATGTTGCTTGAGATCTCTTTAAAATTATTTTTAAAATAGATAGGCATCTTCATTAAGTGCAGTGTTTTATTCAAATTCACTTCCCAAGTATATGCACTTCTATATTCACCTGTTTCACATCTTTTTCTTTACAGAAAATTGATCACACTTATGCATCAGAAAAACTATGAAGAAAGTAACCTAATACTTCTGAGATCTTGGATCAATTTCTTACACTGCTCAGGGAGCTCAGTTATGATGTGATACTTCAAGACATTTTTACTCTATATGTAATTTTAAGCCTGTGAGAAACTGGCATCAATGGAATGGCTCAGTCTTGCATTCTTCCTAATTTGGGACCTAAGCATATCAAGTATCCTGTCCTGAGGCTATCTTATCTATTTGGAATTTAAGGTCAGGCCAAAATGTTCTCCTTTGCACTTCATACTAAAAACAACAACTCACTGTTTATGTAATAGAAATAAATAAATTATAATCTATTTAATCTCTTTTGTTGTGCTACTATTAGGTGTTAACTTCATGTTCTAATGCTTCATTACATTAAGCAATATTTCCTCTTTGCTGTTTTCATCTATCACAACAAAAAGGAAAATATTCAGAATGTATCAACAGGAGCCAAACTCATTATCATCATGGCTTGACTTTGAAAACAAAGGTTTGGGAAGGGATTTTACCCGTGCTTACTACAGGCGTGCAGATGATGATGTCCA
Source organism: Melopsittacus undulatus (assembly GCF_012275295.1). Lineage (NCBI taxonomy): Eukaryota > Metazoa > Chordata > Aves > Psittaciformes > Psittaculidae > Melopsittacus > Melopsittacus undulatus. Next base: position 53,948,245 of record NC_047529.1, on the reverse strand, counting down.
CATTGAGTATCAGCTATGTTCTAGACATGTAATAGTAATGTATCCTTATCCAAATAACTAATTTAATATGTGAATGTTTCTTTACCGCATGTAAAAATGTGACTTGTTCTTCTCTTAACTAGGCATGTCAAATTTTGCTTTGTTTTCCTTCCAGTTTAAGCCTGTCTACCTAAGTCAATCATCAGCCATACCCTCTGGAGCCTTGCACACTGAAAAATGTATCTATCAGTGCCAACGGCATGAAATGTGATTAAGAGGCTCATTACATGATTCTTCTCAAAAAGTTCTATATAAATTCCAGGAGAAAATGTCACATAGTCTCAGTCACTGATAACTGAGCCTGCCGTAATTTATCTGCTCAATGAAATCTACCTAAATACTGGTTTTTAAGCATTTGCCAAGCAACTAAAACGAATCCTGTAAAATGAAAAGGTCACATATCATTCACAGTTTAAAGACAATATATAGTTATAGAAATGAGAAGAAATAAGAGAAAAGCTCAGCAGCAAAACGTACAGGTTTATGCACATACTGAAGTCTCACATATAGTACTGTTTGCAAAGAAAATTCCACAGAACCTTTCGTGTTTCTTTAGTACATCACATTGTCAGACAGTAATATATGATTACACAGTCCCTAAGAGCTTACCAAATCAATGATGCATGCAATGCATTTATTGCATTGCACTGATAATACAAAAAAAAGATATAATTTTCTTAGTATCTTTAGAAATAAGTAATGAAAACCGAAGTAAAGATCTAGCCTACAGTTTAGAGGGCTTAAGGATGCAGGGTTTTTTTCTTTTCCTGTTTTGGGGAGTAACCCAGCAAGGACAAAGTAATTTTCTTGGTTGTGGTAAGGCACAGGATCTTCAGTCCCAGTCAAAATAAAAACAATATAAGCATTTGTCTCTAAGAAGTTGCCTTCTTGGTTAAACCTGCATCAAAACTTGTTTATGTTTTGACAGTCAGCTTAATACCCAGTGTAACGTGTCTTCCTCAAATTGCTGCTTAGATGCATAAACATTAATTTATGACACAAAGAGAAAGGATACATTGTAGCACACTACTACTGAGTTGCTGCCTCATCACTAGAGACATATTCAAAAGTAGCTGAAGTTGTGCGGTAGAAACTCAATAATTCCACAATTTTCATGTTCAACCCCATACCAGAATAATTATAGAAAAAAAAAAGTAGGCTGCTGCAGCCATAGTAACCTTATTAGTTCCAATATTTCAAAATAAATCAGTCATCACAGGTGGTCCTCAATACTAAAATAATTGTTTTCATTGTGACAGATGCAAGAAAACAAAATTGTAAAGACAGTGCCATGCAAAGCACTGTATAAACCCCCACTAATGTACAGTCTGTCCTAACAACAGTCACTCTTAAACAGGCCTGTCTTTTGGTATATAAAGGAAGCAGCACAACTAAAGCCACAGTTTTTTCAGCATCTCCAGTCAAGTACAGAAAAGTATGAGTCACATTTGCAAATTTTGGCTTAAATTGGTTTAATGCTTCCCAGTGAATGCATAATCCTATTGTTCCTGTCCTATGATGATTTTAGCAAGTGATATCAAAAGCAAGCCCAAAATAAAACTGGAAAAAAAGTCAGCTCTAGAATTAGCATTTTAACTACCACAATACATTTCATTCAGGGAGGCAAAGCTTCTTGTGATTTACTTTTGCAGGGAAAACCCATGATCACTGACACCTTTAAGAAGCTTATTTTTTAAAAGCATACTTTATATAGTACCACCAAGACATATTTCTTAATAACTAAATAATTGTACATTAAGGCTTAATCTAACAGAACTGGAGTAACATAATCTTAGTTATTATAATTAGCTTCTTAGGAAGCCATTTATAGTGTGATGTAAATGTCATTAGACACTAGCACCCAAATGTTCTAAACAACAGTAAACTATGTCAATTTTCCATTCTGCACCCTAATTGTAAAAGCATACTTGTTATACGAACATCCTACTGTTGAAATTTGAAATGGTTTATTTTATGAAGGTTTGAACTAGATACCTTTCATATCCTTTAAAAAAAATTCCTATTTTACATTATTACAAATCCTGCTTTTCGGTCAGAATATAGAATAATTTTGATAAAGTAGTACCCATAATTCTCACTAACTTATTTATTAAATTGCTTCATACTAAGACCAAAGAGTAAAACCATCTCACTGACCATTTTTCTTCAGTTTTCCACATCCTTTTACTGATAATACAGCTAAACACTAACAGTATAGATATACAATCCATGGAGACATTCAAGGCCAGGCTGGATGTGGTTCTGAGCAGCACGATCTAGTTAAAGATGTCCCTACTTATTACAAGGTGAATTGATGAACATTGCGTGTCCCTTCCAACCCAAAATGTTCCATGTGATTCTGTGAATATACTAAATAAAAGAAGGATGATTGGGCTAACCAAGCTTGTGTTAATATTGGCAGTCATTTGTCACAGTAGCTTTCCCCATCAGCCGAGCTCTGTCCCTCATTAGCTATCTCTCTGTAAAATCATATCTTCATTTTATTTGTAGTAGTCTTTGGCTCTTCTGTCATGTCCAACAAACAAACCCCCTCCAAACCAACAGACAATGATTACATCAATTTAATTATTCTCAGATTCTATAGTCCTGACACATCCTTCTTGGTTGAAATTTAACCAAGGTAAGATCCTTAGGTGGGAGGTTAGGTAAATCCTTCAGGGGCAGGTATGACAGCTTCTGAAGATGCATTTTACAAGGCACCCTAATAGTCAGTAATTTTCATTTCACATGGGCATTGTGTACATTTGTTACCTATTTTTATAGCTGGTACCCTATGACTTTGGAAAGCCAGGTTCTTTTGACACTACCTGAACATGCTCCACATGTCTAAGATGGTAAGTGATAATTTCATTTTTGCACACATACACACACAAACATAAAATTGTTCATACATTTTTGCAGTAGCTGCAGCCTACTGGTGAAGAGTATGTTATGCTGGGCTCTAAAGATACTTTTCCACAAAGTGGATACCAAAAGCTTTTGACAAAGGCCTTCAAAGGCCTTGAAGACAACTAGGCAAGAGAAAAAAAGAGATCTTTTCCTTTAAGTGACTGAACACATAAAAAACAGTGAACAAGAGAACAGCAGACCAGTTTTCACAGAAGTAATAATTTCAGTGGAACATCTCAGTCTGGTTGGTTTAATATATGAAGAGAAGATCTGTAAAAGGGCAAGAGCAGTGCAGCTAGAAAGTCCATGGAGGCAAAGCTATTGAAAGGAGTAAGGACACAGGCAAAATGTGATAAACAGGACTGTACAAGATGAGGGGTTGGTTTCTAAAATAGTAGCTATAAAACTAGCATATGAGAGTTTCACAAAACAGTCATCCCTGTACTCAGCTATAGTAAAAAAAGTAATCAAAGCTTAGAAATTGTTAGGCAAGAGAGAACAAAACCAAGATCAAGCCTATGCCCATGCAGAAATCTACGCTCTGCCTACTGCTGCATTTCTCTTAGCCTCATCTCACAAAAGTTATACTAGAGCTGTAAAAGCTTCAGAGAAGGACAAAAAGGATCATGAAGCACATGGAAAAGCTTCCATTTGAGTGTCATGTGAATATCAGGAATTTCAAGCCTGGAAGAGAGATGATTGAATAGCATGAGAAGAACACTTAGGAACTGATGGTTCATTGTCTTTTCCAATAGAAGAACTAGAAGGAAGCAAAGGAAACTGGGGGAAATCAGATTCAGAACAAAAAGCAGTTCTTCACACATCAGGCCACCTTGTTAGAGAGTACAGTGGATGGCAAATCTTACAAAGACTTCATGGGAAAGAGGATAAAAGCTTAGATGAGAAATATATTTAGGGTTGCTGAATAGACAGGAAATGACTCCTGCTCAGGAAATGCCTCTGAGCTGAAAACACCTGGGGAATTTTCAGACACATCAAGTACGCTTAGCCTGGATTTATTCTTTTTCCCCAGGCATCAAAACCATTTACTGCTAAAGCAACTAGCTAATAATCCAACACAGTTCTTACCCAATGCTGTTAAGGGTATATCTCTCTTTTGAGGCATTACCTATTAAGTAGTAGAATGAGAAGCAGTTTAATTCATTCACCACTTGCACAGTACGTCATCCAGTAAGAGTCGATTGGCACTTAGAGAGGTTTTAGATGACTAAGTCTGAAATCAGGTTGACTTAGGAAGATTAACTCCTGCCAAAGAAAAGTAACCAGCAGCATTTTACAAAGCAGTTCAAGACAGTCAAATGTAGAGGTTCCACTTCTTCAATCCAACCTTTTACTAGATTAAGGTCTACAGTGACATGAATTTAACTAGCCAAAATCACATTTCAGTATACTAAAATGAAGTTGTGAACAGAGTGTAGAAATAATAGCACTGTTGACAAACAACTGAAGGAATTGCTTCCAACCAGCATAATATGCAACACAAGAGGTGGATGTATATGCATTGTGATGGGATTCTCCTTATACAATTGAAGGGGAATGGAAGAAACCCAAGGGAGCATCCAAAAGAAAGCCAGCAATTTCAGTAATGTTAAAATATCGTAACACCAGCTATATGTACAAAGCGCCCCTGACCATGGCAAGGTGTTGGAACTAGATGATCTTAAAGGTCCCTTCAAACTCTAGCCATTCTATGATTCTATGATACGGATTGTGTTTTTAGCTCTTCAGCAGTCTTGCCTCTTCCTTTGGATACTTCTCATGTTATGAAAATGGTACATCGGTCCTAGTCACTGATGCTAGAAGCAACATGCTGCTCAAATTATAGAATGGTTTGGGGTGGAAAAGACCTTTAGAGATCATCTAGTTCCAACCCCCTGCCACGGGCAGGGGTACATTCTACTAGACCAAGCTGCTTGAAGCCCTGTACAACCTGGCCTTGAACACTTCCAGGGTTGGATGAGGCCGCTACAGCTTCTCTGAGCAAACTATTGCAATGCCTCAGCACACTCATAGTGAAGAATTTCTTCCTAATATATAATCTAAATCTCCCCTCTTTCAGGTTAAAGCCATTACACCTTGTCCTGTCACTACATGCTCTTGTAAAAAGTCACTCCCCAGCTTTCTTGTAGGTCCGCTTTAGGTACTGGAAGTCTGTAAAAAGGTCTCCCTGGGCCCTTCTCTTCTCCAGGCTAAAGAAGCCCAGCTCTCTCAGCCTGTCTTTATAGGACAGGTGCTCCACCCTCTGATCATCTCCACTGCCTTTATCTGGACACATTCGCAACAGATCCATGTCCTTATTATGCTGGGGGCCCCAGAGCTGCACACAGTACTCCAGGTGGAATCTCACGAGAATGATGTAATGGGGACAATCATCTCCCTCAATCTGCTGGTCATGCTCCTTTTGATGCAGCCCAGCATACAGTTGGCTTTCTGGACTGTGAGTATACATTGCAAGGTCATGTTGAGCTTCTTGTTAAGTAACACCGTGCAAGACTTTCTCCTCAGGGCTGCTCAGTCATTCTCCACCTAGCCTGTATTTGTGCTTGTAGCCTGTGCTTGTGTATTTGTGCCCAAATAATTCACTATGATGCTTTCAGCTTCACTACACCCACAGATTAATAGCTTTAATTTCTCCTGAGGTTGTGTAGGAAGACACTGATGGAGACTGCAAAATACAGGAGTGTCTACTGCATCCGACAATGTTCTAAAATATAAGACTTCTTCAGCAGACTATAGGGACTGAGAAGAAAATAGGCAAGAAACAGTTCTCTACCAGAGGCCTGCCCCAAGAAATTGTCTTTCCATGAGCAGACACTTAGCAACACAGAAATTGCTGCTGAGTCCAACCCAGATTCAGAACACTTTGTTTAGCAGCACTGCAAAATTGAACCAAGGTAGCCTGGAGGAAGCAAAGAAGATGGTAAAGAAAATTGGTAATTACAGCAATAGGGCTACATTGACTCCTTTCTATCCTGCTTTTAAACTGCCAAAATATATCAACTGAATAGTAAACAAACACCCCATGCTTTTATAACACTAAATTAATTTGAAGCAATGAGATAGTCTCCTATGGCCTATCTCACTAGCTGCAGGATTGATTCTGCCTTACTTACTCATGGTGCACTTACTTACTGTATAAGGACTTCAAAAAAGAAAAAGAATAAAAATAGTCAAGAGGATATCTCAGAGAGTCAGACATCATTTTGTCTACCATCCAACACTGGCTGAACTGCAAATACTTCATTTACATTCAATGCAAAGTGCAACAGAAACATATTCACTCCAACAGCATAACAACTGTTGGGAATTCAGAAATAGAATACAGAAGAGAGAAGATCTTGTAAATGGGTTTGATAGCACCCACATTGGTGGGCTGTGGGAATTCTGTCTGCAACAAAGGAAAATTGCTTCATAGACTCACAGAATAAAAACCCATTAATTGCAGAGATAAGGATGAACAAAGTAAAATAATACAGATATACTTCCCTACTTTGTCCACTTTCAAAGAATATTATAATACTTATTTACAAAGGTTTACAATATTTGCAATCCATTTTTGTGTATACTTCAGATGTAATATTTGTCTAAAAATTTTTTACACAAGCCACCCCACACTTGCCCATGCTCCATTGCTTCCAGTGATTTGATTAAACTTAGCAAAACCATTGACAGTGCCTACAATAAAAAAATCTTTTAAATGAGGGACTGTGTTGTTTTATTTACATTCAATTGTAACTGGATTACTGAATAATAGTAACAAAATTCTAATTTGTGTTTAAACCTTTGCATCATGCTAGGAGTACAACTTTGAAAGAGAAAAATAATAGAGGCCTCTTCTTGTTTTAGGCAAGTTTATGTTTTTTTTTCCTCCTAATGAAAAGCAACAGCACCCAGTTCTCATTTCTCAACAAATGAAATTAAAATGATCCCAAGGAAAGTTTAGACATATAAGAAGAGGATGTATTTCTCAACCTACAGAAACTAAAAATGGGGTATGAGCACCTTTTGGCACAAAAGTCTCAGTAACGACTTGATAATACTAGAAGAGGTAATTTGGACCAGTGGAAAGAAACTTTTTTAAATGTTATCTGAAAAGACAATTTCGAAGTAGCAGCACTCCCAGGGTATAATAGCAAGGAAAATGCCATTTGTTTGATATGTGTACATCAACGGTAAAATACTGAAAAACAAAACCACGTTATACTGCAAAAGTAGTTTTGATCTCTCAGAGCCAAGTCCTTAGATCTAACCCTAAGATGTGTTAGGGAGAGCCTTTTCCTCTTTATGATTCCTGTCAGAAGACCTCAAAAGCTATTGCATCATACAGCCTTTCATACCTCAGGGATTTCTTGCTAAACATTAGTTCTCTAACCTTATCAAGAGTCACGATATATTGCAAGCACAAACAATCAGCAGTGTTGTGTACACAAGAAGAAACTATCTGTTGACAGGGAGGAAAGACAGCAAAGAAAAAACCCTGACAAGAAATCACTTAAGAATCAACTACCTAATTACAAAGTCTATATGCAAAACTTATATCTACTAGTTCATCTCAGAGAAGAAAGATTCTTCTAAAAAGAATCGTTGTGGAGGAGGGAAGGAAAAATATTATTGACATTTTATAATCTATTCCACGTATTGATACAATTTTGTTCATCCAGATTACATGGAAAATCTGCATCTTTTTGAGAAAGATCAAAATCCTGTGACTATAAACCCACTCAAATGAAAAATAAGGAAGAAGAAAGTTGTTCTGACTGGAAAACCAATGCATTTTGTACAAGAAAATCTTGAGGTTATATAATCACCTGCCAACACTGTAAATGCCTACTAATGAAGTCATGCAGTAACATTTCATTTTGCCCCCAGAGGGGAAAAAGAAAAAAGAATCTTTTAATTGGAAATGACTTAGCTTGCGAGAGTTATCACAATGCACACATACTTGCTAACTCAACTGCCTTTGTCTCACTGCAATAGACAGCATGTCATATGGAAAAGGTTGCCTAAAATGCTGTTTCTTGCTTAAAAAAGAATTCATAAGAATAGCTATGTTTACTGTTCTTCATATGAATCTTCCAGGGCATGGAGCTAACTACTGCATTCCTTAGCTCATTTTGAAAGAAGAGTTCCTTCTGAAGAGAAAACAAATAGAAAACCCTAATTTTCAGGGGGTTTCTAATCATGCAGTTTAACTTTTAGTGCAGTCTTTCTATGCAGTTTCCTAAGAGATTTTTTCTTACAGAAAAAAACCACACTATTTTTGTGTACAAATGTAACAAATTCTCAAACCAGGTGCTATGCTTAGGATTTAAATTCCAATTTTTCTGCATAGCTGGAACTACAAGGCTAACTAGATCAACTGGAAGAAGGGAGGACAGGCTGTTATCCGAGAAAGCTGGCCCTTAGTGTCTTGCTTAAGTTCAGGTCTGCAGCTTGTCTTACTTAAGCAAAGGAAAATTTTATTCCAGACTATAACTTCAAAGATGAATTGATAAGGCAAGCTGTGTGACCTTCTCTGCTCTTCCACATAAAATGGCTCCGATTCCCTCAATCTGTAACATGACACATATTTAGTTACCCTTCTAGTGTTAACAAACTTTTCTTTGCAGTAAAAGAAAGTGGTAATTTGAAAAACAAGTTAAAAAAAACTGTTGTTCAGCTCACTTGTTACTATCATCAAGAAAAAAACCACAATTCCAGAAGTAGCGCTATCTAAATCCAAGTAGACAACATGTAAAAATCCTTCAAATGCTCTGTAGAAAGCAGATATCCAGTCTCATGTACAAGCAGTTCTACTGGCTAAAAAAAAAAAAAAAAAAAAAAAAGAAAAAAAAAATCACTATTCATTCTGATGGAGCCCTGTGTAGAATTAATCATATTTCTGGAGCAATCTGTGAAAACATAAGAATTGGATGACAGCCTCTCCAGATAGGGCTGAAGATAGGCTGGTATACTTATCAAATCTTTGAGCCACAGTAAGCACAAACTATGGTAGGCACGTTCTACGTGTCACACTGATGCATAGTGGTATCATCTTAGTTTTATTCAAGGCAACTCCAACATCTGATCTTCCCAGAATCTCATCTACTGCAGTGGGTGAGCTTGCATCTCACAAAAATTAGTGAAAGGTAAGCTTCCTATGGCAGTTCTTCATAAATTACTTCTGCATTAGAAAACCTGCAAGGTTTGGCCAAAAGTTCCCCAAGAAAATCCAGGAAAAATTAAGGATAGAAATCATCTTATGTAATATTAGCAGCTAAGTTTGAAACATGGGAGTCTGGTCTTTATAGCCAGTGGAGAAAGATCTGGCGCTTCCAGATGGTCATTCATTTCATTCTACATAAATCTTTTATCCTCCTTTATCATCCTCTGGAAATGCCTGTTTCTCTTCACTGACTGAATGAAGCTTGGCATCATTCTCCTAAATCTTTGAAAATGAATACTCGGATAGCCCAAATCAGACAAAATCTTCCTAGATATAAAATCTTTAATAATCTCAGTTTAAATACAAAACACTACTACTTTTTAATCAACTCTTGCTTTTTCTACATTATTAGAATTAGGAATAAAGCATATAGCAACTTTTATTGCTATCTTCCTACAGAAGATAAATCTCAATTCACAGTTTTCTAGCAAGGCTTTTTTGCCCATTAATAATAGAACTGGTTTGGCAGATTTCAGAAAGAATGAGTTCCGTATTTGTAGACGATATCTAAAGTCTAAAGAATATGTCCTAGCAAATTATAACAATTTTGAGGCAGATCAAATTACTAAATGCTGCACTGATCATTCTCTCAGTATTTTTTAATAGGAAAAGGTTTACTTAGCAATTAGCAATCTGATCTACTGTAAAACTGTTGGGTTTGTTTTGTTTTTTTTCTTTTATGTAGGTCATTAAGATTTTAATTTGCAGTAACTGTCCAGCAAATACCAAGTAACTCAATTGGAAAGAACAAGGTGAGTCACAGTGCCTCAAATCTTGAGATAATCAGTAAGTGACCAAGGTAGAAGCTGTCCTATTACACTGCTTGAACAGTGGGTACAGCTGCCCACTTTATGATGTTTTTGTGCACAGGATATGATGACCTCTTGGAAGCAATATGCAGATGCAGAAGAATTATATGATACCCTTATTAAAATATTCAAATCAAACCAGAACAGCAGCCCTGTAGTATATCTATCATCAACAAGTATATAGAGCACTTGCTAGAGCTAGAAAGCTTCCAAATCCCTCTCTGTGCACTGGAGTAAAAGGAAAAAAGTGGTAAACAATCTGTGTTACAGCAGGCCAGGACACCATGACAAAGCAACATTAGCAGCTATGGCAGTACAAAGTCACCAGCAGCAGAACACATAAGCATGCAGACAGGCTTGAAAAACCAGCAATCAATTGGCTCACCATCACCACAGTGAAAGTAACATCAAGGTTAACAACATTTCTGAAGTACACAGAATAAATTAACTCTCAATTCTAACCGAAAGAGAGAGGCAGAGTTGACAGCAAGATGAAAATTCTGCTCAGGTAATTAAGGATATAGAACAGTTGCCATACACTGCCTTACTAATGTAACAAAACTAAAAGGTCACCATAAAGAAGTTTGTAGCAGGCAATTACAGTGCAGGCAAAACATTAAATAAACTTACTTTGTTAGAGAAAACAGACCTTTAAATTAATTTCAGCTTTAGTCTCTGAATAACAATAAGATGACTCATGCTTAGAAACACCAGTCAACTGAAGAGCTATAGACAGTCCAACATTTTGCACTGGTGCATTATAATGAACGTTAGTACAATTGCTTCATATAAAGAATATTCTTCCTATTAGAAACCTCAATTTTCCAGTTACCCCAGTTTTAGCACCTGGGTTCAATATTCCATGCTGAGTGTTTGAATTAGATTTCCCATAGAATATTTTAATCTTTACATTTCAAAAATGCTTGTTTTTGAAAATAAGTTTTACTACCCTTAAGAAACTACTGTGCCCCCCTTGTTGAGAGTAACCATTTACACCCCTACAAAAAAATCCACTTTCGAGCTTACTTAAATTGCATTTATTAACATTTAAACTTCCTTTTGCCCATCCTTCCATGCTCTATTTGCAACCATCTCAAATGTCTGCACCCTAAAAATAAAAAAATAAAAAAAAGTTAAAAAAAATCATAGAATAGTTAAGGTTAGAAAGGACCTTATGATCATATAGCTCCAATCCCCCTTTCATGCACAGGAACATCTCACATTAGACCATGTTGCCCAAGGCTCTAAAAATCTTCCACTTTCTGACTTGATTAGCACATAAGATTTACATGCAGATGTGTACTGCCCATCTCTATTAAGTGATGAGGAAGACTAAACATAAATAATAATAAAAAATCCTTAATAATCTTAACATCTCTTTCCTATGACATGCATGTGGATATTTGAAGTTGTGCATTTTACTGAATGTGCAATAGTCCTGACTTTTCCATAGGCTCAAATTTAAAGCTTGTTCAGCATGGTATCTATACCTTCCCTGCCCTGCCCCTCCTAGATAATTTTAATATCATTATAATAAAAGAAAAAAAAAAAGAAAAAACATATCTTTGTACTTACTCGGAAGTAGTCACTGCAGGCTGCCAGGACTGCTTTATGTGCGTGGAATTTCTGTTCTTCAGCAATAAGGGTGATATCACAAAGTATGCCATCACTTCTTTGTTGGTTCAGAGCTGCCAGAACAGCATCATTATGGGAGCTGGACTGACAAAGCCTCTGACCTGTCAGCATTTCCTGAACACTGAGATGTGAAAAGAGAAAGATTTTGTCAAAAAAATAAGTAGGAAATAAGCAGGCTCTGTCTTAGAAAAAGTTCTTCAATATTTCTGATAATTCTTGGAAACAAAAAAAAGTCATGAACCCTGTCAGGCAAAAACATTAAACAGCATAGACATAACAAGAAAAGCTCAGTAAAACAAAGTATTATGAAACCTGATTATATACTTGAATTTAAAAATCTCAACTGTTACGATTTTCATCTGCTGCACTGGAAGCCAGCTGGACTCATAGCATTAATTCAGAATAATTTTAGAATTAAGTGAGAAGAATAAAGGGCCTAAGTGCCAATGGGCTGACAGAAAACTCAAACTGATGCATTAATGGAAAGCTGTATATATGTATGTCCTACTGGTCTTACTAAAAAGGATGAAGACTAATGTTAGATGGCCTGCTTAGGTCTGATACACTGCATTACTGATTTCAGGTCATTCACGTTTATGAAGTGTTGTGGGATTTTTCCTGTTTGTTTGTTTTTTGTTGGAGAAGGGATGTGTGCTTGTTTTTAAAATGCTGAGGCTTACCACCTCTGAATATGTATGAATACAAATTTCCATGTCATCCAGCCTAAGACTGTCTGATAGCAGTTTCTTATTCTACAGCAGAAGAGACAATATAACTGTTGATGCAAAGAGAAACAAATCAAACGAACCTGCAAATCCTCTTCGGCATGAAACAATGCAGCTTATTTGAAGTCCGTGAGACTAAAGCAACTTTTATTACCCAAGAATCTAGGTTTTCACTAAAGGTGTTTCAAGAGAGTGATTCCCAAGAAATCAAATTTTTTTTTTATTTTTTATTAAAAGATAAATAAGCTATTGTCTTTCCACTACACTCATGTAACTCACTCTGCATATATGCTATACAGCAGCTGTGTGGCTGCTATATTCTCCTTTTCCAGCAACACACACTGTCTGTACTGCCTACTCCACTCCTGCAACTTGGGCATCTGTAAACTAATGCAGACCTGCCTTGCAGATTGTTTGCTCTAATCTAATCTTCAACAAAAACCCCGAGGACTAAGACATTACTTCTAGAAGAAGGAAGGCCAAAGTGGAAATACAGAGGAAAAACATGTATCTGAATTTCAACCCCCTCTTCAATAGTTTAGGTTTCACACATGGACAAACCCTACATACATTTCAAACTGATGGATTCAAACGATTCTTTTTCCTTCAGCTGTTCTGTTTGTGGAATGATACTGATATTCTAAATGACAATTATCAAGAAATGTAACTTGTTAAAATACAAGGGTATTATTTCTAATGATTACTTCTGTAATTTCTATAGCAAAGTGACTAAATCAAATTGGCACAAGTACAAAAAGCTAGGTATAGCTAGAGAAGGCATCTCTTTATTTCTGTTTTTACTAGTTCCTCACCCAATGTTGTGAACCAAGACCTACATTCTTACACTGCTTTTTTCATCATCATTCAGAGGTCAAAATCCTTTTCCACAAGAAAAGAACTATTTCACTCCACAGAAAACAGATGAGAGGGACAAGGTACTAGGGTAATTTTTTGGGAAGATTTTATATACATATGTGTGAATATATCCTTCCATATACACACACATAAAAAAAAATCAGGCATCTTTGGTTTTAAATGTATCATAATCTTTTTTTCAATTCAATGACCAAAAAAATCAATTTCCTGTAACCCTTGCATTAACAGCGTATAAATAATATATACATATGCAAGGCAATTTAACTGGAATTTATGAATGAGAAGGCATTGACTCATAAACATAACATAGCCACCGTGTAGTGATACTGCTAGTTGATAAACTTGACAGCTATCAAATGCAAGGAATTCCTGATTCTCTTCTGCTGCAGAAACATGGCAGGGAGAGCAGAACACAACCGGAATGATATGATTCCCATTAATATCATCAGGTAGACCAGGTAGGTGTCTGAGCGCCCATGAGTGTTAACTACTCAGTAAAACAGCAGCATATCAGACTAGTGCAAGGTTCTGCAGAAAAGCAACTAGACTGATAAATTCTGCCTGAAAGTGCTCTCAAAACCTAATTAAACTATAAATAACAAATTATCTGATGACACAATAGACAACACAAATAAATGAGAAAGGTTACAGTGACAAGTACATATATATGAGGGAAGAGAATGGGAGATTCTGGAAGGCAGGAAGATGAGTTTTGAAAGAATGCTTTGGAGCCATTTCAAAGAACTGAAAGAGCAATACATGTCTTAAATAGTTGAACACCACACACACAAATGATCACCAGTCACCAACTCAGGTGCATGAATGCAAAATGCCAGTTGCTACCACAATAAAATATTCCAAGTATAGATAATGGCATAAAGAAGATAACATATGAAGAGACTATGGGTCCCACATCAGTCCCAGGCATGCTTCCCCTTGCTAGAGATAAGTGGTTAAAAAAAAAAGTAATATTTTGTAGATTACAACATGGATAAGTATTTAATAATGTGAATTCCTATCTAATGAACAAAATCATTAGTTCCACATTTCTACTTCCTGTTACCTGATTTGGTAAACATTATCCTACACGTGAACAACTTCTTACATGCTACCAAGTACTATACCTCAGGCACCTCTCAGATGGCATCTTTCAGTCTTGCTCTTCTGAATATCAAAGTTTATAATCCTGCAGGGAAAGCAGCAAGCATTCCAGCTAGAAAGAGGGAAAGGAAAGGCACATTAAAATTCAAAGCATACACAGCCTCAGCCTTACAAATCAATACTTTTCAGGATGTGTAATTCAAAAGCAACTTTTTTCAATTCTTCTGTTGCAGAAAGACATGCCATATAGATTAGATGAAATTTTATTGCCTAGATTGAGTACAGTCTGAAAGTGGCCTTTCCCCTAGTCTTTTCTAGAAATTCACACCCTACCATCTGAACTTCCTGCACCTACTGCCCTAGAGGCACGTCTCCTGTCTGTAAACTCTGGGACATATATTATTTCAAGAAAGTAGAAAAGTGGTGAGGAAGGAAATATCTTCCCCAAAAATCCCTCAATTTGAAGAGTCAGCCAGAATCATCTATAGGTGTTTGCTTGCCTACCAGAATAACATACAACTATAAAGAACTTACATCTCTTTCAGTGTAATCTCACAAGCCTCTCTAGGGTCTAGGAGGTTTGCCATATACCTGAACTCATGCTTTGACTATATTAAATTATCCTGAAAATGCAATTTAGTAGGGGAGAGGGGATATGTTTACTGTATACTCCAAAAGGCAGCTCTCACTTCCCCCAGAGCAACACTTTCAATTGACTAATGGGTGCTATGACCAAGTATCTCTGTTAACCTGGATGAAGGGCAATGAAGCTGGCAAAGGGTCCAAAGCACAAGTCCTGTGAGGAGTGGCTGAGGAAAATGGGGTTGCTTAGCCTGGACAAAAGGAGACTGGGGAGATCTTATCACTTTCTACAACTACCTGAAAGGAGGTTTGTAGTGAGGGCAGTGTTGGCCTCTTCTCCCAGGTAACAAGCAATAGGAGAAGAGAACATTGTCCTGTGTTGCACCAGGGAAGCTTTAGATTGGATATTAGGAAAAATTTCTTCACCAAAAGGATTGTCAAGCATTGGAACAAGCTATCTAGAGAAGCATTAGAGTCATCATCCCTGGAGGTATTTAAAAGCTGTGTAGATGTGCTGCTTAGGGATACAGTTTAGTGGTGAACTTGGCAGTGCTAGGTTAACAGTTGGACTTGGTCATCTTAAAGGTAATTTCCAACCTATGTTACTCTATTACTCTATAAACAAACCTTCTGGCAAATACAAACAGTCCAGTACATACAAGCGATATTATCAGACTTATAAACTCTATAGCTTTTTTTAAAAGGCAAAATTTTAAAGTCACCACATAAATTAATCCATGTTGTTTAATGACTACTGAAAGTTACTTTGTAACAAAAAGGATAAAGGATATTGTAAAAAATAATTATTCCCCAAAAGTTGCCATACAATTACAGGTCTTACGCCAATTTCCCAGTACCTGAATAAGGTGACACTACTGGTTGCCAGTGTTTCCTGGTAAAAGTAGTCATATTTGCTACAAGGGGGTTTTTTTGGTTTCCAATTTACATTACACCCTATTCCAAGTGCTATCAGAGGCTTCCACCAAGATCAATACTGAAACACCACAAACACCCCTTTATAGTGTTACTAATTAAAGTTCAAATAATCCAGTTCTTTGATTGTATTAGTTTGTTGATAATTTTCCCTGTGAATCTTACATTGACTGGCAATTTTAGTTTGAAAGCCTAATTTCTAATACTTTGAAAGCACTAATTTCATGGAGACTCTGCAACAGATATGTGAAGGCAGAATTAAGCCCTTAGTTGTTAGCCAGTGAACAAACAAACAAACAACCTGCAAGAAAGGACAATTAATCCTTTTCTTATTCCCCTCAATTACAATTCATTCTACAGGCAAAACTACAGTTCTTACTCACCAGAGAGGCACTGCGACATGTACCTCTAGGCAAGTGCTGTCACCTGCACCACCACAGTGGAAGGACCACATAAGAGTTTTAATTTTGGAGTCTGGTAACATAGTTTAGCTGATTGTATAGGAACACAGCTGATTGTATAGGAACACTCTTGAGAATTCCTTGAACACTTCAAGTCCTTATTCTAAACCACAGAAGGAGCAACAGCGACTTGGTTCACATAACATTGTGTGTTTACCTAGGTAAAACGCACTTTTTCTTCATCTCATTCTCAAAAAGAGCAACTCCTAAAATTTCAACCTGGAACAAGTACTTGGCATAGAAAGCTACATCTTCAACAGCTGAAGTGTCCAAAGAAATAAGCTCTTGAAGACAGAGTTGTATGGCAAATTATTAACCGATGTAACAGCCAGCACAGCCAACACATGACATTTCAACTCCATATATCATGGATAAAAGTAAAAAGTGGATTTTAATGGAATAGTCAACAGAAAGGTACACTGCTTGCTTTGGCTGCTTATTTAAAACATATGTGGATCATTTAATGCAATACTTCACTGTCGTTGAGTTACAATTCAACAAAATTTGAAGAATGGAGATGTTTCCTATTTTCGACCCTTTTCCAAAAAGACCGTAATGCTGAGCAAGGCGATGAGGTCATTGAGAACTCATGCTGATGATTCACCTGGATGCTCAGCAAACTGGTATGGAGTGCTTCCCAATGATGGTTTCAGAACATTTCACTCTCACCATCAATTTCATTTCTAGTTATACTAAGACACTTCACTTCATCCTGGCAGTAACGTGAAACTACAAACAACTGGAAAAAGGGAAATATAAACCCCATTTTCAAGAAAGAGTAAAATGGATGACCCAAGGAATTACAGACCAGTCAGTCTCACTTCTGTGCCTGGCAAAATCTTAGAGCAGATTCTCTTGGAAGGCATGCTAAGGCACATGAAAAACAAGGTGCTTGGTGACAGCCAGCATGGCTTCACTAAGGGGAAATCCTGCCTGACCAACTGGGTGGCCTTCTATGATGGGGTTACGGAACTGATAGACAGGGGTAGAGCAGTTGATGTCATCTACCTGGACTTGTGCAAAGCGTTCGACACTGTCCCACATGACATCCTTGTCTCTAAATTGGAGAGACATCAATTTGATAGATGGACCACTCAGTGGATAAAGAACTGGCTGGAGGGCTGCACACAAAGAGTTGTAGTCAATGGCTCAATGTCAGGCTGGAGATCAGTAACGAGTAGTGTCCTTCAGGGATCGGTGTTGGGATTGGTCTTGCTCAACATCTTTGTCGCTGACATGGACAATGGAATTGAGTGTGCCCTCAGCAAGTTTGCCAATGACACCAAGCTGTGTGGTTCCGTTGATACTCTGGAGGGAAGGAATGACATCCAGAGGGACCTTGACACGCTTGTGAGGTGGGATGATGCCAACCTCATGAAGTTTAACCATGACAAGTGCAAGGTCCTACACCTGGGGGGAAGCAATCCCAGGAATAGATACAGGCTGGGCAATGAAGAGATTCAGAGCAGCCCTGCAGAGAAGGACTTGGGGGTGTTAGTCAATGAGAAAATGAACATGAGCCGGCTTCAGTGTGTGCTCACAGCCCAGAAAGCCAACCGTATTCTGGGCTGCATCCAAAGGAGCGTGACCAGCAGGTCAAAGGTGGTGATCCTGCCCCTCTACTCCGCTCTCGTGAGACCTCACTTGGAGTATTGTGTGCAGTTCTGGTGTCTTCAACATAAAAAGGACATGGTACTGTTAGAACAAGTCCAGAGGAGGGCCACAAGGATGATCAGGGGACTGGAGCACCTCCCATATGAAGACAGGCTGAGAAAGTTGGGGCTGTTCAGCCTGGAGAAGAGAAGGCTGCGTGGAGACCTCATAGCAGCCTTCCAGTATCTGAAGGGGGCCTACAGGGATGCTGGGGAGGGACCCTTCATTAGGGACTGTAGTGACAGGACAAGGTGTAATGGGTTAAAATTTAAATAGGGGAATTTTAGATTGGATATAAGGAAGAAATTCTTTACTGTTAGGGTGGTGAGGTACTGGAAAGGGTTGCCCATGGAGGTAGTGAATGCTCCATCCCTGGCAGTGTTCAAGGCCAGGTTGGACAAAGCCTTGGGTGACATGGTTTAGTGTGAGGTGTCTCTGCCCATGGCAGGGGGGTTGGAAGAATGTGATCTTAAGATTCTTTCCAACCCTAACTATTCTATGATTCTATGATATACTGCCTTTTTTCCACATTGTTGGACTTGTTCTCATGCCACCCTGCAGTCACACACAAGGGTACCTCAAAACATGGGCCTGACTGGGCCCTTGAGTACAGACAGTCTACTAAGGGCTTTTTCTCTGTTTCTGTCCCTCTCATGATCCAGAGTCAACACTACTAGAAGTACAGCTCAATAAACTGTTAAGCTTCTCAATCAAATCATCAGGAATTACAGCAGGCCACCCTCTTCCCTACTCATCATGGCACAGTGGAAGCAAGTATTTTCATAGTGGTAAACTCCCCTGAAAACATCAGAGCCCAATTTACACTTTTATAAGCAGGAGTAGGAAACTTTAATCGATTCATTTTCCTCATCTTCTGCAATCTGCCAATTTTTTAAGTCAAGACATATCCAACACTCCTGATATTGCTGGCTGCATTTGTGAAATCCTACGCCAGCCCAAGACTAGTAGGGAAGAAACTCGAGCTTTTTCTGACCTTTTCAAGAAGTCCTAACTCTAGCCTGCAAAAAAAAAAAAAAAAAAAAAAGCAAGCAGCAGTGAAAGCAAACAGGAGAAGGGCCAAGACAAGGGAAATAAGTAAGGCCTATTCTTCAAAGAATTGATAAAACATTTAAACAGTTCCATACTAAATTCAATGTTTTACCCAGCCAAATCAAGCTTTCTTAAGTTCTGCCATACAACCTTTCTCCTCCCCAGTGTCAGTGCACCATGCCTCACTTTTATTAAGTCTACATCACGCTATACAAGAGTACTATAACACTGTAACAGCACCTTAATAATTTAGTCTATACTGCACTGATCTTTTTTAGCCATATAGAATTATTCAACTTTTTAATAATTGGAAATTTTCATGTATTTATTTCTCCTTGTAAAAAAAGACAGGCACTTTGACCCGTTGCCTGGATACACTGAGTGTGACAATTCCAACATTCTGTGTACTAAGCGTTCTGTTTCAGATAGTTGGATCTCTCTTCTTTATGTAAACTGTCCTATACATAAGGAAACTCTTCGCATTAGAAAGTTTAAGACATTTTATTGTCTTTCTATTTAATTCCTTTAAGTAATTAAATCGGTTTAAAAGATTAGTTTATAAATTTAAGGATAAGACTTTTAGTTTGAATGGAAAACTTTAATTCCACCTAAATCCTTTTGTTCTAGTGAAACATCCTTACACTGGAGATTAACAGCAAAAATATAGGCCAAACAGAAAACACTTTCTAGACCTTAGGTTTGATATACATGCTAAGTTTGCCATTAAAATATTTATTTTACATATTTCTTTGAGACATTCCCTTCTAAATAATGAAGATCACTAACCACTGATCCTATTTTATTGCTTTTATTTTCTTATTGCTTAATTATTTTGTTCACATCCTAGAAAATCACAAAAATGAAAAATCTGAAAGATTTAGTTAATGCTGAAAGAATATAACAATGATTTAATGGAACATGGGGGGAGACCAGTATTTTTTCATGAAAACACAGCAGTGTTCAGGGCCACATGGGACAGAGCCCTGGGCAACATGGTCTAGTATGAGGTACCTCTGCCTCCAGCAGGGGGGTTGGAACTAGATGATCTTAAGGTCCTTTCCAACCCTAACCATTCTATGATCTCAAAGATAAGCAATTCTAAAGAAATCACACTGCCCATGAAAATGATCAGGTCCAGCTAACATATCAAACCAGGGTTTGTTCTGTGGCAGCCTCACAAAGTGCTAGTCCTTCTATATATTCTTTTGTCTTATTCTTAAGATGAACCAGAGTAAAAAGCAAGTTTTTTACTCTCTCAGGAAATCTTGGAACAGTGTGTCACTCTGCTGCATCCATTGCATACTGCTAGGATACGCTGCTTCTCCAAATTAGCAGTGTAGCTCAAGAACTGTTTGTTCAAACATTATTAAAACAGTATGTAAGCAAGCAGTATTTCATCCTTTAATTTTGTTGATTGCAATACTGGTTTGGGAATACTAGACAAAGCAGTTTCTTTCCAAAAAGCATTTACTGGCAGAATTCCTGTGTCCTTTTTCAGAAAAAGCTCTCATTCATTTAAATTAATTTAATCTCGAGGAGCCAATACCACATTCAAGGTTTACACAGAATCCATCTGAGGCACTGAGAGAATTTCAGTTACACTTTTAATCTTTTTTTCGTTTTCCCCCCTTTTTATCTTTTAGAAATTATTTGCAGGAAAGAAAGTTCTTGAAACTACAAGACAACAGAATATGGATTAGATTAAGGCAGGAAAGGGAACTGGAAAACAAAATGAAACTCATTTAGTCTACTTCATCGCTGGAAATAAACTTGAATGCCACAAAATTCACTATTTATCCCTCAATAAGCTTTTTTTTTCCTAGCTCATATTTGCAAATTTAAATAGGGACTTAAGCCATAGCTCAGACTATCACAGGACTAATTCTGTGCATAAACATGCTCTGTATTTCACATTTGGTGCCTCAGACACATTTCTTCCCCTCTAATAATGCTTGCTTTGTCTTGAAAGCTAGTAAAAAAAGCATATATTTTCATAATGGAAATGTCAATAATGACCTGAAAAAATGTACCTTTTCTACATAATTCAAGTTTACATAAAATAAATATCACTTTGACAGTTTCATCAACAATTTTCATATTTCCTTTATGCGAATAAGAGCCAAGCTACAATCACCCTCAATATAAACTCACAGAACATAAGCATTATTTTTGATTATAAATCAGAAATGAAGCAACTTGAAAAATCCTGATTTTAAATGTGTTCTTACTGCAAAAATAATGCTTTTAAGCAATAATAAAAAATGTTTTAAATAAGAAATAAATTCTGTCCTCTTTACCAAGGTAATTACATCATAGGCAGCAGTTACTAACCTAGCCCTCTTGTCAAAACGTTCACTCCTTGCCCATGCTCCAAACCCCACACTGGGTTTAGAGGAAAGCGGAATGTCTACTGACTATCTATAAGTCAGAAAATTCCATTTTAACAGAGCTGTACAGATCACTTAATCGTTGGTCATTAGCTACCGCAGTTTACAGAGGAGGATCCTCTTCTACCATGGCTGGGCTGCTCTTCCCATCCACTTGGTTTCTGCTCATCTGCCACTAGTTCTAAGTAACACTGTGCTGCTGTGTGAGAAGTGTGACTCTGCCCTTCCCAGGAATTTGGCAAAGACAGACAAATTGCAATTTGAGAAAAATCAAAGTGAAACATGGGCAGCTACCAGTTCAGGGTGTTCAGCTTAATACAATATTCAAGAGATACTCAAAGATGGCTACAAAGAAGACAAAGACTCTGTATTTACAAAGAGTCACATGGAAAAGACAAGGGTAACAGGTACAAGTTACTCCTGGGGAAATTCCAGTTGGACACAGAAGGAAATTTTTTCACAATGAGAACAATCTGCCATTGGAATAATGCCCCCAGGAAAGTGGTAGATCCCCAGTGTTGGGCACTTAAGATTCATCTGGACAGTGTTCTGGGACACCTAGTCGAGGTCATGCTTTGTCTAGAAAGGTTGGACCAGATGATCCCTGAGATCCCTTTCCAAGCTGGCAAGCTATAATTCTATGATGTTTTTGTAAACAGACAAGATCCTTTCTTGCAATCATGGCCAGCATCAGAACCCTTTTAAAAGACAGGTCATAAAATTACTCAGCAAATTATATCTATTTCCCCCACCAAAGAGTGTAACTGTGAAATTTTGTAACACAAAATTTGAGACAAATATCCTGCAGACAGCTCACCGAGATCCACACAGCTATCATACAGAAACCTTCATTGCAACCAATTTGCCACCAGTGCTCTTCTGACGATTCATATTTGGAGTGAGGTAGGAGAGCAGGTTGCCAAAAACCCTTACAGAGGTCTTCAAGTGGAACAAAGTAGGTATTGCTTTGCTCTCCACCACTCCTGCTACTTCAGACCCATTCACACAGTGACAGAAAGACTGGCTTGCCTTTCTGGGCAGAAAGACTTTCTTGCCTTTTCGTTTCCATGAATACAGATAATGTATCATTCAGTTAGGAATATTTCATTTAGATATGTTTATTAATATTCTTAATTCTGACTCTTCAGTTATGTTGGAAAACAGTGAATCAACATTACTTTCATTAAATTTGCAGTTTGCCAAACAAGATTAGACAGAAACATATGAAAATTCATATGCAAAAAAATTGTTAACAAGACTAGAAATACTCAATATATAAAGAATTCAAGAGATTTTGCATTTTCAAGTAGCTATCTTCAATTAGTTATCTTCTTTCCCTCAAGGCTCTCTTTTTCAAATTATGTATTTTAAGTACTGAAAACCAATTTCACTTGTTCCACACTTCTTCATTTTAAGTTCAAAGAAAGAACATCATAAACCGGGTGCAAAAACGAACTGAAGGAATCATAAGTATCAGGTTACTCTTTCCTATAGGAAAGCAAAATTTCAATTCAACTAGATATGTCCTGACATAAGGCACTTGTATTCTGCTACGTGTTATCTTCCCTTTGACAACTTCAAATATTTGGTTTAAATCTGGTCTTTATTTAAAAAGAAAATACAACATTTAAAACTATCAGCAGTACACTACATCCATTTCCTTCCAGAATGACTTCATAGCAGATCTTGAAGAAAACTGTCACAGACACTGGGATAGACCATTAAGACTTACCCATGGCAATTTTTGTCCTAGTTTAGATCCTTATTTGTAGGAGCTTTTTATTTTATCTTTAAAGTACTCTGGGTTTAGTAAGTCAGAATAAATCATCTTTTCAAGCTACAGTTCACCTTCTCTGGGTAAAAGTCATTTCAGAAAAAGGAATATATGAGCTTATTATTCACAGAAAATAAAAAACCTAGAAGATAATGCTGTCCTTTCTCAAATTAATTTGTCAAAAGGGAAACAGCTAAAAAGAAAGTTTGACTGCAAACTTGTTCTTCTGAGCACTTCTCCCCCTTACCTGGAAGACACTACTTTTTCCCTTTTTTGTTGAGACCTTTGAAGATTGAAAGATTTTTTTTCAATCCATACAAAAATATTCAAGAATGTCACAAGTGTGAGGAAAACTGCCACTTCCCACTGCTGTTAGTGAAATCATAACTCAGCTCAACCACAAGCTTCTCATCTAATGTAGTGCCTTAATATAGTGACTTTCAAGAGAAAGCATTCATAGTAGTGAAAGAGATATCTTAGATTTAATGAACATAATACCAACAAAGTAAAAAAAATGGAAAACCTAGATTATTTAGAAAAATAGGAGTCAGTCAAAAGATTGCAAGAAAACATCCAGCAAAATCAGTTATAAAGTAAAAAAAAGAAAAAAAAAACAAATACAACAACAAACCAAAAACCAACCAAAAACAAACAAACAAAAAAAAAACAAACCAAAATCAGCCTGTTCACTATTCTGATTAGTTACAAACCATTTTCTTGTGAGGCTGGAGAGGTCATTATTGTCTTTGGGCCATAAGATACAGTCATAAGTTTATTGTCTATGATTACCAAATTGCCATCTGACGTCACAGCATCATTAAGATTATAAACCACAGAAATTTAAAATGAAACCACAGGGATAAAGGATGCATAAGCAGAACCAGATCTTTACATATTCATATCCTCTTTGTAGCTTTACATCTTCTGTGTACCTGGATACATCAGTATATGGAACAGTTTTTTCTGAAGAGGCATTCAGATTAAAAAAGAAAAAAATAAAAAGCCAGGTTTATGGTCATCTGTGTGACTTCAGGCAAATTTTACCTACACTACCACTTGAGCAAAAGGTTGTTGCATTCTACTGATAAAACTGCATGTAATCATATAACTCAATGCAGTAGCATACTATCCATGAAAGGAAAAAGTCCGCAGTTCTACTGGAAGCCACACATTTGGAGTCTGATGACTTTCCAAATACATTTATTTCCAGGATGTATGTATACCGTTTAACATTTCTCATTTGAAAAAAGATCAGTTTTATACAACTGTAATAACATAATATTGTACACTATCAGCTTAGCTTGTCAGGGCTACTCACTGTTGCCATAATTTAAGCTATGATACTAATTACTCATGTGGCAAAAGAAGTCCATTCCTTACAGCTGACCCATGTGTCATTGTTAGGGAATGGCTGGGAGAAAAACATCACATCTTGATCCTGATCTAATTGAAAATGTTCCTGCTCATTGCACGAGACTGCACTAGATGACCTCTAAGGGCCTCTTCCAACCCAAACTATTCTATAATTCTACTAACTAATTTTCTCATCTTTCTGGAACTTGAACAACAACTATACAAAGCACTCTCAAAGTGAAATACCTAAACCACACATTGAGTCCCCAGTCATTATAAAGCAACAGGGTGAAAACTCTCTGGTATTTTAATTTTAAGGCATATTGCTGCTGGTATGAACCCAAATCTTCAGTTACTTTGCTAAAGTATGCTTTCAAGATTTTTCCTGTAGACGTCAAGAAAAGACAAGACAGGGTGACTTAAGTAGTCTGTAATTGAACTTTTTTTTTTGGTATTTCACTTGCATTTTCACTGGATAAGAACTAACAGAATAACACCACCACCACCACCTGTTCTTTAAACCTAAGCATTTTTCTTCTGGGAAATTTGACATGTTTGTTGCAAAATGTTGACGTTTTCTCTAAGTCAGAATGCTTTATAGTAGAAAGCAATATAGATTTAACTAGAGAGATCATAATTACTTCTCCTGATAACTCTAGAAATGAACACTGAAGTTGTCACACAAGAGCGAGGCAAGCTCTCAAACGCTGTCAACTTCATCAAGGCCTCACTCAGATAAGCCTTGGAGTTTTAGCTGTCACAACCATCAAAGTATTTTTACTGAACACAACCATCATTCTTTTCTAGAATAGTAAGAGTCAAAAATACATGGGTATGTTTTTGAAACCTCTTTAGTTTTATAACTAATGGCATTGCCAGTGAATGAGTATTTATATCTTTCAGTAAAAGCACAGAGTTTATATATCCCCATGGGACCTACAGTAGTCCTTCAACTTTCACCACAAAATACTGTGGAGAAAATATTCATATTCAAAAAAACCATTAATCGATTTTAAAGGAAAAAGGCTGTGAGTACCAGTAGCTAAGTAATAATGTATCTTCTAAGAATGACCTTCAGTAGCCACGGGGTGGCAGAACTTGACTTAAAGATAATTACCTTCAGGACAGTGACCAGGCTATTTCAAGGAATCTTTTCCCTCCCACTCCCAGCATAATTGCAATAGCACAGACTACTTGCTATTCTGTTGGTGTTTTTAACAGCAGGAATCAGGAAAAAGAAAAAAGCCTGTACACAATAGTATGACCAACTGGCAATTCTCCAAACATCACGCCACTGCAACAGATTACTGACCTCCATGTTTCTGTTTTGACAGTTTATTCAAGTGATACAGTAACTGTTCACTAAAATCACTATCAATTTTATCATATATCATTAACTGAACACAAATTTTTTTCATATACTTTAACAGGCCAAAAAAAACCCTAGACACTTCTTCATTGGAAGTGTAGATAATTTCACCCACATGCATCTTCAGAAGGCGGGAAAAATTCATCAGTATTAACCAATTTAACTGAGCCAGTGCCAGTTCCATTGCCCATGCAGCCAACCAGGCCACATTTTGTCCCTTGTGGCTCCTAAAACAACATAGTCATATCCAACCAACCAATTGGGGAAAACCCCTAACTCCCAGGCCATGCCTGGAAATGTTCTGGGAGAGCACTAGATGGCTCAGGACAAGACCTTGCTAGAGACTGCTGTAATGGTTTGACTAAGAGGGATGTCTGAGTTTCAAGCTCTGGCCTGGAACAAGCAAAGTTACTCGCACAAACAAGGCTTTTGAATCGTCACATCAAGCACAAGTGGTGTGCTAGAATATTCAAAGTTGTAGCAAACTCCTAACATTGGAACCATCATAGGTAGGTTTAGAAAATTTGTTTTTCTCTATTACATTTTCCCTTTCATAAATAAACGGAAGCAGGAAAGAACCTTATCTCAGTAATGGAAACACATAGAAGTACTCAGTGAATGCAGATACTCTAACCAGAGAACCCTGAACATCTGTATTTTATATCAGCTCTGCTTTACAGCTGACCAAACAAGAAAAAGTAAACACAAATCTCCCATTTCCTTAATACTTGTGCACCAGCCTGTACATGCAACTTGCAGTACAGCCCTGTTTTCAAAACACCAATTCGACATTCTGATCCCAGCTCCCAGGACAGAACCAGGTCTCCCTATCCCCAGAACACCACCTCCATCACTAGATAATGGATATACCTGTTCTTACTCTCCTTCTGACCCAAAGTGCATGTTCTTCATTGGACAATAAACCACAACGGCAGGAGGGAATCAATCATTCCATGTGTACTTAATTCTGCCCCTAGTCTGACAGTTATTTTACTTACTGTAGGAAGTGAGAGAAACAGTTTCAAACACCCATCACAGCAAGGACAACTGAGCTCAAAGCCATTATTAGGTGGGTGTTGCAACAAGTCTTAGATTAAAAAAAATAACAAGATCAAAACAAACCAGGAGAAGCTGAATTTCAAAAGAAATAAGTAAATCACTTCTTTTGTGAAACAACTTGCTGCTGAAATTCTTAAGGGCACTGTGAACATAGGCAGCCACTAAAGACTGCAAGGCTACAGTTAAGTGCTTACTTTAGGAAGAGTGAGGAATTTTAAACACATATACCATTTAGTTTTTTCCTATAAGCTAAAGTGACCTTCTGTTCTTCCCTTCATGTACATGTAAACTTCTTGCAGCTTGTTGTGAATCTTCATTCTCAAGAATCTGTCTGCCCAGACAGTAAACTGGGAAGGTCAACAAGTCTCTGGGGTTTGTGAACACTGCTCCTAGAACCAAACACAAGATGATTTGTGGAGACAGTCCCAAATGCCGAACTGAAGTTTGTGAACTGCATGCCAATCGCTAGAAGGCCACTGTATTTAAGAAACATAAAACAGTGCCAAGCCTAACTCCCTGAAGAAAATTGGAGCTCAGCTTTTCCTGACAACATCTGTATACATGACAATACAAAAAAAGAAAAAAAAATTAACAAGGTTCTAGGAACGCTTGTTTCCAAAATAACATTTATATTTTAAAAAATTATTTAGTCAATAATTACCATGTTAAAAATCATTAAATGCTACAAATAGCTACTCATAATTCAAGCTAAAACATTGCTTCTTCTATAATGTAATAGGCACAAATTAACACACATGATATTCCACCTGAACACAAAAAAACACTTCTTACTGTGAGGATGGTTAAACACCAGAACAGATTGTCCAGGGAAGTTGTGAAGTCTCCATTCTTGGAAATCTCAAATCAATTCTGGACACAATCCTGAACAACCTGCTTTAGCTGACCCTACCTGAATAGGGGTGTGTTAACTAAATGATCTCAATAACTCCCTTCCAACCTAGATGATTCTGTGCATTGTATGATTCTCTATGATACAGCAGAGAAGATTATGAATATACTATATGCATGCATTAACTTACACAAAATATATCGTATCCCACTACTTATTTCAGGTCAAGCCTTGATATTTTCAAATTCATCAATAATTTGGTCGAGGTCTTCCATGAGAATAAGACTAAATTCACAGTTTAACAGCCTAAATTTCTGTGAATTTTTATTGTAATGTTTCCTACTTTGCTGGGAGAAGTGCTGCTATATATTGGAAAAAAGTTAGTGAAATATTAATGCTAGATCACTCCTACAGATGCAGATAGGCAAATTATGAAATGCTTAGCTATTGGCAAGCAGCTCTCCAAGGGTAAGTGTAGAACATTCCCACTAGTGAAGAAAGAGAAATATAAATTTTTAAATAATCAATCATGCATATTTTAATCATCACCTTGCAGTAAAAGGAACTGAGCTCATTACACAGTGGGAGATAACTTTTTACACTCCTCCCTGATACCTAGGATTTCAGCATGGAACAGATCTTTGGGTTTGAATGGGAAGAGCTGGAAAGGCAGTCAAGGCAACTGGCAAGCCACAGCTGAGCAAAGTGAGGGCAGGTGCAGTCCCTGGAGAAGATACACTTTATTCAGCACCAAATCAACGGTGTTAAGCATAAAGCCAACCTAGCCAGTAGTTGCATCTTCCTGTGGGTAGGCTCCAAGATGGGATTCCTAGAGGCCCGGGTGGACACGTCTATCAAAAACAGCAAA
The DNA here is from genome assembly GCF_012275295.1 of Melopsittacus undulatus. Classification (NCBI taxonomy): domain Eukaryota; kingdom Metazoa; phylum Chordata; class Aves; order Psittaciformes; family Psittaculidae; genus Melopsittacus; species Melopsittacus undulatus. The sequence continues at coordinate 53,919,585 of NC_047529.1, read as the reverse complement.
TAATAAAATTTAGATTTATCAGTGCTAGTATGACTCCAGAAAAATCAACAAGACAACATCACCACTAAAAGCAACTGACCCTCTAAATCAAAATTTGATACAGACTGATTTAGGAAGAAAAATGCTAATTCAATCTCTACCACTAGAGAAAAGCTTTGCTGCAAAAACAAAAAAGGTAAGCAGTGATCAGAAAATAAATACATTTTAAGGTAAGGAAAACCCAAATTAAAACAGTTGTGGTGGTTTCCTTCTCTGTCACCAAATGTATCTCCTGGAATCAAACTGCACCTGGAGCATTCTTTTCAAGCACAGAAGAAAGTTTATAGGTCTGAAGATTACCAAGAGAAGCTTGAAAACATAATCTAGTCCCAGACTTAGGACTTCTAATGAAAAGTGTCTGAGTTTATTTAATTTCTGATGCCTGGGAACTGACTTCTGAATGCTTCAGGCTGACAACGGTAAAATTAAAAGCCACTGAATAACAAATGGAAGCTATTCATCAATGTCTTGAGCTGGCAACAGAGGCACACTGGCCCCAAAGGTGCTGACTGGAATAGAGATGGTGCGAAGTACCCACTCATCTCCTTCAATGACTAAGCCTAAGGATACTGCAGACAGATCCAAGGGCTAAGAGGATAATTAAACAGTGTTTGATTTCTCTCTTTACCAAATGGCACACATAAGAACCTGGATTTGAATCAGAGGATTTGCAGGGGACAGACTGCTCCTCATCTTGCCAACAAACTGAGCAGTTGCATTGTACATGATCCAGCAGTCCAAGCACAGACTCACTGCTTCTTTTCCATCTTTGGACAGCAACATACTGAATGCAGCCAAGAAATGCAGGACTGCATCTAGATGACCTGAGTCAACTATAACCAAACAAAGGGTTGACTTCTAGCTTTCGCCAGGTTCATTCATTTACCTGGCAGCACTACAGTCACCTGTACCTAATCAGGAGATACTTGTTCTCTAATAAATAAATAAATAAATGGGGGGCGGGGGGAAAGAATAAAATAAAATAAAGTTTGAAAGATCTCCTTCTACCTTGCAGCTCTTTAACCCTTTGATCTAACAGTGTTGCCAGTGACCAGACAGAAGCTGTTGCATCACCACTATGACAAGCTTTGCAGCATGCTTTCATGCAATTATTGGCTATATTTTAAAACCAAATGCAAGCTTTTACTTCTGAATTTATATTGATTCTGAGATAACCAGATAAAGGCTCTTCCTATATACTTCCAGGAGAGAAAGAGCACAGACTACAGACCAACTAGAACTAAAAGAAGCTATTTGATCTTAAGTATTTATGAAATTCTGTCAGTAAGCATTACTGACAGTACAAACCTTCTCAGACATGACTTGCAATCTGATACAGCAATACCACTAGGATTCAAGTATTTCCTCAGTTTACCCTTGTGTAATTGTGATCTTTGAAGTCTCTTTCTCACAGAGAATAAAACTTCTGAATCTGAATTGGAATTTACTAATCTGCAATTCCTAAAAGATCATCACCTCACCTGCATTCAACGCAGCCCAATGCAGAGGCTTGCAAAGACATCTGGGTAGTTTCTCAACATGTTACTCACACAGTAAGCACAGTACTAACAGTACTGCTCCTATAGGCTTTGCTACTTTGTTCAGAACTAAGTGCATACCTCTGAATAGTATAGTCAACTTGTATGTCCCGATAATATGCTTAACTGGAAGGTTTCAGCTCTTCCGTAAAACACTATTTCTTTTTCCTGCCACCAGTCACAAAACCATTTGATCTGTGGTTACAATTTTCCAGCCTACTTGGTTCCAGCAGAACCCTACAACCAAGAGGTTCTTTGTGAAGACTCCAAGGTTGCTTAAGACAGGTTTCTGCTCCACAAAGGGAATAACTAAAAGGTGCAGCTTTAGGCATGATTTTTACTATCACTTCATCAGCATCATTTCTGGTCTGAGCCTACCCTTATCCTTTAGGGCTAGTAATTTTCTTTGTGGTAAAGGTGTGGTTGGATGAAAACCACAAAAGAGTTGCAAAAAAGCCAATGCAAGTTATCAGCTATCAAGATACTTAGACATTTCTGAGACAAAAAAAAATGAATTTCAGTATAATGTAAAAAATGGAATATCGATTTTGGGATTTGGTGTCATTTAACAACTCCTGCTCAAAAAAAAAACCACCCCAAAACAACTCACAAATCCATCCATACTTCAGCCGCACAATTGGAAATGAATACTCCACTCATCTGAGCATTGCCTACCTATCACTTTGGACAGTAACATTAGACTGAAAAATGACAAAACAAAATTACAAGGAAAATAATTTCAATGTACTGAGTAATAATCTCATTAATGTAAATACTAAAAGAAAAGCTTTCCTTTATGAAAAGTTTTGTTAGAAGAAAGGATTCTTTGCTTTAGCTAACTGCTACATTGTAAGTGACTGCAAGATTGTAACACTCAAAAGCAGGAAACGGTCTTGGAAACACCTTGGGGAGATTCAAGACTTCTAGCAGTATTGAATGCAGTAATTGAGGAAGATTTCCACACTTCTTTAGGGCCAGCCTTGGTTAAATCATTGCCTTTGGTTTCACAACATCTTCTACAGACTAAAACAGGAGAACAGGAGCTGTTACTGAAATTTGTCCCAGGTTTGCAAATAACGGTTTTCAGTGTTTGCAAATAACTTCCTTCTTTTATGCACAATCTTTTCTGCTTTGTAAACCATGAGCAACAGCTCATCTTTTATTTGTTTGCAGTTTCTCGCAGCACCAGTTTGCTATGATTGCTCTCTCCTACACAAAAGCTGGTCAGGATTTCCAAATACTGCTTCTTTATTTATGGCAAGCTGCAGTAAAAATATTTACTTACTCCAATTCAGTGCAAGAATTTGGTAAACACTAATTTTACACCTATTACCTTCTTGTATATGAAAGAAAACTTACAGTCACCGTGTTTTTCTTTAGTCTGCATGTATGCATTACAGGGTAAAGTAACTGGTTGCTCTTTTTTTTTTCCAACGGAAAATGGGTACAAGCTCAGCAGCAATGCTGGCCTCTATACTTTCTTCTCTTTCCTGACCTGGCTAAAGAGTGTACAGAGACTTCTGTGAGGTTGTTTGTCAATTTTTAGGAAGTTTTGGTGAGTTTCATTTCCCTTAAATCTTAAAGAGGCATACTGGTGATTCAGTCCATAGTACACCTCCACAAACAGTGATGCCAGCAAAACACAAGACCAATAAACTGCAGTAGGAGAGCAGAGGGATCATAACTACCTCAAGCCAGTATTGCTGTAGGACATCTGTCCTGTGTTCAGCTGTAGCAGTCATTTTTCTTCTTCTTAGTAGGTGGTGCTGTGGTTTTGACTTTAGCCTCAGAACAAAACTGAGTTACTGGCTGGGCTTAAACCACAGCATCTTATATCAAACCATGACAGAAAGGCAAGGAGACCAATTCACAGCTTGTTGTTCTCCAGGTATCCAGACAGGGTGCATGAGGGAACATAAGTCCATTAGATTGAATGTTCTGATAAAGCCTATTTCTTCTGACAGTTTTCAAACATGTGCTTCATACAGACAAACAGATGGAAAATAATCCTAATCGAGAACAGCTACAGGGACTTCTTTTTGTTCTAAATTTATAGCTCAAGATTTTCTTCAATATTTCCCTGACCTCCTTAGTCTGAGACACAACTTTTCCTTATCTGGAGAAAAGCCCCGTTCAAGCAAAAATACCCCAAAAGAGGATCTTCAATTATTTTAATCTTTGATCTTTAATTAGGATCAGAAATTAATTAAGAAACAGACAAATGTTTAGACTTCTAAGCCCTCTTCAAGTTTATGTGAAAGAAATATTCCTGTTTGGAAACCTTGTCCTTTTTTTCCTCCCTCCCACAGACTATATCAAGTGGCTTAGGAAAAAAACAAAACCCCACCACATAAAAAAACCTCAAACAAGCAAACAACAAAAGGTCACCTTTCACCTCTCTCCTATATTTAAGTCTCCTGTATTTAAATCACCATAGCTAAACCAACAGGGGTTTATCATCTCCTTTTAAATGTTCAGGGCTTCGTCTGGTTTGCTATGAGCTCCTTGTTAATCACATTGTAATCTCTCTCACTACCTGGACCAAAGAATAAATCTCAAAAATTAAGTATGCAGCCTGTGAAAATTCAGTCCTTGTGTGTCCAGCAACAACCTTCAAAATTCACAGCACACAGACCCATGACAGGATAAAAGGTAGAAACAGTGCAATTCACTGAAGCAGTCTACGCCATTGAAGATGCTTTCACTCCCCTTCCCGAGTGCACAGGCAGTGATTGCACTGCTACCATCCCATAGGCATTACAGTACAAACCCATACTGACATTCCATGATGGTGCCTACAACTAGCCAAAATGCAGGCACGTGTTCTACTCTACCAGACCTGTTACACAAGAGGAGGGAGGTGGAAAGCTGGAGATATTTATGTCTTAAACTGTCACAAAGTACAAATGACAAGGCTCAGTTATTACAGCCTTAGTTCTCTTCACTTATCCAGCAACACCACTAAAGATCAATGCAAGTCCACAGAGCAAGAGTAAAGACAGTAAATTAAAGTGGCCTTTCTAGCAGTTTTCCTCCCTTTAAGGTAGTTAGAGTTGCACTATGCCAGACTTGGAATCCTGTGGAAACGTGAAGAGCTGCAAGAAGAATAAACTACATTGTTTTGTGTATGACATTCTCATCTTCAGTCTCTTCTGTCACTGCCTCTATACAAACACCCATAGTATGGGGAATAAACAACACGAATTAGAGATGTGTACATGTCTATGGGGATATGATATAATAGGTATCCCAGAAAAATGGTGGGATGGCTCCTATGACTGCGGTGTTGGAATGGAAGGCTACAGGCTCTTTAGAAAAGGCAGGCCTGGCAGATGGGGAGGGAGAGTTGCTATTTATGTTAGGGATAGGCTGGAGAGTATGGAACTCTCTCTGGGGACAGGTGAGCGGTTAACAGAGTTTGTGGGTCTGGGCTAAAGAGAGAGCAGTGATGGGAGACATTACTCTGAGCTTTCTGTTACAGACCTCCTGATCAAGAGGACTGTAAGCGCTCTATAGACAGCAAGAACAGTCTCATGCTCACAGTTCCTTGTCCTCATGGAGGACTTCAACCACCCTGATACCTGTTAGAGGGATACTACGGCCTGGCACAAGCAGTCCAGGAGGATACTCTATTGTGTGGAAGACAAATTCCTTCTACAAGGAATAGAGGAGCCAACAAGGAGAGGTGTTATGCATGACCTCGTGCTCACCAGCAGGGAGGTGTTGGTTAGAAATGTGATGCTCCAGGGCAGCCCTGGTTGTAGTGATCATGAGATGGTTGAGTTCGAGATCCTCAGGACAGTGAGAAGAGCGAGTAGCAAGCTCACTGCTCTGGACTTCAAAAAAGCAGACTTTGGCCTCTTCAGGAACCTGCTTAGTAAGGATCTATGGGATATAGCCCTAGAGGGCAGGGGGGACCAAGACTATTGGTTGATATTCAATTATCACCTGCTGCAAGCTCAGGAGTGTTGCGTCCCAAGTAGAAGGAAGTGCAGCAGGAGGGCCAGGAGACCTCCTTGGATGGAAGAATAGCTGCTGAGGAAACTTGGAAGAAAAAAACAGGCTCAAAAAAGGTGGAAGCAAGGGCAGGTGGCCTGGGAAGAATACATGGATGTTGTCTGGGAAGCTAAGGCCCAGTTAGAATCAAACTTGGCTAGGGATGTGAAAGATAACAGGAAGGGATTCTATAGGTACATTGCGAACAAAACACAGACTAGGGACAATGTGCCCCCTCTCTGGAAGCTATCAGGAGAAATGGCTACCCTAGATTTGGAGAAGGCTGAGGTTCTTAATGACTTCTTTGTCTTCACTGGCAAAGGCTCCGACCACACCACCCGAGTCTTGGAAGGCAGATGCAGGGACTGTGAGAATGAAGAGCTTAGGCACTGTAGGAGAGGATCAGGTTTGAGACCATCTAAAGGAACTGAACATGCACGAGTCCATAGGACCTGATGAAATCCATCCGTGGGTCCTGAAGGAGCTGGAGAATGAAGTTGCTAAGCCACTGTCCATCATATTCGAAAAAAACCTGGCAGTCAGGTGAAGTTCCCAATGACTGGAGAAAGGGAAATATAACCCTTATTTGCAAGAAGGGGAAAATGGATGACCCAGGGAACTACAGACCAGTCAGTCCCACTTCTATGCCTGGCAAAACCTTGGAGCAGATTCTTCTGGCAGGCATGCTAAGGTACATGAAAAACAACAAGGTGCTTCATGACAGCCAGTAGGGCTTCACTAAGGGGAAATCTTCCCTGACCAACTGGGTGGCCTTCTATGATGGGGTTACGGAACCGATAGACTGGGTAGAGCAGTTGATGTCATCTACCTGGACTTGTGCAAAGCGTTCGACACTGTCCCACATGACATCCTTGTCTCTAAACTGGAGAGACATCAATCTGATGGACTGACCACTCGGTGGATAAAGAACTGGCTGGATGCCCGCATGCAAAGAGTTGTGGTCAATGGCTCAACACCCAGCCAGAGACCAGTGGTGTCCCTCAGGGATCAGTCTTGTTCAACATCTTTGTTGGTGACATGGACAGTGGGGCTGAGTGTGCCCTCAGCAAGTTAGCTGATGACACCAAGCTGTGTGGTTTGGTCGATACGCTGGAGGGAAGGAATGACATCCAGAGGGACCTTGACACACTTGTGAGGTGGGATGATGCCAACCTCATGAAGTTTAACCATGACAAGTGCAAGGTCCTACACCTGGGGGGCAGCAATCCCAGGAATAGATACAGGTTGGGCAAAGAAGAGATTCAGAGCAGCCCTGCAGGGAAGGACTTGAGGGTGTTGGTCAATGAGAAAGTGAACATGAGCCAGCTTCAGTGTGCACTCACAGCCCAGAAAGCCAACCGTATTCTGGGCTGCATCCAAAGGAGCGTGACCAGCTGGTCAAAGGTGGTGATCCTGCCCCTCTACTCTGCTCCTGTGAGACCTCACTTGGAGTATTGTGTGCAGTTCTGGTGTCCTCAACATAAAAAGGACATGGAACTGTTAGAACAAGTCCAGAGGAGGGCCACGAGGATGATCAGGGGACTGGAACACCTCCTCTATGAAGACAGGCTGAGAAAGTTGGGGCTGTTCAGCGTGGAGAAGAGAAGGCTGCGTGGAGACCTCATAGCAGCCTTCCAGTATCTGAAGGGGGCCTACAGGGATGCTGGGGAGGGACTATTCATTAGAGACTGTAGTGATAGGACAAGGAGTAACAGATTGAAACTTAAACAGCAGGGGTTTAGATTGGATATAAGGAAGAAATTCTTTACTGTAAGGGTGGTGAGGCACTGGAATGGGTTGCCCAGGGAGGCTGTGAATGCTTCATCCCTGGCAGTGTTCAAGGCGAGGTTGGATGAAGCCTTGGGTGATATGGTTTAGTGTGAGGTGTCCCTGCCCATGTCAGTGGCGTTGGAACTAGATGATCTTAAGGTCCTTTCCAACCCTAACTATTCTATGGTTCCATGATTTGTATCCAAAGATCTAAAGCATGGAATGACTCCATAAAGCATCTAACAGAATGGACATGATTATGAAGTTTCAAAGAAACTAAACAATCCTAGTAAAATAAGTAAAAAATTACATGTTTCAAACTAAGTATATACTTTAGCTTTCAGTCACATTGTTATAAGAGAACTCCATGTATTAGGCAGCCAGCCCTGGGTACAGTAACATTGTTGAGGTTGACTTGCTCTCCCTAAAGCTGAATTCCTACTTCTGTAGGAATTCATCTCCATTCACAGTTATCCTGCCTAAGTAACCAAGCAAAGCACATCCAGTCCTCTTACATTTCAGCAGCTCCTATGGTTTTGCATTTCTGTAATTCTCTTTGGAGTATGGAGCACTTATATGAAAAGTAAATGCACACGTTTTCATAGCTGTACCACATCATTGAATTTCCTATGCACTTTTCCAACAAGCAAATAACAGCAGTTGCATTTGTATGCAAAACTTACCACAGACCACAAGAAATACAGAGTGTATTTTAATGTAAGCTCACGGAGGATGAGAAGCCCAGCACAGCAGGCGTATAGCAGAGCCTCCAGTCCTGATGCATTAAGATCCTGACAGAAATGACCCTTTCTTTTCCCTTCCTGCTTGTTTGCCCGAATTTTCTACTGCAGGGGGGGGAGGAGGTCAAGAGGGAGGGGAAAAGAGTTAATCTAAGGAATATACCAAACCCACAGAACAGGTATTGTTATCCCCACTAAAGAAGTTCCACACTTCAGTCTTTAGCTCTTCAGATCTCTATTATGATCTCCCCAGTTTGCTGAAGTCAAAGTCCCAGCTCTGCTCTGAAAACATCACCACAGTTATCTTTGTTTGTTTGTTTTTCTTGTTTTATACAACTATAAGGTCAGTGACTGAAAGAGAGCTTTCAAAACTAAATATGAGGAAAAAAAAAGAAAAATCCTAAAAGGGAGAACCTTTTGATGGTCTATTATTTAGAAACATCACTTTTTCCTGATCCAATATATTTTAAAAATATTCAAAGCTACTCTCTTCATATAAATGTAGCTGTTGGAAAAAAAGTTGATACTAACTTTCAAGAATTTCAAAAATAAACCAGCAAAGTACACATTCCACATATCCTGATGATATTTCTTCAACCACAGGTTTTTATCTGTTCTGTCTTGATAAGTCAGGTACAATCCCAGTGTAGCTTATGAAGAGCAGGAGCCCTTTTACTTTATTTAACCTGAGGTGAATCCTGATGGAAAATGTTTCAGACATAATAAGGCCATAAGCTTTCTCATGTCCACTTCAAATTTGTTATTAATTTAAGCAATTTGTTTACACTTAACCAACCATTTCCTCAAGAGAAAGAAACCAAACCGAATAGAAATCAAGTCACATCAAAACAGCAGTACTGGAGCTCAATCACTCTTAGATATGATACCTTTAAAATAAAAGCCCTCCCTGTTATCTGAACTAGCGATGCTGAGAATTTTTTTCAAGCATACTCTTCTGAAGAGTAGAATGAGAGGCTATTTTGGAGGTTCAAGGGGTTAGAAAAATTGAAGCTGTTAAAGTTTAGACTACTGGGTGAAAAAAATACACATACATATTTTTAAGATAAATCCTAAGTAATCACAGCATTCAGAAAAACACAGCAGTAAATTAGGCTGCAACATCACATCTTCTATACTGTCAAAACCCACAACTATACACATCATTCCTGTCAGGAAAAATAAAGACAGATGGCTGCAGAAAAAAAGACATCCTTCAGAACAACCACAACGTATAAGTACTGATGAATCAAAATATTTACAATATTTATCACCCTATAAGGCTCATTCTCTACAATTAAAGCTCTTCTAAATTGCTGCAGCATATTGCTACAGAAATTTTGGCAGAACACATTCTCAATTTACATAATTGTTCAGTGTAGTCACCTAACATAAGAGAAAAATCATATTTTCTCAAGTATTATTGATGTTCTGAAGCCTCCGATTTGTTTTACTCAGAACTGTTTACATATTTTGTTGCTTTCTTATCACAGAGGAATCCCCAGCTGTTGATATCCAAGCCAATATCTACAAATTGGCACAAGTGTGAATGGAATTTGCATGGCATTCACTAATGGAATGTAATTTTTTGAAATTACACCTTTTATTTGTCAAGCCAACAAGAGAGGCATATTTTGAAGAATTAGCAATGTACAAAGACCCATCAGTACCGCCCCAGATCACATATGGCACTGCCCTTTGAGTGACTTAGCTGTCCACTGAAATCACTGAGCACAAAAGATACTCTAATTCAGCTACATTGTGAGTGCAAAATTTCTTCCCAAGAAAGAAACATTGCTGTCCACGGAAAGTCTGGTAAGGGACTTCAGTGTCAAATCTTAGCTATGTCCAACCTTTTCCACTCTTGGCTAGGTTGTTCAGCAGTCAATAGCACCAAGTTCCTCCACACATGCTGGAAATCGCAAAGACACAGACTCCCTGGGACAGAGACTAGCACCTGCCCAGAACATGGGGCAGCTCCTTCCTGGCCTACATTAGATATTTTCCTTTCTATAAAGGTCAGGGAGATTCATGTTCAGAGTGGTTGATCCACATGGGAACACCCAGAAACAGAATCTTCAAAGCTCTCCTGGTTTCCCAGTTTAAACTACCAACTCCAACAGCATTACTTCATTTTATTCTATTGAAACTACCCCCTGGAGGTGCTTCTGGCCCATGGAATTTCTTCAAAGACTTAGCAAGAATGTCCCTCAAATTCTCTCCTAAGTTCATTTAGTGTCAAATTGAAGGTTCTAACTGTTCACCCAAAATTCAGCCAAAGTTAGATCCGACTCATGAGCCCACATTTAAACAAAATTCAAAAACTGTTTAAAAAATAATGTGAAAAATTATCAGCTCCTTACTGATTTTCAGTAGCCTAAATTTGATAGGAAAATTTAAAAAACATCCTTTTGAAATCAAGTTAGTAAAAGCCTGTAAAATTAAAGCATCCCATCTACAAGCACGTACTGTTGTAAATGGGTAAGCATATAGGACATCAGAAGCAACATCAGACCTCATTTTATCTCGTAAGTGGTCAGAAGGCCATAAAAGCCAGAACACAAAGTGAAGATATAGAAATTGCCAGGTCAAGGATCCTATGCCTTTCACTAAGTACAATTGTCAGATAATTCAAGAAATTAAGGGGTTATACCATGCCAAGCAGTTAATAATTTTTGTGAGAATAAATAAACATAAAAATCAAATTAATGTTTCTAAAAATTTAATTATTTGTTAGGAAAACCTCTAATTTTTAGTCTTCTGGCACTGTTTCTCTAACCATCTCCAAGGAAGTGAGAAACAAAAATTTGAACATGTGATTCCCCTCCCTGTCCCCACAATCAGTTCCAGAGTAATTGAAGTCCTCAGAGCACAGAACACACTGGCAAGTGCCATATAAAAGCCCTAGATGTATGAGAAATCTGAAAGATAATTTCTTTACACTAAAAAGAATTAAAATAAGACAACTATGTGGTTACTGTAGGTGAACATAATTGCAGTGGATGATATTTATGGCTAGTTTCTCCTGATAACACTGTCAACTGCTCTCACCCAACTGTTTAATTTCATTTGTCACTTAATTCAATTCCCATTTCTAGTCCAATTTATAATCATCACTTCTCCAGCCTAGCATGGCATTAAATTACTGTCATTCTTGGCCATTAAGTCAATCATATTCTAGTCAGCAGAGTCAATCAAAATCACCACAGCAGTGCCATCAATTTCATATTGAAAACATTCCTTTTTGCATAGTTGTAAAAGCTGATCATCAGTGTCAGAAGATACATTATATCAATTTCTGATTTTTCAGGCAGAAGCAAGTCATTCCAAAATAAAAATGGAGATAATGAAAGCCATTATTTAATTTAATGAATGCTGCATTTTCTCTGGTCAAATCCTGCTCACTTTACTTTGCAAGTAAAGGCCCATGCAAGCCTAAATTTCCATCTCCTACCAATGTTTCAACAATACTTCTCCTTACTATAACTGCAGATTTATTGCGGCCCTTAATACAGAGGGAATGATCAGGGAGGAAAAAAACTAAACCGAAACCACCTTCCCCGATGTAACTCAGATTTCTTTGTGTGCTCAAATTCAAATCCCAAGCCAAGTTAACTTACACATTTAGCAATACACAGACTTTGTAACAGGAGCTGCCACCTCAAACACAGCTGTTCACATCCTTCTTTTTAGAATACCACATTTTTCTAACAGTAAAGACAATGCTTAATCCTATCTGTGTTCATATAGCATGCTCACCTATGAAGAGTTAAACAATATCCCAATTTCTGGATTAAAATTCTCTTCCTTGAACATGTTTGCTCAGAACTAAATGCAAGATACACCTGCAAATTCAACTAGATTGTTTTTAAAGAAACCCTGAAGCAGATTCTTCCCCTTTTAAATATTAGTACTGTTTTCCCCACATCTGTCAACTTAATAGCTACCCAAATGCACATTTTCTCCATGCATGCTTATACAGAAAGTAACAGGGACTTTTGTTTCTCATATGCACAATAAAACACAATATTTTTTTTTAACACTGTTAGCATCTAAGGAACTCTTAAGAGGCATTTATTAAATGGTATGATTGCATTATTCTAGTGTCCTACTAAAGGAAGAGCTTATTATTCCCTAGCAGTTTCTCAGAGTAGCCATACCTAGCTTCACATTTCATACATAGTAACTGCAAAGCGCTTTACAAATATCATCAAATTATTCACAATCTGAAAAGGAGACAAAAGATGAAAGGGTTTTTTTTCCAGAATACTTTCAAAGTTAAATAAAATATTCTTTCTAATAATTTTTAAACTTAACAAAACAAAGAGATCTGACTGAGCAGACATACTGCTACATTTTAGAGCATCTGTGGTAATTACATCACTCGTTTGGCATATCGCTGGATGTCTGTAGGATCTACTTAAATAATAAACTTGGTTTTTGAACGACAGCTCTAAACGATTGTTGAAGACCCCTCAGAGGCCTTGCCCCAGCTAATCGTTTTACTAAGGCAGATCACAGAATGGATCCCTGGAACTGATAAGGCTACAGTAACTCTTTACCCTAAGTGCTACACTTAACAGGCTTGTGGCCTCTAGGTCTACAACCGATCTTTGCATGAGTGAAGAAATGCTCTCATTAAGATTTACACAAATAAAACACCTTGCTTCTGATACGTTTGTAAGAGATCATCCTACCTCCTACAAAGCCAGACAAATTTATAACAAGCTTAAATATATATATTCATACTATTTGTTAAGATCAACATCTGCAGTTTAACTTACTGTGCTAAGTTTTAAAGTGTAGCCCTATTTCCTCCACATTTGACTGTGGTGTACAGTGCCAAGCATACTGCTTCCCAGTGTTTGTGTAACGGTTATGTATATCAACTGTCAGTCAGACTGTGCCAGAGACCATACAGACAAGCCGGATTTGCTCTGCAGGCTGAATTCACCCTCCGTCCATGCCCAGGGAGTCTGGCAACAACGAGTCAACTGCAACATGCAGCACCGCAGCAACCTGCGATTTATCTTTTGTAAAACTGCTCCAGATCGACCAAATAGGAGATTTAGAGCCGAGAACTAAATCCTTCCCCAGCCTGAGCTAGGCATTCAACCACCTGAGCAGTAGTACCTTTTAAATTCCCAGTGCTGCAGATTTAATCTTCCAGCAGTCAAGGTGCCTAGCTCTTTCCCAGCTGGGAGCTCTCCCATATTTAAACGCCGGAAAGGAGCAAAAGCTTATTTCTGTCTCCCAGACGAGTACCTTAAAGTCTGGATACAAAAAGAGACTAGCTCGCATTAAGTAAGGAGCTGCATTTCACCTCCCGCTTCGAGGCAGCAGAGCCATGTTTTAGGAAACAGCCAAAACCCGAGCACCTGGAGCACGTCCCCACACAACCCCGGAGGGAGCGGGACTCACCGCGCCGCGAAGACTCCCCCTCCGGCTCCGGTTCGTCCTCCTCACCGCCACCGAAGTTACACTGAGCCCGGGTCCGGCGGCACAGCTGAGGCGAGCATTCGCCGCTATCCCGGAACGCTACAACGGCCGGAGCTGCCGTTTGAACGGTCTCCCTGGCAACCAGGATACTCACCTCACCGCAACGTCCCCCCTCAGGCAGCGGTGCTGAGAGGCCGGAGCGGCAGCCCCCAGCTTGGTCCTCCACCCCAGTTAGGGAACTGCGGCAGCGAAGCACCGCCTCAGGCCAGGCCACTCGCTCACCTCGCGGCAGGTACCGGGCCCGCGCTCAGTGGTGGTACCGCCCGTTCCGCCCCGCTCCGACGGCAGCGGGAGAAGAAGCTCCCGCTCCGCAGAGCCGCCGTCCCGGCTGTGCAGCCCGGTGCCTCAACAGGAGGAGCTTCCCCTCCCCGCTCCGCCCAGTGCGCAGCAGCGGCGCGGCAGGGCCGCACCTGCCGAAGGGGCCGGGCCTGGGCCACGGGATTGTGCCGGCGGTTCTTGGTCACTCCCGAGAAGCTGCAGGGCCGTCGGCCATCGCAGAGCGCCAGCAATTCCACAGGCTTCCAGCCCGCCCGGGCCGCGGCCCTTTGGGAACGGTGGAGGGAGAAGGTCCGGCCGAGCCCCTGAAGTAGCAGTAAGTTTGTAGGCAGAGCATCTGAGAGGCGGCATCACCACAGGGATATCGGCTGTCAGCCGCGGGGAGCTGCGAAGGAGGATTTTAGGACAAGAAATAGGGCTGGAAAGGGAGAGGTCTCCAGAAGAGCAGGCCCGCTTCAGGGTCAGGGCCTGAGCGCTACATCCCAGCTTATTAAAGCATCAGTGCTTTATTATCCTATTAAGGATTTTGATGCAGCTTTTTAAAAACCTTATTGCCAGAGTGACAAGGGACATCTCCCATTAGGCATGCTGCAGTAGTGTATTTTTGCAGATACTGTCTTTGCAGGGACATGATACCCAGTTCTGCCATGAGGCTCAGTAACTGGTTTTCTTTCCAGCACACCTCATGGAACTGTGGGGCAGTGGGAGCTTTACTTTCCCTGCCCTCTAACTCATCCTCTAATATGAATGTGGAGAACATTCAGAACTGAAATCTAATGATTAGTGAGCTACTCATGTAATTAAGAAGGACTGGGTAGTGCATTAATATATAGGAGAACATACTATTTTGAGAATTTCATGGAGGAGCTCTGGTTTTGTGCAGAGTCTGCATCTTGCTACTGGATGTTCTTGGGAGTCACTTCTGGTTTTCTGATTTGTACAGTTAGTACAAAACCAATAGATCACCAAAACCTCTGTCTCCATCTCCAATATACTTCCATATTAAAATTTAAATACATGTCACATCAGAACAGTTCAAGATCTTTTCAGATGACAATTCCCTTAAACATTTCTCCAAGTGTGGGCCTTTAGTAAAACCTACTGACAGATGAGTTGTTCTGCTGTAATTTGTCCACAAAAGCTGTTAGAAATACCATGATTCCTCATCTGCAGAGCAGACAGTAAAAACTGGAAAGTCAGTTCAGAGACTGCACAGCACTGGATGCTCTATGCGATGCCTTTTGTGTAGTAATGCAAAGCTTTTCCAGATCAAGCCTAAAGGAGGTCGGTGCTGATGCAGTGCAATACTAGGCAGAAGCCTGTTTCTATTTCAAAACAGAAACATAAACACAGTGCCGCTGCTTCCTATCAGGGCCAGTTAACTCATGTGTCTGCACTGGATGAGTCACAAACAACCGATATGTGCAGGAGCGTTGTCACATTTTGGGTGAATTTATTATAGGCACAACAGTCATCATTTATGGCCAAACCGGTATTGGAAAGACCTGCACAATTTAAGGGGAGCCTCAGTGAAGAACACGCTTGGGAAGAGGATTTGCTACCAGGTACAATACATCTTACTGAATATTAGAAAAACTTTCAGAAATAATACATATTTTTTTATTTTCTTAATTTTCTCCTATGGAAATCTATATTGAAGAGCTTTTTGATCTTCTGAATCTCATTCCCAGTGCTGGAGAAGGAATGCAGATGTTTGATGATCCCATAAACAAATCAGGTGTAAATGTGAAAGGCTTGGAAGAAATACACATCAAAAATGAAGCCTACCAAATCTTGAAAACAGGTGCAGCAAAAAAAACTGCTTCAGCTGCTAACATGAATGCATATTCCAGTTGATCCTACTCTGTTTTCAGTTACTATCCACATGAAAGAAGCCAGAGCAGACGGAAAAGAGCTTTCTAGAACTGATAAGATAAACTTGGATGATCTTGCAGGAGGTGTATACACTTCAGTTTTGGGTGGCTGATAAAAGAGCTTGGGAAAGTGGAAATCCCAAGTAGTCTGTTTTGACTGGTGAAAGAGTTATTACAGCTCTTGTGGAAAGAGACACAGAGACTCTTAACAGAATCTTTCAAGCCTCTCTCAGAGAACAACAACAAAGACCATCAATAATTGCCACAGTTTCTCCCATATCTATAAATCCTGAGGAAACATTGAGTACACTGGCATATGTTCACAGAGCAAAGAACATAATGAAGCCTGAAGTTAACCAGCAGCTGCCAAAAGGAGCTATTATTAATGAAGATACCAAAGAGACTCAGCATCTGAAAGGAGACCTCTCTGCTGCACAAGAGTAAAAGAGAATCTATATTTTCATTGAAAAATCATGAAGCCCTTAAAGGAAAGCTGACAGTTCAGGAAGAACAAGTTACAGAATATATTGACATAATCAGTGCCATGTAAGAGGTGAAAACAGTTACTAAACCATTCACAGTTAATAAAAACAAACCTTAACAATGCAAACAGGTCTGCAAATCGAGAAAGAACTGAAAGAAGCACAGACAAATCTGCAAGAAAGCAAGGTTCCTGCAGCTAAGAAAGAATATGGGAATTCAGTTTTGGAAAACACCAAAGAAAAACTTCATGGCACAGCTAGCCATTTATTGTTATTACAAAAGATGTACCTATATAAAACTGGATCATAAGAAGGCAGTTGATCAACACAGTGCTCTTGTGCAAATACCTTTGCAGGAGAAGTGAAGGGTCTGTTCAATAAAATACAAGTTTCAGTTAGCAGAGTCTGAAGAAGCAGCAGGTGTTGACATTTTATGCATATTTTATAGGTGGCCTCCTATCTACCAGTTGTTCAGCAGCTAATGTATTTGCATTAGTTGTATCAGCGTCTTTCGCCTCTGATAACAAATTGTTGACCACTGCTTTCTTATATGTTTGAAAAAAACATGACTCTGCAATTTGCTAGTAAAGCTGAGCTGTTGAGATTGACTGAGGAGCATATATGTGGATTAGGAAGAGCATTAAATACGTATTAGCTATATGATGGAAATTGGCCTGGAACTGAATTGTCAGTTTCAGAATAACACAAATAAATTTTCTGCTGTGGCTGATGAGATGGAGGGTCATAAAAAGAAATTAATGTCTTCTTAGGAGACCCATGTCTCACACTGAAAAAATACAGGAAGAAACAACCAGTGGTTTTTGTCAGTTGAAAAATATGGGAGAATTTAAGAGAAGTGGAAATGACAAAGTTTGTATATACAAAGAACGCAAATGTATTAATGTCCTTGCTGTGAAGCCAGCTGGATCTGTCAGCACAGGAGGTACAGAAGAAATTAGCTGGTGTACTGTCAAAAAATAGAAGTTTGAAGACCACCATCACTGCTGGGCAAGAAAATGTTTACTTGGAAACTATGGGCCTAGTCAGCAGTAAAACTTCTGCTTCAAAACAAGATTATTGCATCTCTGGATAATTTATTTCAAGAGCTCAAGGACGTAAATAGTGAAAACAAAAAGATGCTGGTGGAATCCATTGTCTGTTCTCAGCAACTTCTTAGCAATCTGACAAATGTGTCTCGGGATACTGGTAAATGGAGAGAATTTGAAACTGCTCAGTCATTTTTATGGATCACTAGCAGTCCTTCAGCAATGAGAAACAGCAGCTTCAGTGTTTTCAATAGAAAACAGAAGGTTTATGATTGAGATCAGTATTTTGTACTGGATATTTTGTTCTGCATTAAGCTGCAGTAGATATGGTTTGGAACTACCAGATTTTATTAATAGATCCTACAATAGATGTTATTTTATGCATATCAAAAATACAAACAGTCTCATGTGTTCAAAGATCCTTGACATACTGCTGGCATTAAATCAAAGTAATTAATGATTTTAAAAGCACTAAAAGTCACCTATGAGATCTAAAAACTGATTGTCTATACTGACCTTAAAAAAAGAAAGAGCATGTCATGTTGCTGCCAGCCACGGTCAGGGTCTCCACATCTGTGCTCTCATTTAAAGACTGGAATGACTGCTAAAAAAAGAATCTTCTTATCAATTTCCAGTATGTGCTCACTACCTAAAAGCCAGTCAGTAAGAACTTATTCAAGGAATGGAATTGTCCTATGGCTATTGGAGGCTGGGAGCTAGACAGCAAGCAATTCTCTGTAATGGGGAAATACAATGGATTTATGTATTGTATACAACCTCTCTCAGGAACAATAGTGAATTGTGACTTGCAGCACTTACAAAATGTGTGACTGTTAGAGGGACATAAAAGCTATCGTTAAATACAGACTTGTCAGACTCTTACATATATATATATATATATATATATATATATATATAAAGCTTATGCTGCTACAAATATACTCCCTTAGATATTTTTTATAAGTCTGACTTCAGAGACTGGCATCAGTGTAATTTCTTTATCACAGCAACATATGGCAGTTTTCCCTGCTGCCAAAACATGGCCATGTTTCAGCCTCAGGGTACAGCTGGGCTGAACTTAAAACTGATACTGTTTTCAAACATAGATAGAGAATTTTATGTTACTCCTTCTGACACCATAAAGGAAAAGTAAATTCAGAATTCCTGTCATCAAAACCAGTATGAACACCACACTGAATTGTGGTTCCAGCCACGCTAGGAAGTGGTTTTTCCTTCTAGTTTTTGGATAACATCTAAAATGATAACCATCCTATATCAGGATCATGTATCACTCTCAGCTATGCACACTGAAAACCTCTTCAGTTTAGACCTCAGTGTGGATTTGCAAGATTCTGAAACTTATGGTGAGTTACCCACATAACCACAAGTTTTAGTGACTGTGTGCAATCAGTGATTCTGTAAACCTTCTGTTCTCAGAGGCTCTTTACAACTCATCCATACTTAATCTGTCATTTCCTCTTACAGTGCTCTCCCTGATTTGCAAAGCTGAATGTAAACCTGCTTTACTGATGCATGTTATCTCAATGTTCTGAAAATTAGCCAGATAAATGCAGCCAAATCCTAGTTACATTTGAAAATATACCAAGCAGCACTATTTTGATTAAAACCATAAAAATATCAAACACTAAGTTCTGAGCAGTTTCCTCAGCTGAGCATGTTCCAGATTATATGGCAAAACCGCAAGCATCTAAAGCAAACAAACAGAATAAAGGTCCAACATAAAAAAAGGAAGAAGAAATAATACCTGCAACCCCATTCTCTAAGCTTGCAACTGGAGCTAGAAGAAAATTTGTAAGTGCCTCAGGTTTTCTGATTATTGGTGGAGCTGACAAACACCAACTGCATGATAGCACCTGCTTAAAAGAAGCTCAGTGGGCAATAGGAAATTAAAACAGGTAAGGGAGTAACTGTTCCCTTCTCAGTAGTAGATATATAAATAGTAGTGTTTGCTATAACGTTGGAGTTGTCTAGGTTACTGCTTTGACCTGGTTCTTTCATTTGGAACAGGTTTAGTCAGATGATGTGACATTCCCTACAGAAGGAAGGAAGCTTCCTGATGGGTAGCAAAGTGTGTGAAGTCCTGTTTTGAAACTTGTAATGCTTTCTCGACTACATGTGTTGTTCTGAATACAGCTCTGGATGCAGACCTTAACAGTTAGAGAAAGGAAAAAACAAAGTGGAGGTTAGACAAGAAACTAACAAACAGTTCTCTAAGCAACCTATATAGTACTGTTGGCAGGTAAACTGGTGGCCAGTGAAAGTTAACAATTTTTTTATTCCTTCATCTTCCTTTTCTAGACCCCCACTATTTTCAAAGAGCAGTTAAACATGGCTCAGCCTGGGACTGCCTTAAACAAAATCATTCTCCACTTCTGCACTGTTGAAATCAAAATAGTCTGGCACGTTAGATGTGACACATAGCTTTTATTTCTGTGAAGTAGGAGGTGTATTTCTAACATCAAGCAAGCATATTTCACTGCCAGGACTCTGAAAATGTAGTTGCTCCATTTAGCATGTGGCTGCTGCAAGAGGGGCTGGAGGTTCTGATGTGTGGGAAGCTCCATGATCAGATGAAAAGGGGTTATGGTATGGCTGGTGAAGGAAGAGCAGGGGTAGAACCACATGGAAATTGGTCAGGAAGAGGTAGGAAGACCATGCACTCCTGCAGGGCTTTTTCCACTATGGTGAATAAGCTTGTATATATAACACTTTACTGAGGTTGGTGCAAGCTGTGGCACTATCATGCTGCTAACGAAAGCGTAGGTCTCAGTATAGAGCACTTTGCGTGCCTTTGTTTTCAAAATCAGTGTTCATAAGGAACCACAGCCTCTTCAGGTTACTTTTCCTCCAGCTTTTTCTTACATTCAGGTCCTTCCTACAATAGAAATTAGCTTGGAGATAGTGAAGATCTTAAAGAATGACAAATTTTGCTGCACTTTTAATTTTGGGATAATTAGACAACCAATAATTTCCCTGATAAGAATAAGAGGGAGGTGTTAGAAACTGAAGGAGAGCTCATATAAATAACTTAAAGTTTAGTAGCTTAGTCTGTCAACAGACTTTCTGTCATCTCTTCCACAATCAAAGCTGGCAGAGCTGACCATACTGTGCTGCCTTCAAAAGCCTGAATGGTGAGTAACATAAAGTTTTGTTAGAGCCACTTGCTACTAGTCCCCTCTCATGAAGAAAGAAGCAGTAGCTACGCACCAGGCCTTACTGTAGGCAAGCTCTGGAGCCTGAAACAGCATCCAAATGACCAGAAGATGAATATCTAATTCAGCAGAATTTTTGCCACAACCTAGAATATTCATTAGGATCAAAATAACTGTGCACACCAGCAATTTGTTCATTGCAGTATTTAAAATAAATGATTTTTAATTCTTTAATCATAAAGCTCTGCAAGTTAGAACAATATCTGAAGATGAGCAGAATAAAAAGAGTTAGCAAGTACACATTAGAAACACAGCATGTGGCAGAAATATGAACATGTGTAGCACATTGTTCTTAGTCTTCCTCAGCCTAGGAATATTCACTCTCCAGGCACCACCACCTTGAGAATAGTTGATTCCATAACTGATCAAGGAGTTCCAGTCTTTCACCACACAAAAGCACTTGCAGACATCAGTGACTGTAGGCTACTGCAACCTGTTCTTACAATGGGAATAGTTATGTATGTACATATTTGGAGCTGAACTTCTGTAATTCAAGGATTTTTACCAGCTACACTAGTCCAGAGCACAATATATCTTTTTTCATCATTACAAAAAATAAAAACCAAACACACAACAACAAACCAAACCTTGAATGGAATATTTGATGGATTCACATAATTGACAGTTAACATTTATCTGGAGTTCAGATTAAGTCTGTTGAGCTCATTTTGGACAAAGACACCTGTACGCATGGAAAAAAAATCTTTTTTTAGGATTCAGGACTAGATATGCCCTCTGAGACCATACCTGAAAGCCCTAAACAGGGCTTATTTCAGAGGGATCAGAGAATATGGAAATCCCAGCAGATTGTCACACAAAGATGAATGACAACAGCATTATGGAGAACAGTCACCTAGATATAAGAAAGAGGAATCTGGCATTTCTGATGCATGATGCATACTAGAGGAAGGCAGTTTTAGTCTCCCAAATTAAGATATAAGAGATTGTTTAATGTAGACACTTCATACAGTCAGTAAGAGGAAGATCCTTAGCATATCAGTTAGAAGTCCTCATCTCTTCAATAACAGATTAGGAGATATAATATCCCGACCTTAGATAGCAAAGTCTTGAAAACCCTCAGCCACTTTCTGGACTATGATTGTACTTGAGGATGACATATGTGCTATGCTGCTTACTCACCCCTTAAACAAGGGGTATCTGAAAAAAAAAATTGTATTAAATATTTTACAGTAGTTGAATGTTGGCTTTCCAGGTCACAATTCTGGACATTCCCCCTATGTCCTATTTAGGCCTCTAAATCTTTTGTTATAGACAGTTCTTGGTCTTTCACAGCTGCATCTGTATTTGTCACCATGTAACAAGTGTACAAAAGTACCTTCATATCTCCAGGGTTCTGTAAAAGTGAACACACAGAAATTGCAAGGACTGTACTAACAGAGCAACCTAAGAATGTAAGAAGTAGAAAGGCAATATGTTTTTTGAGTAACACAAAGTAGAAAATTTAGCTTGTACTCTTGGAATTCTGCTTTTTAAGGTTCATGTCTTTATGTTACTAAAAAAGAATTGAAAGTGTGACCTGGCTAGGATGCAGACAAGTCTGAGTCCTCATTTAAATTTAAATCCTTTGCTGACATAGATGTCTTGATTGGGATTGCAAAAAAAAAACCCCACCCCAATTATAATCACTTAGCATTGCTGTTACAAGAAGATTGTAATTATACCTGAGGCAAGAAAGCTACTTTATCAGCACACTTCATTCTGCTGAATACTGATAAATGGCAGGGATAATATCAGAGCATACAGCTATGCCCTTATATCTTCAGCAGTTTTTAGGCTAACCTGATCAGACTTGAACTGAAAGAGAGAAGAGCTTACAAAGGTTACTAACATCATCTGAATGTGGCTGCAGTAACTATCAGCTGTGGGACAGTATGTAACACTATGGACAAAAAGGAACAATAAAGATTTATACATATTGATGTAGACTTCATGTGCTAACTGACCTGTAGATCAAAGAATGATCATTGGCCTGTTTTATTTGCTGGTATATAGAATCAATTTATAATCTGCTTTTTATGTTTCAGATAGAAAACTTTGATTAAAAAAAAGTCAATGGTTTTCTGCACAGGCAGTGAGTTGAGCTGGCTTACCTTGCAGGCAGAGGAGCCCTTCTTGCACGAGGTTTGAGGGGGAGCTACTAGCAGAAGGATTCTCCTTTAGAGACAATGCGCTATTAGATTGCAGCCTTAAATTGCTCCTGTTAGGCACACAAAAGAAGTACAGCAATTTCAGGATGATGGATTCCACTCTGAGAACCAGGCACATTGTGCACATTTTCTGCTCAGAAAGTCCTATCTGACTTACTATATGATAGAAACGGTGCAAGAGATACTAAAAGGCAGACTGCATCTAACTTTCAAGAGATGTACCTCTCTGATCTATGAAAAGGTCTAAATCCTACTTAAGGTTAGTAGGAGTGATAACCTACTTCCATCCCAGATATGGTAACATACCTTTACTTTTTTAAATCTGAAGCCACAGAGTTCATTGCTCAAATCCTTCACCAGAATGATAAGCCTGGAGTGGAAGTTGAACAATCTGGTCTGAAGCCAGGAGGGTTAGGAGGTGTCTGCAGGGGAGCTCCATACATCTGAGACAAAAAACAGCAGGGAGCGAGACAGATTATGGAAGTTATTAAATGAAACATTTGGTTTATGACAGCAGGGGCTATAGACGACAACAGACTCTCCTGTCCATAAAAGCAACAAAAGCATACAACACTGTGTATGTGTGTGTGTGTGCCTGAATGTTGCCTGGTGGGGGGCCTGAAATTCTGAATATGGAAACTATGACTTATTCTCTGCTGTGTTCAGAAGAAAAAGGGGTTATGCATATTGCGTGAAAATCCTTCAGAAAAGTAATCATAGAAATTACCTGCAAAATCAGAAATGCTGGCTATAACTGTAGTGTTAAAACGAATACTGTTGTCTTTCAACTCTCAATATACAACAGCAATAAAGAAAACATAAATATGAACCTCTCTGGGAAACAGAAGTAATTCATTAATAAAATTCTAAGTTGTAAGAAGTATTAACATTTAAACCTTTCAGAGTTTAACTATTACTAGGAAACAAGAACTTGCATCGTTTTCCATATTTTTCATAATAGCTTTTACTCATACATTAGCTTACTATACTTTGTTCTTTTACCCTTTATTTTCAATTTCTACACCGTGTTACAAAAAAAAGGCACCTTATTAATTTATGCTTCAAAAAGACAAAACATCTGAAAAAAGGTCATTTTAGCAAAAGGTGCAAATACTTTTTCAAAATTTGCTGTGTTACTTTCCATTCCATTTTCTAACCTGTGTTAGGAAATTATGGAAGAGCCCAAAATACATGTGAAGCAACAGAAAAAAACCCTAGGCAATGGTCATCATCATCTATTCAGTAAAAAGAGAAAAATATATCTAGCTTTCTTACTGGTATCCTCGACAGTCTGAACCATA
Organism: Melopsittacus undulatus; assembly: GCF_012275295.1. Lineage (NCBI taxonomy): Eukaryota > Metazoa > Chordata > Aves > Psittaciformes > Psittaculidae > Melopsittacus > Melopsittacus undulatus. The sequence goes on along the minus strand of NC_047529.1, from coordinate 53,895,626 downwards.
AAGTTTATTCTATGAGAATATCCTTTTCTGAATGGAGTATGCTGCAGTCTGCTAGTGATGGTAACTGATATACCACGTTTTAGCACTGGAAGAGAGAGCTAGAACAGATTCTGAATTTAACATTTTTCTGTCTCCTGTTTGAACAGGCTGTAGCTCTGCTTATCTGCCCTGTGCCCAAGGATGGACATCCACAGGAGTGCAAGAAACAGAAGAAGACACTACATCATCATAGCAATTAACCATTACAAGATCACCCATATTTCCCAAACAGATTAAGGTATTAAGGAACAAGAAGTCACTTTCATGCTCCACCTGATGTCTGAAAAAAGGGTGTAGGAGCAGTTTGCAGGAATCTTAAAATCTCAGTTCTTGGTGGGGTGAGAGTTGAATTTCCCCATGCTGCAAGGTGAGATGCCCTGCAGAGAGATTTTCTATAGTCTTGCAAGAGATTTTACACACGGGTGAAACTGACCTATGTCACAAACTATTGGAAGAGTCTGGCAGTACTTCTGGCAAGGGAAGCTGGGCTGCTGTAATTCAAAGGCCATCAGCAGATATTTGATTCTTGCTGCTTATAGGTAGAGCAGAGAACCTCATCTCAAGACTGCTGATAGATGTTGAGGCCTGATCCCACAGAGTGGTCAGAGGGATTTTTGTCAATAACTTACTGGAAACAGATTCTACCAGTTTTGTGCATGTGAAATTTATCATTTGTTATCATTCAACATTACAGCCTTCTGTGGAGAATTCCTTAATCCATATTAAAAAAACCAAACCTAACCAAACAAAACCCAACCATGAGACATCCTGAAAAACTGTTTATCAACCAAAGAAATCCTGACCATTTCAATGTTAATTTTCTAACCGAAAAGTATGTTAATCTCTACGGAGTTCCTAAACTTATTCTTGAGAATGCTGTTTTTGTATTATATTATGTATATAGGAATGTGCAGTAGCTTCATCTTGATCCTGAAGACACCTTACATAGAGAAGGAACTCTGCCTTTGAGTCTAAATCTCAGTCTGTGTTGTAATGCTAGAGCTTTGGAGCTTATTTATGTCCTTATTATACAATCTAAAAATGAAAGCTCAGTACCTAGAGGTAGTACTTTAAATATTTTGGGACCTCTTTAATGGTCTATTTTAGTAGCCCCCAGAGGAACCTGACACTGACATATTTAGTCACTGTATCTCCATATATAATTAGTAAACGTGATTGTTCAAAATTCATCTGTTCCCCACATGCTGCCCCCAGATTTTTGATGCTATGGAAAGAACAGACACACAAAAGGGCCCTCTAACTTCAGTAATGATTTCTAGTTGAACTTTAATACTGGTAGTCACATGTTGGTATCATTGAAACCTTTTCTTGTTTCTCAAAGCATTTTCTACCAACACAATTTGTATTTGTAATTTATGATACATATAAATGAAAATGTAAGAGTGTAATTGATTTTCTGTATTACTGTACGTAAAATACATTATTTAGGAATAATGCAAAATTAACTAAAATAATATAGTATTATTTGTCTTAACTATATCTTCCTATGTGAAATAATGTAACCCCAGATCTTCTTTACATACATTAATGGTTACTACTGCATTAAGTGTATACCAAATCCTTTGTAGTGGACATCACTCCTGTTACAACAGGCGTTTTTTCTGCAATGTTCTGCAATAATCCATAGTGGTTTATTCCTAAATCAGATTAAAAAAATCTTTTTTTTTTTTGCAGTAAATTAAGCAAGTAGAGAGTAAGTCTCTTTTCCCCAATAAGAAATAAGAATATATGCTATCTAAAACAGTGTCTCTTGTAATGGCTTCCACAAGACATTTCAGAGTAACCTGTGGGACAAACAAAACTCATGTAGTAGGTAACAGTAGATGGCTATAAAAATCTTTCCTTAGGACTTTCCTCCCTGACCCTCACTGGATCACATCCCAATCCTGAGAATTTTGGATCCATTTCAAATGTAGATTTTTGTCTAGAGCCTTGGATTCTTTCATATAATTTTATATTTCTATTTATCCCATTCTATATAAATGTTACTGAAGTCAATGGGATTTTTTATGTTTTAACGTCAGCCCCTAAGCAGTTACTATTTAAAATATGATCAAAAATGAATGCAATCACAAATTCAAGAAAAATTTGGGGCCAGAACAGCAAGACTTGATTATTGTAAGTCTACTGGTGACTGCATATCTCAGAAAAGTTAGATGATGGTTTGTCATTTGTTCCTTGGACTAAATGCTACATCAATATGATGTATTTCTCAAATCATGCTCCGTAGTTTAGCTTTTGGTAATACCATGTTACATATTCCGCTTTACTTCAAAGCTTTTACTTACAGGCTGTCAGTTGTAACCCTTTAGTCACAATGTGTAAATTGAATCAATAAAACTGGCTCTGCAACTACTTATAGAAGCAGGGAAATTCAATCCCATGATACATCAAGTCACAGATAACAAAATTATGTAAGAAAATTCTCTATACAAAATGCATCATACCTATATAAATATTTATGCATGATCATAAATTAAAAGCATACAGAGAAAATACAAATATCCTTTGGGGAGAGAAAAATATTAAATGAGAGTAGAAGAGCATCCTACCAGCACATCTAGATTATATATTTCTATGAGTTGTATTTCATGAAAAAAAACAGATAATGACTATTCCAGCAGATAGCTGGTGGATGGATCCAGAATACTGGCTATCTTCTGTACCATCAGATTGCTACTGCAGAGTCAGTGCAGTAAAATCATGGCTACTACTACTGCATACAGTCAGCTCTCCCTACGTTGTCACTGCGTTCCCATGGCCATTCTTTGCAGTACAGCCGATGGCATGACAACCAAACATTTTTAGTTCTCTTGGGTTTTATAGCCTATGCTTACAAAAACAAAAAGAAATCTCTTTTTCCAAAAAACCTTCAATCTCCCTTAGATCAAAAGTCTGTAATAGAATGTCATATAACTTACAAGATGCAAGTATTCATACTAAAAATACCTTAAGTTTTTTTCTTAAGGTTTCTTGAAGTTCCCACCAGATTTTCCTAAAAGCTGGACACATCTGAAAAAATCTACAATTACATTCACTGGTGACTCTTGACTTACTAAAGTTTCAATTAGAAGTTAAACTATTCTTAATAACAACCTTATTCACACATATTACTGATAATAACATATTCTGCCATTTTTTTTTTCAGGATAGATCATGACATTCTTGGAAAAAAAGAGAAAATGCTAAGAACTTCCTAGCCTGTTATTTACAATTTCCATGGTCTGAGAGGTCAATGACAGAGTTGGGAACAGATCCTTCTCTGCCTAGACCACATGGTTGCAAAGCACTTTAGTATCTGATATGCCCCATACTAGAACAGTTGTTGGCTTTCCACAAAAAGAACATGTAACTCTCACTCAATATAATTTAGTGATTTTAATTTTGGTTTTTAGGAAAAAAAAACAACCTAAGAGGTGTTTGTCTCAACAACATATTCTGGTTTAACTTTTTCTTTTTTTTTTTTTTTAATGTGCTTACGGTTGAAGGGAGTTGTACATCCTTGGTTTTCACTTGTTACTTCCACAGCAGACCTTTATATGTGTAACATAAACTTAAGTCAGAAAAAGATAGATACAGAGTAAAGCAAACACAATGTAAAGAAACATGTTGACCTAGTTTAAAAAAACATCAGGGGAAGGACAGGATGTCCACAAACATTTTTTCTCAGGCCCAAAGGGATGGTATTAATCTTGTGTGATTCTGGTGCATCAGTGAAGGCAGCCTGACATGAGCTACCCCTCCAGTTCACCAGTTTCTTGACTGCTGGTTCACCTCCTCCTCACTGCAGCCAGTACAGCCGTTTCTGTGACTGCTGGAGAGACACTACCGGGGTGCAAAGTGCAACCTCTTACAAACAAACCACACACCCAACCAACCTGGAGGTAATACCTGTTCAAGGTATTCACACTCCTCCTACTGGATACCTTTTGTTTCTCCTCCCATGTTTGTGGGAGCTTTTTGTGGGATCAGTCAAACCATCAGTAGCTGATACGGCTTAGAAAAGTTCTGGGACTCCTTTATTAAATCAGATCAGGTATCTGATACTGTTTGCTCTGAAGAGTTCCTACACCCTTACTCTAGCAACAGAGATGAACAGAAGCCAGGGTTACAGGAAGGAATGGCAGTGTCAGTGATCTCAAATAGCACTGCCAGTGAGAAAAGAGCATGAGGATCTGACCCATATGAGTGAAAATTAAGTAGAAATGCACTTGTAATTGCTATAATTAGTTAAGTCCAATTCTCATTAGTTCTCATTAGTTAAGTCCAATGCCTCATTCTCAAATATGCTGGCTCCTACTGTGCATTTCCAAGTCAAAGTAATCTGCTAATTAAGATACAACAATCAGATAGGAAAATTCTGAAAGATGACGTCAAGTAATCCAAGCCACAGTTAATCCCAAGAATTTAAATGTAGTGTCTTTGAAATTAATGTCACCTGACAAGGGCTAATGACCTGTCTGGGCTGGTGTGTGAGCCTGTAAATGTGAGCTTGCTAAATTCTCCATAAACTTCATCCAAGCTCCCTTGCATAAAGCACTGCAGCCACCTAGCCTTGAAAAGTTGCAATTGTTCAGCAACACTCATCACAGCCTGCAATTAAGCAAAAGCTTTGTGAGTATTTCTAGGTACTTGAGGAGCCAGTAAAAGATGGATCAGTTGAAGCCAGTAATACAGAAACAAACTTAAGTAACAGAACAACCAGAAATCACTGAAAGCAGCAGTGATCATAACGTCCATCTTTCTTGAGGTCATCTTTACAAAGTTGCAGGACAGACATTTTTGCTTGGCTCATAATCAATTCTTGCTAATGCTGTGTTCTCTGGTTGTGCCTAACACTGATGAGATAAGGAACAAATGGATCAATGCTCTCATTGTATTTACTGGGCAACCAGTAATCAGGACAGAGGACTCAATTCCCTGCATCCCAATTACACATGAATTTGCTAGAGAATCCCTTTAGACTGACAAATTATGAACCAAGAGCAACAAATATATGAGGAAAGCAGTAACAGTGGTAGAAAATATGGACCGCATCAAATATAAACCTATGCCACTGCTGTATAAGGACACTTGTAATTTTCCTCTGCTATAAATCTCTAGGTTGTTTCCAGACCATAAATTATACAGCAAACCTCACATGCCTCCTCTCAAAAACTCTTAAATTGGGCATTAAAAATTCCCTCTTATCTCACTGATATTACCTGTCCATCTGGATTAATACCGTGATTCCTGTTCACCTGCACAGTAAAAACAATAGAGAAACCTTACCAGAACCTCACAGCAAAACAAGTTAATGCCAGACATTCCTATTCTCCCTTTTCTAAAGGGAATTTTCAGTAGACCAATCAAACTTTTGATGGTAGTTGACTAGCAAAATACATGTTTGATTTTCCATTCAGCTACAGAACTAGAAGAGAATGAATAATTAAGAACACACAAAGTAAAATCAGAACCAGGATGAAAAAGTGAAACACAAAATTTGAAGAATGGTCACAAATGTACTTTTTATTTTCCAGGTGCACAGTAGCTTTAGAAATTTCTCTCTTACAGGTGTGAAAGGATTAAAAGGAGATCTAGTGTGGCAGCCCATGGCAGACATGTATTGTACGAGCACAGTATTTTTCACTGATGTGTTTGATGCAGTCCACTGTTGAGAACAAGTTGCTGGTATAGATGAACTCAGCTGGATAGTCTATGCTCTTCTCATGGCCTGCTTTCTTAAAGAGCTACTTGAGAACCAATTTATTTCTTCTGGTATTTTTAAATTCCCTGGAAGAATTCAGGCTCCTGAATTTCCTGGTTTGAGAAAAATGCATTCCATTTGTAACACTGTGAAAGCTGAATACACGTGATTTTATGCTTTGAGGAACTACACATTCATTTTTTTTATAATCACACTTGCAGATACTTTATATGAAAAATTAAAAGAATCCAAGCTCTTCATTACTGATATTTAATATCAATATGGTCACACTGGCAAAATACCAAAATATGAATAAATAGATTATTTTTATATCAAATATATATAGAATAAATAGTTCTTCTGCTCACTGGAGTCTAAGAAAGATTCTTCAGAATAAAAATCTTGTACTCCTGATGCTTCCCCAGACATAAAAAGAACAGCCTTGTGCCAGCCTCAGTGATAGGAAGTGACAGGCAGAACATGACATCACTCTTTATTTTTAACTGACTGCCTTCTGGTGAATTTATTTTGCTGTCAGTAAATATTACAGCAGTGTTAGTCACATTCAGGCTTTACAGAGACATAAGCCCTTTCCCAAGTTTGATCCCAGAAGCTGGCAGTTCTTAGCTTTTGAAGGAAGGATCTTTATTCCCAAATTGGGCACAGTGGCTTACATCAACAGCCAGACAGTAAGGATATGTCTCAGAGAAATGCTAAAGTTCACTTCAAAGGTCTATAACCACCAAAGACATTCGTGTGAATTTTACCATTACAGCTGCACCAGACAGGCTAACCACTTCAAAAGAAAAAACCATCAAATCCTGTACTCAAGAACATACCTTTACTCAGCAATTGACTACTGATATTAAATTGAACTTGCCCCACTCAGAGTCTAGCAGCTCTTAACAGCATCCATGTCCCTATTTCCACTAATGTCACTTTTCTTCTTAGCATCACTACATATGCAGTACTTAAAATAAGACAGGGTCAGTAAGTTTATTACCACAAAACATAAATTAAAGTCATGTTTCTATCCTTCTCCTGCTGCCAGTGAGCCTTCAAAATGAAGAAGAGGAGAAACTTCACCACTAGGATTCCCCAAGAGGGCAGAGATCCAGCATAGATCATGCTTATGCTACCTTGTCTCTGCTTTTGTGTATCTAATTGGCTTTCCTCACCCACCAGGTTGTCTTGGTTTCTCTCTAAGGAAACCACTGTCATTCAGTATGCAGTATTCAAGTACACTGTAGCCTTAATAACTACCACATTACAATTGCTATTGTTAAATAATGCTACTAGGACAAGACCAAGTTCTGAAAGGGCAAGTTTTGCATGCCCACAGTAATAAGCATGCCTAGATGGATGCAAGGGCAGAAAACGTGTTTTCCTCCTGAAAAAGTGCACAGCAAGAAACTGGGTCCTGTCTCTGTCCTTCACTACCACTCCCACTCCAGATCACTTCATTCATAACTATTACCATGAATTAAAAGAATCTGCAAACAGCACATACACGACTTAAAACCATAAACCAGTTACTTATTGGCTAATAAGCAATCACAGACCAGCTATAATTAATGAGCTACTAATAACCTCCTTTGACAAGACGCCCTCCGAGGCTTGGCCGACCCCAGAATCACATGCATAACCACCGGATTCTATTGCTTTTGGCAACAGGCTGAGTCCTTAGTGCTGCTTTTTCACCTTCCTTAATCTCTGAGGAATTTCTGTCCTTGCACGCTTACATTTTTTCTTAAATCTTTAAACTGTCGGTTCCATCTCAGCAATTTTACCTCTCTCTACAACTTTACCTTTCTCATAGTTGGGCTGGAAGAGAGCGACTGCACCCTCATAACATTGCATAGCCTACAGATCCCAGACAGTACTGGGGTATTCTCCAGATTTCCATCTGGAGCGTGTCTTCTAGGTGGTATCTGCTTACAAAATTAATTTTCTGTCACCTAATGAACCAGTGAGGTGCTCGTAAAAGGAAATGCTGTACGCGCCAGCGACAGTAAGAGGCACAACACCCCCAACTTTCGTGTTACCCTTACTCCATTACAAACTCAGATTTCAGAAGCGGATGAAGTGCGTTACCCGTACACACACACATATATATCCCTGCCACCAGCCCAACAGCGGCTCAGTGCGACTCCGCTCCTGCACCAACTCCCACCGGCCACAACCCCCCAGATAAGCCAGGCGGCGATAGCTACGACATGATGTAACGGCCGGCTCCCACGGGCGTGGGGGGCGTTCCCCGGGCGCTCCGGTCACCCGCGCGGATAGAAAGACCACAACAAGAGCGAGCGGAGCACAAAACACCGCGGGGCACTCTCTCTAAAATCAAAGGGAAAACCGACTCCTCACGAACCCCATTTCCCCTACGATTTTCAGTGGTCTGCTTGCACCCGCTACCGGTCAGCAGCGCGCAAGCGCAGACTCTTCCCCGCTATCAGGGCTCTGCGCATGCGCTGGTGTCCCGCGCAGGCGCAGCTGGAGGGGTGCCGGCGGCGGCGATGGGCGGACGGCTGGCCCGCGTGTTTCGCACTTTCAACGTGGAGAACCGGGCCCGCCGCGAGATTAGCAGGGAGAAGCCCAGGCCCGCACCGCGGCACCCCACCTCCCGGCTGGACGAGCTGCCCGGTGCGTCCTGGCCTCGGAGGCTGCCGGCGGGGCGGGGGGGCAGCGGTGTCTGTGGGCCCAGTGCAGGGCTGCAGCACGGAAGGGCCAGAGCGGATGCTGGGGCGCCGGCGAGCGGCAGGGCCGTGGCGCGTCCTGGTGCGGCGCGAGGCCGGTGACATTGAGCGCGGGGCGGCTGGGCGCGCGGGGCACGCTGGGAGCCGCAGCCGGCGGCGCTGGTTGCTGGGGCGGTTGCCAGGGGCGGGCTCTGGGGCCGGGTGTGCTCCGCGGAGAGCGCTCCTCAGCGCTGGGAGGTGCGGCTCGGCGCCGGCGCTGAGGGAGCCGTTAACCTGGCAGCGCTAACACAGTGAAACGTGTGACTCAGACCTGCCTTCTACCTTCCTTCCTCTCCCTTTAGACCATCCCGGGATAAAAGAAGAAATTTATCGTAAGGACGACAGGCTCCTCACCTTGTTAAAAGATGTTTATGTCCAGTCCAGAGATTCACCTGTGCGGGTGAGCATGTGTCTCTGCAGGAGGCATCCTAGCATCAGCTTTGTGGTCTTCAAACTCGGCAGCAATTCTGTAGGAAGGGAAATGGTCTGTTAGTGCTGAAAAGCTACCTTTTTATATGTATAGTAATAGAATGGTTAGGGATGGAAGGGACATTAAAGATCACCCAGTTCCAACCCCCTGCCATGGACAGGGTCACCTCACACTAGCTTAGATTGCTCAAAGATAAAAGTGATGTTTTCATTATTCTTTCATAGATCAGTAGCACTGACTGTGTTTGACGCTGAGTCTTGAACATGTGACAGATCATGATTGTACAAGTTTTTAAATGCTACACAGTCTTCCTTTTTAACATGCTGTTGATCTTACTTTGTTTCTCACCTGGATTGCCACTTCTGCTTCCCCTAGGGCAGCAGGATGGTTGGCCAACCTTTGCATAAGCACAGGAATTTGCAAGGTGTCTTTCACAGGGTTTTTAGTAGAGACTGGAACTTCTGTGGAAGCATGGATGGGATAGAGGACAAAGACATTGACATTTTAGTCGAGTCTTTAACTGCTGATGTTAATGTCATGCTGTGCAGAGACTTTTCCTAATGTAGCTGAGGAAGTGCCATAGCTAGGGGTTTTTTTCTGCATAGCCTTCTGGATTGTTTGGTGATCAGTTTCCTCATTGCCAAAAGCCGCAGTCTTTGAATTGGAAGGCACAGCATACCCCTTCCAGCATAATACAGACTGGGGTTCAGTCTCCTCTTTTCCACCATGTTACGTTATGGCTTGTGGATTTTGCCTGTTGCATTATTGGACCGCTTTACTCTAGTTGCTTTATTCAGTAACAAGAATTCTGTAATCATCCAGCAGTAATATTCCTGAGCCTAATTAGCCACTTTCATAGTACCTTGTATTCAAGACTAAAAGTATTCAAAAATTCAAAGAGATTTCTGCAGTGTCTCCCTGAAGTTTCCAGGTAATCTCTATCATTAATTTTCATAATAGCATTAAGGGCTCTAGTCTTGAAGTGCCGAAGGTCTGATTTCAGTTTCTTTCAGTATTCATTTATAAGCCTGTCGAGAGAGGAAAAAACCGAAAGGGGAACAATCTTAGTGCTTGATTCCATGTCTTCTCTGAGGTTGCTGCTATTTTAAGTCTTGCTCTTGTGGTGTGTCTGCTTGCAGTTGTTAGGAAGAGTGTGATTAATGTGTTGGCATGGAGGTTGGTGGACAAAACTTCATCTAAAAACTTTGTGCCTTTCCTTATGATATTCTGAATACTTTGTGCATCATATATTTATGTATACATACATATGTGTATATTTGATGCTAGGTCTGTCTGCAGAAAGCGGAAAAGCACCAATATTTAAGTCCTGAAGTGGCAGATACCCAGGGACAGACACTTGAAAGATTGCTCATTATCTGGGGACAGTTCAAGCACAAAGTAAAAGAAACAAATGGAGAATTGGCAGCATCATCAGACATCCTCTGTAGTTTAGAAATGGGTGTGCAATTATAGATGCTGTAGCATCCACATCAGTTTTTTCAGCTTGTGAGTTAATACAGGGTGTCTGGGCTGATCAGTGGCTATGGACTCATCATTTTAAAAGGACTTTTCTTAACTTGAAGAAAGGTTTTCTTTCTCTCTTTTTCCAGTGTCATTTGCTGGTTAATTAATAAAAGACAATATGGGAAAGGCAGATCTGGTTTGGAAATGACTTGAGAGGAAAGAATTCACATGTCTGAACACTGTAGTAGTCATGGGAACTAAACTCTGTATGATGCTGCAGAATCATTTCTTTTTGTCCAGTAAAGCTTGTTCTTTAAACAGAGCAAAAGAAGAGATATCTTTTAGTTGCAAAACTAAAATCTGAAAAAAAAAGGGAGAGGAAACTATGAAAAAGATTTCCAGTGGTATCAGAAGGATACCAGTCTGTAGTGTGATTTATTTTCCTCTTGCCATGAGTCAGTACCAAATATTAGGTTACGTGCATTTACATTTGGCTACCAACACCTATGGTTTGAAAAGCCAGGTTGGATGAAGCCTTCAGTGATATGGTTTAGTGTGGGGTGTCCCTCCCCAAGGCAGGGGGTTTGGAACTAGGTGATCTTAAGATCCTTTCCAACCCTAATTATTCTATGGTTCTATGGCTTGTATGAAGGCCTGGTAAGTCTGTACAACACTCAGAGTTCAGTAGATGGTAACTTTTCAGAAGCTGGGTGGGGTTGACGTCATATGTAGAACGCCTGCGGAAGAACTGACAATTTCTGTGATGTCAATAAGCAAGGCTGGTCAAGCATTATTTTGGGGTTTTAATGCTGTGAAAATATGGAAAGGTAACAGAAAATGCAGTATTTGGGAAAATGGCTTGGCTGCTACAATAAGCACAGTAAATAGAACTGCTGTTAAGCTCTTTTTGTTTTCCTTCCCACAATTAGGTAAAAGATGGAGGTGGTGAACATCTTCCACAGAAACACGAGGAAAAGAGACTTACAAAACTAGGCCACTTGGGAGATGCAGATATTAAGAAAGTTTCCAAAGGCAAAATTTCCATTGTGGAGGCTCTGACACTTCTAAATAATCATAAACTTAATCCTCAAATATGGACTGCAGAGAAAATAGCAGTGGAATACAGTCTGGAACTGAAGGATGTCAATTCTCTTCTGGAATTCTTCATTCCTTTCACTGTGCAAGAGTTTCCTAAAGAAACCAGAAAAGCTATAAAGTCAACATAAAAATAATTACCAAAACCTTGTGTGATCTCACTCGTGTCTTAATTATATTCTTGAGTATATTCAGTGTCTGGAAAGAGTTGGTAATGTATCATCCAACAAGGCTGCTTCCTTATATACCAGTGAAGATGCATTCAAGCAATTCAATTCTATACTGGATGGCTTCATTTAAATACAGCAATTATATGACACAATTTTAAAACCAGAATATAACTAATAAGTTGTATGAGAGCATGTCACACTGATTATCCCATTTGTATGTTACAGGTTCAGTTAAAGTACACAAGTTCGCTGAGAACTTTAACTTATCAGATCACCTTTCTTAGCAAAGACTTCCTGGCCTTCAGCTAAATCAGTGCTCTGAGCGTACTAGCTGTGTCGTTTCATGCTGGTGTTCTTTCAGGGACTTGCTGTCAAGGTCTGTGTATACACAAGCAGCTGAATTTCTTTTGTATAAGAATGGAATAGTATGTATACTTTGTAAAGAAGGCTAACCACAAGATCATTTGGGAAATTAAGCTGTGTCAAACTTAAAAAGAATATGAGCATTTCTGGTGCTGGGACAGTCATGGCTGATGTGTAGCTCCTTTTCCACTCTGTTCTGATTTAGCTTAAATAGCTACACCTTCCCAGGTACTTTCTGTTAGTCAATGAATTTGTAAAGAGTGATGATCTAGCATCTTGCAGCAGTCCCTGGCACCTATTCTGTGAGAAATAGTTCTCGTAATGAATAGGTAACTGTGAAATGCAACTGGATCTACTAATTGGACCAACCAGTTGGTCTTGTGTAAATGTCTGCCTGTCCTGTTACAATAGCCCTTTTTCCCTGCGGAGGCCTTGCCTGACTTACCCAAATGTGGGTAAATCAGGTCCTGCTCATGCACAGCAAGTTACTCACATGCTACCAGATTGAAGTTGAACAGTATCCTTTCCACACCTTAGTAAAGCACAATGCAAAGTGTGAGGTGGTAACAGGTTGTTAAGTCATTGAGGAGGGGAGATAATCAGAATTGATAATCAAAAATGCATTATGGTTGCCTTCATTCAAAAGAAACAAACCCAAATTTATGCAGCAAGCACTAACATTCCTAGTGCCATCACCAAAGGAGTATTAAGAGTGTAGGAGTTAGTAGCAAGTATAGAATGTAACTTTCTGTTATTTTTCTGCTGGGTCTTAGATTTCGGAGTCTGGTAAGCATCTTACCAAGAAGATGGTCAGCTTGGTATTTCATAGCAAGATTCCACTTCTCTCTGAGATGGAACAAGGTATTTATGCTACAGTTTGCTATAGTGTATCCAAGGTTTTGCTTGATTCATTCTGAAGTAGGTAATGGTGTACCTTAGAGCATGACACCTATGTGTGCATTGTATGAAAATGTGAAATTGTTAGTCTTTGGGTGTATGGATTGGGGATAACCCTGTCATTCTTCCTGTAATGTAATGGGGACAGAGCTGTGATCTGAAAATAATGCATCTGAGTTAACATGCCACAATAAGATTTTTTTGTTTTTCACAAAATACTCTGCTTTATAGAATGCTGTATCAGAAATACCTTATTTGAGTACTGTGCATCCTAATGTAATGTTTAAGGTAATATTCAGAAAACAGCTGTGGAATGTATTTGGTACAGATTATGTTATTAATGAAAATGTTGTGATTTCCTTCTTTAAAAATGAATCTTTAATTACATATTGGGGTTGATTAAAAACTCACTACAGTTGGCACCAGACAACAGCTTACCCATGCCCCTTGACTAAAGCAGTATGTATTTGGGCTTATTATTTATGTGTGCCTTTGTGACTTGTGGTGTGGCTATGCCATTTCAGTACTCTGTTTCACACAGAAAGCCCCTGGAGGCATGGGCTACTACTGATTTGTTTACACCCTTTAGCAGCCATGTACTTTGGAGCATTTGGTGTGTATCATGTTCAGTGTTGCAGTCATCTTCAGGACAAAATCATGTCCGTGAGTGAGATAACTGCAAATCTATCCCCAATTCCTCTGGATATATTGGCGAAGGTGGAGAAGCAGGCAGATCTCACAGCAGAGGTGGGCCAGGGATCCATCTCCCTAGAAGCAGGTGAACTCAGTTGCCCAGAAGGCTCCCTTGGAGCAGGGAGTTTCTCCAGCACACCACATTCACTTCAGGAAAATGTGATACCATGCAGTTTGTTGTCAGCATGCTGATTCTTCTGCCTATCACCTGCCCCACCTGCTGTGCAGCATCAGACCTCCATTATGAAGGCATTGCTGATGGTACGGGATCATGTAAAATCTGAACCTTTATCCAAATTATCCATAGTCCAAATGTTTAGCTCTCTTGTCTGTGCAGATACTTTACTTGCCCGAAGTTCACAAGAAGATCCAGAAGCATGAATCTTTGCTCTGGTGGGAAAGACTGTCCTTGATCAAGCACTCTCAACACCACCAACTTGTCCTGTGTAGGTGACTGGACACAGCCAGCCGCAAGGTCGTGGTCAGGTGCGTGCATCAGCTGTGTTCAAGTTAAGTATGTGTTGGAAGATAATGGCTGTCTTTAGGGTTGATGTATACAACAAAGTTATTCTCACTGTTGCATGTTTTCTAGAACTGCTTATTTTCTTCCAGTTCCAGGGAACTCTTATTAAGGTTTTGATTCAGTTTCTAATTGGAAGAATAATGGTGTTTTCTTTACACTTCTATTGTCCTTTCTGTCTGTATTCCTTTCCCATAGCTGTTTGGCTGTCAGCTTAAGGAAAAGGTACTCTTCAAGCAACTGTTTTGAAGAGGTAATTATGGGGAATCTGTGGGAACCTACAATTCAGTTTTCTGGTACTCATATGTGGGGAATTCTTCATGTTTCATTGCCATGTATTTGGTGCACCAAATTGAGCTCATATTTTTTTGGCCGCCATATAGAATCATGACATTTGGTAGAGAACAACCTGCCTCTCTCAAACTGCTTTGTTCCTGCTGGATTAATGTGAAACATATATCAAGTATAAGCTTTGTAAGCCTTTGAGACAGTTGTTTCATTTCTGGTGTAAATGACACATTGTTAGTGAATGTCTTTATGTGTGGTATTATTACACCAGTTTTCCAAATGTCACTGAATAAAGCCAGGGCTACATTGGGCACTGAGACAGAGTGAGTGCACAGGGCAGGCTGAGCCTCAGCTGGAAACGAGGGTTACATTCCTGGTGAGACATCAATTTTAATTTCTTCTGGCAGGTATATTGGAATTCCTGGCTTGATTTTTTCCAAAAAAATGTCTTGGGGGGAATCCTGTAGCTCACTCACATTTTCTGGGACAGTCCCTTTCCTCTAGCCTTGTTCTGTTGTTAAGTCTATACCCAACCTTCTCCAGACAGACTTCCCTGGTATGGAAACTTTATGCAGCTGCACTTTGCTTTTTACTAGCTCACATGGAAATGTTGGTTGTATTCTGCCCTTTCAGTGTCAACAACCTCTTTTATTTCTGCAGAGCTGTCTTGCCTTCTAGGAGCAGCACATCTGCTGAGGTAAAGATGAGAAGACTGAGCACATGTTTTGCTCTACAGAATTTGTGAATAGGATGTAGCTTTTCATACATCTTCAAAAGCTGCTCTTCTGGGATGTGTGAAATTAATCTTATGCTGTCTCACTGTGCATTAATCACAGCTAGGTTCTTTCAGTCTGATGCCAAGACAGCAATATTTGAGTTTTGAGGCAGGAAAGAGTTTTAACTCTGCTTTCTGTGTAGGTTAGTCAGAGAAAACTTCAATATGGAAAGTGAACTTTCTGTAGCCTTCCAGCACAGGGAACTTGTCTTTTAAGCTGTCTCTTTTTACTCAAGGAGAAAAGAAAATGTTTGTATGTAAGAAATGTGTTCTAAATTTACAAAGTGGAGCATTTTATTTCTGTATTGAAAAATCAAGTCAATCTTCAAGTAGTCATAAAACAAGCCCAAAATGCAAAAGTTTTAAGAGACATCTCTCTTACCTTGTTTCATACAAGCATTGTGCTTTCATGTTTGAGATTGCATGAAGCTTCACAGCTCTGTTCTGCAGCCCTTCTAAAGAGGAGTTTTCTGGTTCTCAACCAGATGGTGCCAGTGTTGAACGGACAGCAGGAGAGGCCTGACCATTGCAGGTGAGCTTCAGGTGCAAACAGATTTTGGCATTTCAGAATGTGGCAGTTGAAGGCCAACTGATGTGCTATTAGCAATGAAAACACTGTGTCAGTGCCTGTTGTTATCCAGTCTGTTTCTGGCATTCGCCATGTAATAAATTCTGTAACTTTTCCCAGTTTAGGTGCTGCTGTGTTGTTATCAGAACTAATTGTTTCCCGCTGAAAATAAACCC
Source organism: Melopsittacus undulatus (assembly GCF_012275295.1). Lineage (NCBI taxonomy): Eukaryota > Metazoa > Chordata > Aves > Psittaciformes > Psittaculidae > Melopsittacus > Melopsittacus undulatus. Next base: position 53,879,706 of record NC_047529.1, on the reverse strand, counting down.
CCCAAAACATGGATTAATTTCACTTAGAAACTTAACATTAGCTTTCTTGGTCTGAAACAGAGGCTTAGATTTACATAAGGCAACAGCAGCACGTCTCCTGTAGCGTGGTGGAGCCAGTGTGCTAAGGTAGCTCCTGTGGCTCTGTGGGCTTTTGATGGGTCTGCTGCCAGAAGGAGAATTTAAAAACTAAATCCATCAAGGCGGTGGTTCTGTGACTGTTGAGCAGACTCCGCTTTGGGTAGGGGCTACTTCAATTGCTGAAGCTTTGCATTTAGGTGAGATGGGAGAAGTGCTGCTGTATTACCCAGGAAAGAAGTGACTGGGGGCAGGATAGACCCTGTAATCATCTCCTATAAGGATTCCTTGCGCAGGAGTGGAAGACACATGGTGCCTTGTAAGACTGAGGCTCTCAGGCCACTACTTTTTGGAAAGATGATGGAGGTGATGATGTGGTGGAGGAATTCCTACCTTTGAAACAGTTACCCACCGGCAGCCCCACCTGTGAGCTGGGTTCACCCAGGGAATAAGGGATCCCACTGCTGATGAGCAGCGAATGGTGCTGGTAAAAGTGAGATTTGCTCCTGACAGGGTTGCTGTAACTGGAAGCCTGAATGTCAAGTCACAGCTGGGAGCTCTGTTTATGAGAGAGATCTGGGCTCTGAATAAATGACAACAGTGCTGGCACTTTGGATGCAGCTGGGAGTGCAGAGCTGGTTATAACTGCCTGTGTTGGTGAAGGGAAAGAGATCAAGGTGGAGTCTTCAGAGCATTTTCTCTGAGCCAAAGCATGCCCTGTTATTAACCACACAGGGAAAACTGCTCCCAGGAAAATCAACACAACTCAGGTTGTGACTCAAGCAGTTTTGACTCTACCCAGGCCATATGTTGTGTATGAAGTGGGGCCAGAGCACTGTAGCCTGGGTAGCCAGAACAGTGTTGAGCTTCTGTATGGACAGGTCTGTTGGGAGTTGTATTTATGTTGCATGTGTATCACACTTGAATGCCTCCTGCCCCGGTCTCTGGTGTTTGTAGCACAGCTCTGTAACCTAAAGGATGCCAACAGGCTTGACAATTAGGTCTCTCCTCTTAAAGTGGAGATATGGATTTGCATCCCTCTTAAGGTGAAGCAGAAACTGAATGTTAGGTAAGAGTCCAGCTTAGCTGTCTCTGTGCTGCTCAGACCTGTGGATCTTATTCTGGTGGTGTAATTCCTCACACCATGAATTTCCTTTGGGAACACCAAATGTAGCAGAACTGGAGTCCCTCTTGGTGGGGCTGAGGTGGTGAAGTGGTAGGGGCTGTAGCACACCGGGTGGTGGAGGGTCTCAATGCTGCTCAGGGAGGGAAATCTTGCTTGTCCTTCCAAACCCTGTCCCCATTTCTGCAGCCCACCTCCTCTCCTTTTGCTAGCTCAGGCAATTTTGGAGACCACTTTATGAAGCACTTTAATTCAGTAACACAGAAAACAAATCAAAACAGCTATATTTAAAACTTGAGAAGGAGAAACAGTATATCGTTGTCAGCATCCGTGGCCGTCCTTTGGCTGAAGGCAGGATATATCCAGATTCTATTATCAACTGTGTCCCCTGGAGAAGCAGTTTATTAAAATTGTGTATGTTTTTTGCACACAATTTAGGGGCAAAAAGCTGAACAGAGGTACCAAAGTGTTTCTGTGAATTTTTGAATACATTATCCCCAAGTTATTTGATTTGGGATGGGAAAAGCATACTCTAAAGCCTGGTTTTTATATTGTAATAAAATATGTTGGCATGGTGGTATGAGATGACATTTATTTCTGAGAACAATTCAAGCAATGCAGAATGTTCAGACACCAACAATATCCCTTGCTTTGCCAAACGAGGATTTTTTTTTCTGTGATCAGTCTCAAACAGAAATGCTGGGAATTCTGTTAAACAAAAGTTTGGACCATCCTAGTTACTACCATTCCCACCCTTACCTAAATCCAATCCTTCCACACTCCCTACTACTCGCTTGGTGCCTATCACCTGTCAGGTTCCTAGTCCTGTCTCACAGATCGGCAATTAACTGTGTACAATGAGTGAGGCTGATTTACTGTCTACCTAAAGCTACAGTGAAACTGGAAGGCATAGAAAGTGCATTGAATAGCAATGAATCAAAGCAAAGCAGGCTACTGAAGATGTCTTTAGGAAGAAATAATGCCACTCTATTGGCTTTGCTCCTCCACAGAGGAAGAAACTGGGAATAAATTCATACCGTGCTCTGCCTTTCTCAATTAACTGTCACCAGTTAAAGATTTCCTGTGTGGAAATGAATTCACAGATGTCGGCACTTAACAAAGATAAATTCCATCCGCTCACTTCTATACATGCAATACTTCAATATTAAACATTTATTTTTATGTTGCAAAGTTCTCATTAATGTAGCAATTTGAGAAATTGAGCCATTTTTCTTGGAACTCTCTCAGTAGGTTGACATTTACTCATGGTTTCTTAACCCTTGTGAAAGAAATGTACTACTTTGTACATTTTGGATAAAAATTATTTGGATTTTATCATGGACACATAGCTGTGATTAAAAGCTGAGAAGATACAGCAAAAAGCAAGTCTGGTCTTTCAGCAAACAACATCAATACCTGTTTGTGATGTACAGGGTCCATGACATATATAATTCTCTAGACTTCAGAAAGTGGTGAAACTGCAATGTTTTGGAGACACCCTAAGGGAAAATGATAGTTTTACTGACAAAGGCATATAGGAAACCCTTGTTGGACTTTTATCCTTGACATTTTGTGTTTTCTGTAATTCTGCTGCTCTGGAGCTTGTTACAGAACTCACCCCTTGCTATAACACTACGTTCTAGCATATAACATGTAACTTTGCAAAAAAAAAAGTGCAATTAATTCTCAGCCAAGAGCAAAAGTTTGAGCTGAGTGAGAGCCCCGGTACCCAAATCCCCTTGTCTTTGCCGCAACCTAAAACAGTGCTTTGAGAAATACAAACTGCTCCCTCTGTCTCAGCTGCTGAGTACTTCCGAAAATGAAAATCTAAATGCAGTTAAAGTCAAAATGCAGAGCACAGTATTAATACTTATTACATAGGGCTTTTGATGTGTTATTAATCCTTTCTGTCTTGAACTTAGCCCAGACTCTGTGACAATTTCCATTACTCTTTTTTTAACAATACGAAAGGCCTTTGCTAAAACAATCCTTTGTCCTTGATGAAATGATAGCACCTCCTTTACCTTTGCCTGCACAGATTATCTCAGCTTCCTCAATGAGGGAGGAAAACAGTAGACAAAAACATTTAAACGTCAGATTGAAGAATGTAAGATTTTCAAATGCTACGTCCTTCCCACACTGGGCAGAAGACAGATACATTGCAATGTTGCATTTGTGCGATCTTGAGCAAAGGTTTGTTTCAAGTGGAAGATGACTTGAATCTGAGATAATTTCACATGCTGCTAGTTTCAGTTTATTTCCATGATAAGGAAAAATGATTACTTAGATAAAAATCCAGTGTGCTTTGGTCAATCTGTTTCTATGGTTGCAGAGTGGTATCTAAAGATTCAGCTGAAAAAACGTGGCTTAAGGATGAGAAAATGGCTTATCTCTTTCACCCCTTCACTATATACACTAGACAAAAATGGAGTTCCAGGCTGCAGAGGAGATACAGGCAGATGATTTTGTTGCAGAATCCTTGCAAATAACCCCTGTCCACAAATAAAACCTTTCCGAAGTCTTGCTGAGTCCACATATGCTGCAGGTGACCTCTTTTTCTTTGATGTTGTTGGCTAGAATGCTTTTAAGTGCCCCCTGAGATTTATAAGAGTATCATGAGATTTACACGGAGGAGGGCTCAGGGGACCTGACTGTTTTTTTTGGCAAGGTGACTTACCAGGATGCACCTAAATGTAAACAATGAAAACAAGAACAGTACTTGTTTTGGCTGTGTTCTGCAAGGACACTTCACCCCACAGCTTTTAGAGAAGTCATCACGCAAAACTTAATTTACTGCTATGTTTTTCTCTGGTTTTCTATTAGAAATAATATTGTCTTATTTTTTTTTTCTGAGGTCTGCTAGCAGCAGAGTAGGAATAAAAAATAAGTATAATATAAGCGATTAATCATGAATGTTCCTGGGTGTGCTTTTCTACATATGCATCTCTTCCCATGCTACAATAACATTTCTGTTTCACTTTTTAATTTTATTTATAAAATTGCAGACCATTAGGAGCATCTGTAATTTCTGTAATACTTTCTGAGCTTGTCCTTAGTCTATCAAGGTTACAGAAAGGCAACTGGACTGGAATAATCAGTACTGGAGGCTTACTGACCTGCAAGAGGTGGATGACAGTTTTAACAGGGGCTGGGTGACCTCCAAGTCAAGTGCAGTTAGGCATCTAGGCATTAGTGATCTAATGGTTATAGAGAAGAGGAATGATCTTGGTGGAAGGAGAAAAACTGAGTAGTTCATTTGGGAAAGAGGCAAAGCATTTGCTACATTAAAACATTAAGCACCATATTGTACATATTTTTGAATTCATGGAATCACAGAATAATTAGATTGTAAAGGATTCTTTATTTTGTACAGCTGAGCTTTGAATACCTCCAAGGCTGGAGATCCCAAAACATGGGCAACCTGTTCCAGTGCTTAACTGTCTTCATGGGAAAAGTAATTTGTTATGGCTAGGCAAAATTTCCTCTTGTAGTTTGTGACTGTTACGTGTTCTGCTGCATGCCTCTGGGAAGAGTGATTCCATATTGCCTATGCCTGGCCAAACGTCTCTCAGCATCACCAGAACATCCATCCATCCATCCATCTGTGCTTTACCACTTTGATTGATTCCACCCATCTATGCTTTAATCCTTTGATTGGAATTACATCCTTCCGATTCCTGTTCCTACTTGGAGCTAACTCTGCCACATCATCTATAAGACATGAGTGGAGAGAAAAAGTATTAAAATATAGCTGAAAAAACAAAGGGATTGTTTAACAGAATACAGATACACAATTTAAGGATTATTCCTGCAATAGTAACATCATTCTTCCTGCCAGCTTTTGTGTTTTCACTGCATATACTTAATACCAGGCAATGCATCTGTCTCTGAAAAGTAGCAGCCAGGGCAGTGGGTGGGAGGACAGGGAAACAAGAGTGAAAATACAAACAAAACTTATCTCTGGTTTTGCTCTGTGGTTTAGCAATGGAAATAACATTGCCTTATTTTATTTAATGAACAGTAATGTAGAAAAATCACATGTAAACACACAGCTGCTCCTCTTCCCTTAGCAATTCCTCTGTAGCAGCATTTTCTGGTAATAAAGACACATTACAGTCAGAGCACTTACAAAATAAGTTGTTTCCATTTCTTGCAAGCTTAAAACATCCATAGTTGTTACCCATTTTCTAGTGCCCCTACCTTTATGATTGGACACAAGTCTGTTATAGGATCAGCTTTATAATTTATGATTCTTTGATTCTTGGTTTTGATGGTATTGATACACAGGCACAAGTGAGTTGACATTTTTCTTTCAAGCCTCCCACATTTCACAAAGATACCACACAAAAAATTGCACATGGTTTCTTTATGCTTCAGGTCTACATCAGACATCTGAAGAAATCTGGGGATAGTGGCTGACACCTCTACTTTTTTAATCATTGACTTAGCAGCATACACCAAATGGTTGTCATTCTATCACTTAAATCACTCCAGAAAGAGTCTGATGGTCCTGTAGCATATCCGTGTTTGTCTTTCTGGAAGGTGCTCATCTTAAGTTCAAGTCAGTGATAAAAGGAAGCTGAAAAATTCTGACTTGCCACAGGAAGACTCTGGAAGAACCAATGAACTTTAGCCTGTGCCAATGCAGAGGGCACTGTTGCCCTCATCAAGGGAATGGGATGAGGGAGGCCGTCTAGTGCTGATCCTTCAGCTTAAGTATATGAATATTTACATAAATGGTCAGGTTTCTACCAATGATGCATGTGATCAAACGTATGCACAATTAGGTCTTATGATCAGCACTGAAGCTTCTATAAATGTCTCAGAAATAAGGCTAGGTCAGTTAAGATCCTGTTGTTCACTTTTTCTTTGTCCAAGGGATGAAAAACATTCAAATATACTCTTTTATGAAAGTGTGAAGTGGCCCTTTGTGAAGATTTCCAAGTAGTGAAAGGCATGATAGTGCTCTGATCATGTGTATTGATCTGACCATGTGACAACACTCTTAAAGTATATATGATCTTAATAAAGTCAATTAGTCTAACACTGTAGAGACTTCCTTTTAACACACACTGATAAGCATTATGCTGTGTTAAGAAATCTCTCACACTATACATCCCAAGTCAGTAAATGACAGTAAACTTTACAGAAATGTTGCTTATAGACAAATACGATTTCTTTCTGCACAAGGGAGAAAGACATGTACACATACATACTCAATATTATCATTCTAATATTAGCATAATAGCTTAGATTTTGGGAGCAGCCTAAGCTTTACTCAAGTGTGTTAAGCTACATTCAAAAGACATAATATTCCTGGTGGGTTTTTTTTTTTACAATCTCCTAAGAGACAGATTGTAAAATCTCTGGATCATCAACTTGTGCTGTGTTAGATGCTGGCTCTGTTGTGTGGATCAGTTAGATCCCAGGTAAGTAGAGACATTTCACCTGCCTGTATTGAGAGAAGCATCTGCAAGTGAGATGAAAAAGAAGCATGGCCAGATTGAGGGAGGTAATTTGCTCTTATGAGACCCCACCTGCAGTGCTGTGTTCAGCTCTGGGGCCCCCCAGCACAAGAGGGATGTGGACCTGCTCAAGTGAGTTCAGAGAAAGTTATGAAGGTGATCAGAGGCTGGAGCACCACTCCTGTGACTACAAGCTGAGAGAGTTGGGCTTGTTCAGCCTGGAAAAGAGAAGACTTCAGGGAGACCTTATAACTCTTTCCTTCCAGTACCAAAAGGGGGCCTACAAGAAAGCTGGAGAGGAATTTTTTACAAGAGCATGTAGGGAAAGGACAAGGGGAAATGGCTTTAAACTGAAAGAGGGGAGATTCAGACTGGATATAAGGAAGACATTTTTGATGACGAGGGTAGTGAAACACTGGGACAGGCCCAATGCATTGGTAGATGCCCCATCCCTGTGTACATTCAAGGTCAGGTTGGACAGGACTCTGAGCAACCTGATCCAGTTGAAGATGTCCCTGCTCACTGCACGGAGGTGTTGGACTAGATGACCTTTAAAGGTCCCTTCCAAACTATTCAATGATTCTATGAAAGTCAGCCTAAAACACATACCATCGAGAATGAGAAAGCAGCAATGCTTTATCTCTTTTCACTCGTTATTATAAATAAACTGGATCCTCATCCAGATTTGCCGCACAAGGTAGATATCAAAGATTTTTATAATACTGTTTAGTGTTTAGAAAATATTTAATCACTGCAGAGTGCAATTTACATTATTCCCATTTTTCATGCCAACATGATTTGTATGGCAGCCAATGTATGCTAATTAGAGAGTTTCCTAAATAATTTTTGTCAGTGTGCTGCCCTAACATGACTTAAAATACAGCTTAATGTATTAAATGTATTAAAACTGTTTCACTTCCCATTATATAGCAGGGAGTAATTTGCTATTAACAGCAAGTGTTTACGACAATCTTTAGATGCATATATTCTAATTAAAGTGAACATCCAACATGCTGGCCAAGGATGAGTCATACTTTACAACAGCTCTACAGGGAAGGAGATCTGAGTTTTGTATTCTAAAGCAATGGCCAACAAGAATAAATTGTTTTCTTTTGTGTGAAATGCATTTTGTGCTGCTTATTGCACGCTTAAAGGATGGATTAGTGGAAATGAAAGTATGAAGACTGGGCACACATACTACATGGGACAAGGACAGAAGCTGCAATGGAGGGCTTCAGGGAAGGCTATTTCAAAACTTGGTTGATTAGGTTTTGTTGCTAAGCAGAAAGCCTACTCTGTGCATTTTTATCACTCAGGAACAAGATATGCCATTCTAGTTACCATGGTTTCCATTCAGCCACAGTGCCCTCTTAGAAAAGAGGCAACTTTAGTTTTACATTCACTACAGCTATTCCTTAGGTATCTTAAAACCAGAATTGCAACTTTAATTTTCTATGGACAGATCATCATGATTTGGTTCTTGAACTGTACTATCACAGATCTAAAATCACCTCCTGTCACCCAAGAGAGTCTTGAAAATAAACACCTTCACAGAGATGCCTTCTGTCAAAGAGCACTAAACCTTTTGAACATCACAGGTTATGACGCACCCTGACAGTGGATGCATTGTGCAATTCTAACTTGGCACCAGATGGTACTGTCACATTACTAGTGGACAGGGATGGACTGAGGACCTGGAAGAGGCTGCCAGGAACCTCCAGCAGCCACCGCTAGCATCCTGCCCTGCTAACAGGAGGGCACGCTTTACCACTGTGATGGATGAGGTGAAGGAAAAGAAGCCCACAGTGTGAGTGCAGTCCTCTCGCAAAAGGAGTAGTCACTTGTATTCTCATGAAAGAAGAATGAAAGCATTTTGAACACAGTATTTATTCTGAAAGTGCCAGTCTAGATCAAAAGCTTCTGATTTCTGCACCTTGCAACAGCTCTGGAAAGCACAATGCACAGTGGCCCACTCTCTAGCAAGGGCCCTTAGCTATATTTAAATCACACAACATTCCATGTGATACTTTCCTAGGACAATGTACAGTAAATTAGTTTAGGCAATACAGAAAACATGCAAAGAAGCAAAATATGAAAGGGGGTTGATCTCTTCTCCCAAGTAACAAGCAATAGGACAAGAGGAAATGACCTCAAGTTGCACAAGGGGAAGTTTAGACTGGATATTAAGAAAAAATTCTTCACTGAAGGAGTTGACAAACATTGGAAGAGGCTGCCCAGGGAAGTGGTGGAGTCACCATACCTGGAGGCATTTAAAAGGCATGTAGATGTGGCACTGAGGGACATGGTTTAGTGGTGGACTTTGCAGTGCAAGGTTAATGCTTGGACTGGATGATCTTAAAGGTCTTTTCCAACCTAAACAATTCTATGATTAATGCTATTAGAACAATAGCTAACGTTTTCTTTTTTTAATGAATTTTCACTTTTTCTATGCAGCCATGGTGTTCTCAGCATATGATGAACAAAGACAGCACAAGCTGGTCTTTATGTAGCAAACTGCATGTGAAATGACAGATGAAATATACTAAGACAAGCAGGACAATCTCATTTTTAAGTATCTATTGAAACAACCAAGACTGAAATATTTAGTCTTACCAAAGCCAATTTCAGTAGGCTTCAGAGTCAGATCACAATCACAGAACAAACCTCTTTGTGATTATCTGACCCATCACTATTTCCAACTTCCAGTAACTGAAATGAGGCTCCATTTATATTTGTCACTAGAAACTGCAAGGAAAAACACTCCCTACTCTGACTGTCCTTCTTTCTCCTATCTCTATAGCTGATTAGAGTCATGGTAAATGTGTAGTAAATAACCACTGGCAAATGTTGACAAGTTAATTGGGCTCATAACTGTGAAGGAAATGAGACAGTTCTGCAACTGTTTAGATCAGCTTTGTCAGAAGTAAGTCAGTTACAAAAGGCGACACATTCAATTCCACAAGGAACACATGGAGAATAAATCAACTTTCTGGCTCGAATTACAGTGCAGGAGGGATAATTAACGTAGCAAACATGTACTTAGAAACAAAAACCTTTCTTAGGCACAAACACAAACAAAATTAGACTGAAAATTAATGCTGAGTACTCAAAAAATATGAAAAAGGAATATTGAATAAAACAACAGTATTATTTTGAGATGTGAGAATTTACATTCTTAGTGGGGATTGAGAAGTGTAGCTTTGAGCAGACTTAAAAAACATATTGTGAAGATGCTGATGGCTCACTAGGCATCCAGTTGTTCCCCAATGCCAATGAACAACTACTGAGCTGTTTCCATCTATTTGTTCCACAGTCCCCATATGCCTGGTAGGTGGATTACATGCATGTGCAGTCTGGCAGGCCTGCTTCAGTTAGAAATGTACACGAATCAGAGCTACTTATAATGATTAGAAGTCATATGAAAAACCTAAGGTGAGTTTTGACATCTGGATCGATAGAATTCAACTCTTTAATACAACTGTCCTGTACCAAATTTTGCCAACTGTGTGTTCAGCTAAGTATAGACTGGCAATTTGTTCTTCTTGCTACCTATCCTCTCAGGTATTATAAACCCGTACCTCGTTTAAAACCTAGCAATAATATACACTGTGCTAATTAAAATATGTATGACATTTCAAGTCTACCTAGGTAAAATAAACTTGGGCAGGTGATGTGATATATTATTGAGTTTTACAAAAGTCACTTGTTAACAAAAGCTTGGTTTCCTTGTTCAGCATGCCATTGAATGTTCTTAATAATTGAGGGCACTTTGGAACAAAGGACATACATTTGGAAAAAAATAATATCTTCACTTTGGAGTCACCTAATCTGTAGGAGTTTATTGAAGTGTTCTTGGAAGGCAGAGTGAGGCTATAACAAAATCTAAGTTATTTCTCATCTGTAACAAATGGCTCCAAAGAGGTAGAAATTACAATATTATCAGTCCCAAGCACAGGAAAGTTTTGTGTCCCAGTTGCCAAGAACTGTATCACTGCCCTCAAGCATCAGGGAATTTTAAGAGAAATAATGGGGTTCATGGGATTATTGGATTTACAATTATTGAACTTTCGCTGCAGACTTTTAATCTTCTCTCTAAAATCATAAGGCTTAGAAACTTTCATTAAAAACCAGAAGGAAATAAGGCTTTTCATCCACTAGCAGGACTGAAGGATTTAAAATTTCTTGAGCAAAAATAAGGTAATGTATTTTTTTTGTCCCTGATAGGGAGAATAGGAAAGTTAATGTAAATTCCATGGTATCTTAATCAGATATTGAGGACTGGTTTGGATAAAGGCTTTCCACTGTATAGTTAGGCATTTTCTTCAGCATTTGTTTCTTACCATTTTCACAAAAGAGAAAGACAGAGTAGCTCATATATTCTACAGATGGAATATATACCTATGGATGGTATTATGCCCCAGATATCCAGAAACCACACTGCTGATCCAACATAAAGTTTATTGTTGGCAGAGAATAATTTCAGTATTTCTACTCAAGAAGATATTGCTTTTTAGAGATGCCTGAAATAATTCCATATATTATCTGTATGCTACTTTGGATTACTACTAAATAAAGGTATTACATAAATCTGCAGTGGTGGTGTTCATTATGAAAAGCCTGCAGTAAATTACCAAAGGAGTTTTTGTCTAAACTAACTGATCTTTACTTCCTCTGCATTATTCCACAGGAAATTATGGCTTTCAATAGTTTATGGTTATTCCGAGCTCTTCCTTTACCCCTATTTTCATACTTTATATAATCTGAGGCACGACCACTCTGGTGATCTAATGTAATCTGAAATGAAATGATGTAATGCTTCCTTACTTCAAAATAGATAAGAAGTTTTAGGGAAAAACCCAAACCTGTCTATTGATCAAACAATTTCAAGTGAGAGACAATCCTGCATAAACCTTAGCAAATTACTGCAGTAATTTACTACCTTCATGGTTCAGGAACTGAGCTTTATTTCTAGACTGATTGTGGTAAGCTTTCAACCATTTATTGCCTCTTCTTTAGCCACTATTTACGGTACTGAAAACAACTGTATTTCCCATGAAGATACTTACAAATTGTGTGTTGTGGTTTAAAACCCAACTACCGTCTCCCTCTCACCACCACCCAACCCTCCCCCCCCTCCCGGAGGGATGGGGAGGAGAACTCCCACGGGTTGCGACAAGAGCAGTCCAGTAACTAAGGTATAACACAAATCACTACTGCTATCACCAATAAAAACAATGATAGAGGAAACAAACAAGGAGAGAGAATACAGTATCACCCACTGAAATGAGCCCAACTCGGAAGACAGCCAGCCTGAGCCCTTCCGGCCAACTCCCAGTTACCTCCCCGGGCATGATGTGCTGTGGTATGGGATACCTCTTTGGCTAGTTTGGATCGGGTATCCTGTCTCTGCTTCCTCCTGGCCTCCTCTCCTTCCCTGGCAGATCATGAGACTTACAAAGTCCTTTATCAGAGTAAACATTTGAGCAGTAACTACAAACGTAAGTACTATCAACACCATTCCCAGACTGAAAGTCAAAACACAGCACTGCATCAGCTACCAAGAAGGAGAAAAAAATGACTGCTACTGCTGACCCAGGACATTGTGATTTAATATAACAACATCATCTTTGTAATGCATATACAAAGAATTCACACAGAATTAGTCTAGCAACTGTTGAAGAAGGATAGGAAATACCTCTGGAACTACAGTTGTCAGGAAAATGACAGGCCTACTCAAAACATCAACTATTCCAAAAGAGACACTTACAGTAACTCTAACATGAATCCTGCCCTGCTTGCTCTGTTGAAGAAAAACACCCTGGAGGCTGTAGAAGTCATTGTGTTTTCACACTCTGCAGACTGTTCAGAGTCTTGCTATATCTCTTAAGTACACTGATGTTACCATGTCAAGCTGTGACTGAAACACTTTCTATTAAAGCTGAAACTAACACCGTGATACAGTAGACCTTTTCCATTTCTAGCTTCTGTACGTTCCCCTGTAGGCTGGAACTTTGCAAAAGGGCATTAAATAGCAAACAGGTTTTGAGAAATGTGTAGCTACTGTGCGCTGTCAGTCCTTTTAATGTATAATTAAAGTGTGGAACTCATTGCCATAAGACGTTATGGAGGTCAAAAGTATAAGTAGATTAAAAAAAGAAGCTTAGAAAAAGAAACCCCAAAACACAACACTGAAGTGAAAGTCCATGTGTAGCTGTTAAACACAGCAGTCAGGATGTAACATCAAGGATGAACAAGTGGAAACTGCTGGAAACCAAATGTAACCATTTGGTACATGACCTATTTCTTATGCTGCTCCTGTAAGCATCTACTGCTCACCCTTAAGAAGAATACAGTGGGCTGAAACATGCCAGCATGAGTGCCATGCTAAAGCTGTATGGTAGCTTTCTGGTTTACTCACCAGAACGAGATGTTCATTGGTCAAGGTGCCAAACACCCATCCACCAACACGTGAGCACTTTCAAGGACCAGCAATGTGATACTGAGGCATCCAAACAGGCTAAGAAGAAACAGGCCTTAGGGCAGTGTGAGTTCTAGCAGTTCTTGAGTTAAATCCACAACTCTGTATTGTCAGCTGATTTTCCTGCCCTCTATCAGGTATTTCTCAGTCTGCCACAGGAAAACATCCAAGGATGCATAAGACTGGAAGCAAACTGTTTTCACCCTGTCCAGAAATGTTGCAAATTTAATATTTCCAAGGTCCTTGCTACACAGAGATTATCATTCAGATTGCAGCAGAAATAACTGGTTGCATAAAGACAGCTACTGAGCTGTGTCAGATAGTCACTACAGAAATGGCAGGAACTGTTGTCAGAGTTCACTTACCTCTGGAGCTCAGCTGTGGACCAGTCTCTGTGAGCACTTCTAATCTACTTCTGCACAAAGTCAGCTGGTGTCGTTTAACCTATTGCTTAATGTATTTTCAGTTAATCTTGGCTGACCTTTTGCTGAAGCAAATAAGAAACACTTGTACGAACCTTTCTGCCTGCTCAGCTGTGATGAGAGTGCCCTCCAGCAGAAAAACACTCATGTCTAAAACTTCCACAGCTGCTTTCACAGAAGTTATTTAACACAGCTCAGTAAGACTTCACCCCCTGTACAGGCAAGGTGTATCAAAGCAGAATTTGGATTTTCTACCTCTAATCGCTAAGACAGAGCTGTAGCTATGTCCCCACACAGAGAGCAGGATGCTCAGGCTGTAGAATTCAGGGATTTTTTTTTGTTATTCTGCACAAGAAAGAAAAACTCCAGGCTGTGTTGCAGCCTTCTGATTAAATTGGCAGAGCTGGAAATCACAGATGTCAACTTTGCACTGAAAAGAGTTCATCCCACAGTGACTTCTGCTGAAAAGCTGTTCCAGAACCTGATTCTTCTGATGATTAGAAGTGCTCTAAATTTCAAGCCTAAATTTATTCATAGCTCTTCTCCCTCCTTGGTGATTGCCTTCTCATTGCCTGTGTATTTATAGGCATCAATCATAGTATTATAAAGGACTTTATATAGAGCAATCAGGAGAAGTATGCTTTAGTAAACATGATCTGAAATTGAAAAAGGATGGTTTTATTTTCCCAAGTTTGTGGTTTAAAATATATCTTTGCTGTAACCACCTCCTCTGTGCATTACAAAAGGAGAAAAATATATCAGAGCTGGCATCAGCTGGACTATTTACAGACAAAAAAGGAAAGGAGCATGCTGCTCATTAACTAAAGGTTGATTCTTCAATCATGTTTACTTTTAATAAGACAGAGATGCTTTAAAATGACATAGAGCTTTCACATAAATAATACTCTTCCCCCCAGTAATCAGCATTTGCAAGCATAGAATAGTGTCAAATTATTCTTTTTTTAAATTCTATTTTACTTATTCTTTGCATATTTCTCACCTCCCCAAAATATACCTAAAACCAAAACAAAAAAACAACAAAAAATCCCCCACACCATCAGGTACTTTTATTTGCTAGAAAAGTGATTTAAAACATCTGTATTTTTAAAACAGGAAACTAAAATAGTGAGGAGCCTTATAAAAGAATAGCCTGCTGTCTGTGTGATTGCCTTTACAGTTGCCCTACACGTGGAATAGGCAATAATTAACGTGCCAAGCAAAATGTAATATGCAAAATGTCTGATTGCTAAAAAGCCATTACTTCTCTAAGTAAATGGATAAGGGGCAAAAAGAAAAAAAAAAAAAGGTATTTCTCCAGGCTGTATCTGTTTGTTTGACTTCTAGTCCAAAGCCTTAAAGTCAAAGGGTGCATCATATATATGCACACATACACACACAAACAGTTCAATGTCAAGAAGTCTCTAATAAAAACTTCCCAAATGTTCACTTTTAGCATTTGTGCATATAAACGTTAGAAATGGAAATTAAAAAAAAAGAAATAAAAACTTAAGAAGATCACAATGATGTTTAAGGAGCACCCATTCCCTTCCTCCTTATATAATCAGCATGGAGATCCCCAGCCACAAAGGAAGCAGCTGACTTGTCACCAGGACTCAGGTACTACTTCAAAGGTACCTAATTTGCTCTCTCTCTGCTGTCTTCTTATCTAGATTCTACTTCTACATCATTTTCATCTAGTCTACCTCATACCAAAGATATGATTGATACTATTTAAACAAGAATTCCACTTCATTTGAAGTAGAGTTCTTCCTTTGGAATAGCCAAGCACTGGGACCAGCAGACATTCATAAATTATACAAGAAATTGTAAAAGTAATCATTCACAGGATTCAGAACGAAATTCTGAATATGCATAGGTTAACATCAATTCTGAAAATTAACTACACTCTTTAATTGGCTAAATGAGTTGGCTTGCTCTGAAGCACATGGATTGTCACATAGCATTGCCAGATCTAACAATCAAATATAACTCAGAAATGTTAGCTACTGAGACTGAAGTTTTCCGAAATCACTGGATGAATTTGTAGTAGCATTCAAGCAAGAGGCGAAAAAGGTGTCTGGCATCATCGGAAATGGTAGTGAGAGATGGATAGTAAAAGGACTGGGCAAAGATTTACCTTCCCAATAGCCATGGAAGCCAGCAAAATACAAAGAAAAAGGCCTGAAGAAGGTGGCCAAGCTTGTGTGCACTCTATAAATAATTTCTCTTACTGTTGCTGTTTCTATTTGCTTTTCTGCTTATGTACTTATTACAAAAACGTTGAAGTCCCCTTAGAGAAGGAGAGGGCTAAGGGTAACAAAAACAAGGAGAAAAACTACAATGAACAATGAACTACAATGAAAGGGAAGAATTACAGGATTGAAAACCCAGAGGTGGGGAACTGGAAAAGGGCATGAAGCAGAGAAACCCTGACATCTCCTGTCACTTCTTGAAGGTTAACCAAGAAGCAGGGGGATGCTGCCCAACGGTGCTCTTCCTGGAGCTGTGGGAGAATGATGGAATGAATGGACACAGGGAATCAACAGGGACAGGCTCTGGAGGAGATAAGATGAGGAGGACCAGCCAGCATGGTGACTCCACGGCATCTCTCTACTTCCACCTCGATAGTGCCCTGTCAGGCCTCTGATAGGTAACAACAGCCGCACTCCCATCCCTCGGGTGCTTGGCGGGTGGGAGAGGATCCGGCCGTGGAGAGGTTCCTTCTTGTGGGCTCCTGCCCCTCCCTCTGTGCCCCGAGGAGGTGCATTTGTGCCTTCTGCAGGGAAGAGTGGAGCTCTCTCACTTGCCAGAGTAGCTGAGCTATTCCTCCTCCAAGTGCTTGGCTTGGTGTAAGCTCCTGTCCACTCTTCTGGAGGAGGAGCAGCTCTCTCTTAGGTGGTTTTGCTGCTCCATCTCATGAACTGAGGTGCTTTCACACACAACCCCCATGCACCTTGCATTTGGCTAATTGCCACATAAGTTACCTGCATTTCCAGCGGTTTGATGTCACAGGTTATTTTACTTATGAATGCATGTGCTCCTGTGAAGTTATCGGGGTTTGGTCACAATCAAAATGCTAACCATTTACAATGCGTAGTTTCTGGCAGTTTGGCCTAAATCTCTGTAACACTTGAAGTGTATCTTCATTACAGGTTGGGATGGAAGTAAAATAAGAGAGCTTAAGGATTCTCCAGGTTCCAGGATAAAGGTACCATGTGCTGTGCATCATTAAGGCCTGGACTGTGTTGTGAGTGTGGTTGGTTTTGGCTCTATGTAAACCACAGTTAATGCAGCAACTTGAAGTGTGCTGCAATAGCTGTAATAATTCTACTGTTTTACAAGAATTGGTAAAAACAAAGTGGAATTGAGGGTGAAGCCTGACTGGAGAAGCTTACTGATACTCTTTCCCTAAGTATGCATTTATTACCAGTTTAGAAAGGGAATTAAAGGGCCTTTTCCTCAGAAGTTAAAATTCAGGGGGAAAAAAAATCTAAGCCTGTTATAAGTATATATTCCTATATAAAGGTTGTCATTGTGGCATTAAAAAACTCAGTAAGATTTTATGAACATAGGTTATAAAGAGAACCTATGAAGTTGAAGTAAAGATTTTTGGCAGCATTGCTGTACAAGACAAAGCCAAGATGTTGATTGATGATGCTGTTACAAGATCTGGACAGAACTACAATAGAGGTGGGAGTAAGAAAGGTAAAGAATTTGTTTAGGGATTTGTGTATTTGGGATTTGGGATTTTTTTTTTGTTATTGTTTGGTGGGGGAGGAGTGTTTGTTTAAAAAAATACTGTGGATTGTCTTTCAGATATTTGGTGGTTTGCTGGTGCATTTTTATGTTATTAATATGCTACTGAACTGAATTAACTTTTACCTTGTTTTTTGGACAGTGGCATACCTGCTTAAAACAGAAATATCTAGACATCCTCCTTTCTTGGCTGTGAACAGTTTCCCCCTTCAAACTGCCAGATTTCTGTGAAAATCAACAGCTGTGTGTTTTCAATAATTTAAATGAACACAGAATGTTAGACAACTTGGTTTCTTGCATTATCAGTCTGGTTCTTCAGAATACAAGCATTTGCTCTAGTTTAAGCTTCAAAGTAGTATCTGTGCAGGATTAAAGTTCTGTAAGTTTTTATAAATATATAAGGCAAACATACTATTTATAGCATGGGCAATGCTGACTTTTTACTGCTTTCATGGGAGGTTGGCATTAAAGATTTGACCTTACACATCATGCCTCTCTTTACTAGGCTTTATTGTGTTAACTTAGTTACGTGGATTTAAAGTAACAATTGTATGTTGAGATGCTACTTACTGGTATTTGTCTGTGTGCTCCCAATGACTTTTTGCACAGTTGTTGACCTGAGGCACTGATGAGGAATAAGGGATCTTAGAGTTGTGCTCTAGTGCTAGAATAAGGAATGGGGTAGTTCTGAGTTTTGACTTTGGAAGTGCCATAGAAGGTGGATGAATATGTTTCAAGAGGCTAGAAATAGTTTCCCTAGTATGGGTTACTGTGTTTTCCCTGTGTTTCCTGCTTTTACATTAATACATAATTGTGTTGCCATTTATATCTTCAGTGTAAAACTTTGTGAAGTGTTAACCTTGTCAAAAAAGAAGTACAGAGTGTAACTACATCAGGACTTTATTGTGGTGTCACTGGATAGCTTAGAAGTAAAGCTTGCTTTTTGTAGCTATTAAAAATAAAGCTTTCTGTCTGCATATCATCTACTGGTTCACAAGTTTTTCAAAAGCCTGCTGCACAACAAGCCTTACAGCTGGAGGAGCAGCATTTCAGAATGTGCTGCCACTTTCTTTAAGTAGCTGAAGATGTTGAAATGCTTCTTTTTTTTTTATTGGAACTGCACTTGGACAAATTTTATTGATGTTTCAGGCTAAGACCTAAGAAAGAATTTTCTATTTAAGTGCTTCATGTCTATTAAAAATCACTTAAGAAGTCATAAAATCAAAAAAGAAAATAAGGTGTTTGTTTTGAGAGGGGTTTCTCGTTTACCCTGCAACAGGTTCCATCAAACAGCAGCTTTTTGGTACTAACTTTACAGGAAAAACCTTGGACATTATCAAGCCTAAGATAACCCAATGCAGTCAGTGATTAGCTGGGCCTATCTTTGAGAAAACAGAGATAATACAAAGCTATGAAGTGGGCAGGTTAGTTTTAAAATTTTGGTTGTATTAGTACTTGGATTCTATAGGTACATTGCAAACAAAAGACAGACTAGGGACAACTTATGCCCTCTCCGGAAGCTACCAGGAAAACTGGCTACCCTGGACTTGGAGAAGGCTGAGGTTCTCCATGACTTCTTTGCCTTGGTCTTCACTGGCAAAGGCTCTGACCACACCACCCAAGTCTTGGAACACAGATGCAGGGACTGTGAAAAGAAGACCCTAGGGCCACTGTAGGAGATCTGGTTCGAGACCATCTTAAAAACCTGAATGTGCACAAGTCCATGGGACCTGATGAAATCCATCCATGGGTTCTGAAGGAGCTGACGAATGAAGTTGCTAAGCCACTGGCCATCATATTTGAAAAATCCTGGCAGTCAGGTGAAGTTCCCAATGACTGGAAAAAGGGAAATATAACCCCCATTTTCAAGAAGGGGAAAATGGATGACCTGGGGAATTACAGAGCAGTCAGTCTCACCTTTGTGCCTGGCAAAATCTGGGAGCAGATTCTCCTGGAAGGCATGCTAGGGCACACGAAAAACAACAAGGTGCTTGGTGACAGCCAGCGCAGCTTCACTAGGGGGAAATCCTGCCTGACCAATTGGGTGGCCTTCTATGGTGGGGCTACGAAACTGATGGACAGGGGTGGAGCAGTTGATGTCATCTACCTGGACTTGTGCAAAGCGTTCAACACTGTCCCACACGACATCCTTGTCTCTAAATTGGAGAGACACCAATCTGATGGATGGACCACACAGTGCATAAAGAAACAGCTGGATGGCAGCACTGCTCCTCCGGGAGCAGGTGGAGGAAGGGTGCTGGGGGAGTGAGTGAGAGGCTGTGTGGCTCTGGGTTGCTGGCTGGGCTTAAACCACAGCAGTTCTAAATAAAAACGATTTTGATTTTTTTTTTTTTAATGAGTAGTATCTGTGTTGTCCATCTTGATTTGTAGCATCTACTAAAAGTAAAATTTATTGGTGAATGAATAGTAAGTTTTCACATGATGTGCAGAATTAGATTTAGTGATACCAAATATGTGACATCATAAAATAAAGGTGTCTTGTGGCAGAAATCCTGTTTTGTTATGCTCTTCCTAGACAGTGTAGCTGCAGAAAACACTGAACTTCTTCAGATGCTTCACTGTAGATAGTTTCTTGCATTAAGATTTTGGAAGGTCATTCCAGTTAGTTTCACTAAACAATAATGTAAGGACTTCAAAGCATTTACTGAGAAAAAAAAAGACTTATTTAAATTTTTATGTTATCAGTAAAAATAATTGCTTTTAAAGCAAAGATATCAGTATGTATCATAAAGGTTCTACTGAAAATTGGATTGAGTAACTAGAGTAAATATAAATCTAGTCTGAATGTGACAGAATAGCAAATTTACAAAACTATACATAGCTGGGATCTGGATGGGAGAACTACTACAATTAGACTTCTTTTATTACACCCTCTGCATGTAAGCACAGGAAACATTAAATTGTGGGGAGAGAAGAGCACAGAGGGGAAAAGGTTTCTAGTTCTTCTCTAGGAATACTATGAATCAAGTTTTTTTGCCCCTGATTCCTGAATTAAAGAACAAAATGAAACGTCATACAAAAAAGAGTGTATCAACTTCATTAATACTGCACGTAGCCTCCCTGCCAGGATCAGAAATACCAGGAAGTGTCCAGCATACTGCCTACAAGGGGAGGTCAGTTGTTTCTCTTACACAAGAGTGTAAATGAAGAGAAGTGTTGTTACTCATTCCTTTCTTAAAACTGGGACATGGGAAGAAGACACACAGTTCTCAGAGTTGAGTTCCAGGGGCAAAATATCACTCCGGGGACGATTCCGTGCCATGTCTTCCACTACCACAAGCTTCTGAAATGATTATAATTGCTGAAGGCTTGAAGTTATAGTCCAGACACTTCAGGGTCTTATAAACTGGAAGCTGAATGCTGAATTTTCCCAAAACATTTCTTCCTCATGGCAATGTGGATGTGCACAGATGCAATACAGCTTTGGTTTATCTTGCTTCAAAGGCAAACAGTAGCAACTGAAGCAGTAAATACCCTTTGAGAAGAAGGTGGATTTATGAGGTTTGTTGACCATCTTTTCAGTTTTCCTATGAGAAATAAAAGAGGAATAACTTTGATAACAGTCAGACGGCCAAAAGAGAAGACAAGAGACACCAAATGCATGTCAATACCTGAAATTACATAATAAATGATCTCTTATTTGCTTGGCACTGGCACAAATTTTGTTCAAATGTTTTCTCCTTCTTTTTCTTCCTCTCAGAACAAAAACAGGATAGAAAACAAAGTGCTGAATCTGTGAGGAAATGACTAGTTGGTATTTACTCCACTGCAAAAGCAGCTCTAGAGAACCTCATTTTTCTAGAGAAAGGTGTGAAAGCATTTTCATGCCGCGTTTCAAACTCAGTTCCAGTTCACAAGCCTTCTGCATCAATTCTCAGCTAAATGTCATAAATTTCCATTTCAAAATAGCAGTCTGTTTTTTTCACTATAATCCTTACTCACCCAGTCTTTCTTCAATCCCTCCAGTTACTGGGGTGAGCTTGCTTGCATTCCGCATGTGGGCAGAACACAGTACTCATGTAACTTCAAGCACATAAATAAACCCACTGAGGTAAGACCTTGATATTGACCCTTCACTGTTATACTCTGCTGTGTTTTCCCATGTCTTCAAATTAATTCAATTACAAAGAAGTAACAGGCAAAAAAGATTGTAAGAGGTGTCGGGGGGGGGGGGGGGGGGGGAGGGGTTATGTTGGATATACCAGAAAACACATTCCTGAAGCCTTCCTTTTTTTCAGGCCACAGAGTTCAGAGGCAGCTTTGAAACTCAAGACTCTTTTGCGGTTTTATACAATTAACTTGCACTTATGCTTAGTAAAATAAGTACAAACATAAAATATATTGACATCTGATTTTTCTTCTGTTTATCTGCATGTCTTCTTGCTACTGTTAGGAAAAAAAAACCCAACAAACTGATATTTTATAAACCACACTTGATGTTTTGACAAAAGCAGACTTTTTCTTTTGAGGAAGTCTTCCTTGCTACCCCCACCCCAACATTAGTCTTTGCCCTATTCTGTAAAAAATCTGTGAGGCTGGATTCTAGTAAAAACTGAAGAGCAGTCATGTTATATTCTAATTTCCCTTCAAACAATACTAAAGGTTGCACAAAAAGTTCTGACAATTTGTTCTGAGTTTTCACATGCTATACTGAAAATCATCACTGAATAGAGTTAAATATCATAAATATGAATAATCAGGAAAGCCTAAATAATTCTGAAATGCTCATGTAGGATACTTCCAGTTGATGAGAATTCTGACAGTTGTGCATAAAGTGAATTAGCATAAGCATTATGTTACTTGTATTGTAAAGATAATAACAGCTTAATGTAATCAGTGCAGTAATGAAGTGATGAGTCATTGCCCTATGAAAATGACCAAGGACTCTGGAAAAGGCTAACAAACACTGTAGTCAGTGAAGATACCCTGCCCTTAGTATTATCTCAAGAATTAATGAGACCTGTCTCCACTGTTACAAAAGTAGACAGAAGGAGGTGCTCCATCTTCAAGGCTTTCTTCGCACTTAAGCATTTCTTAAAACTGATCAATTCTGCCTTACTGGATTTGGCACAATTTGGAGCAGTAAAGAATAGCAGCAATCAGCAAGTTGACCACTGTGTTGTTGAAGCCCCTCTCTGGTAAATGAAACTAACAAAGGCCAATGCTTCATTTAGCACTGCTGTTCCATGCCACATCACATTGCTGCTACTGCAAGAGGGTGCAGTTCTGGAAAAAATAAAAGGAGAAACAAAACAAAACAAAAAAAAGGCAAACCCCATACTTCACATCTACTAATTAAATTTAGTCTCCTTGTGGAACCTGCTTCCAGGAGGTAATTCAAAGGATCCTCATTTGTACAACAGAATTTTCTCCTAGCTTTTTCCTGTGCAAGACCCATTTTTCTCTGGTTTTTTTTGGTCTGAATGACTAAGCTTTCTACAGTCTCTTCTCAAGAAAACCTTTTTTTTCTTCTGTCCAAAGAACAGCTGGGGGAACTAGCCCTTTGTATTTTAAGTTATTCATTAAATGGCTTTATCTTCAAGTTTGTCCTAGGGCAACTATTATAAGTCTAACCTTTTTATAGCTGTGAATCCAGATAAGTTTCTCAATTCTCACTGCACCTGCCCAGACACAAACGTGTATGCATATGCCTCTGCTAAGGTTCACAGTTGCTGCCTCAATACCTGTTCTGATTTCCCAAAGCAGCGCTGAACATCAAGGTGAAAAAGGTCACAAGCCATGAAAGGCACTTTCAGAAGGGCAGGGAGAACATCATCATTTGTTTTTTTTTTTTTTTTTTGGAAAGACAAGATAGCATCCCAGACTGAGAGAGATTATTGTACTTATAGAGGTAACAAAAACAACCCAAAACCAACCCAAACTAGGCAGCTCCTTACAGAGCAATCCTGCCTGGCACAGTCTTTAGCCCAGACACATATCCCGCAAATCACCATCCTTTCTCCAACTGGCTGCTTCTTTAGCCTTATGATGACTCTCCCAAATATGGGGTGCTCCTTGGCAACCTCACCTCGAAAGCTTTAGTTTCTCTTTTCAAATCTGACTCTTCAGATGCTTTCCTAAAGCTCCTTTCCTAAACAAAAAGATGTGAATCTCATACCTAAAAACCAAGGGACATTTACACAAATCCACTGGGTACAGTTAGGCAGATTGAGAATTAAACAACTGCTTGTAACCACTGCTGTAGGTAGTTCCTTGCTTTGGCAGCAAGAACCAGGCATTGTTAGGTTTAATTACTCAAAAATCCCACTACAGGATCATTTTAAAATATATTGTTGCCTCTTCCACAAGATGGAGTACAGTGATAATATCTGAGGATTTTCAGATTCAATCAATGTATCACATCTCCCCTGTGGTAGAAGAAGTCGTTAAAGATTTTAGCCAACCACAGCAATACAAATCAGAAGGCCCAGTAGGGCAGTTTCTCACTGGTTAGTTATGCTTATTTCAGATGGGAGGAGTTCAGAGTGCATCTCAGAAAACAAAGTCCACAAGTTTTTTTTTCTTTCTATACTCAAAACGAGGAGTAGAATTTAACAGGGGTTCTCCTGTGATGGGAAAATACAACAAAAAAGTGCTCACACTACTTGTTAAAGAAGATGTGAGAATAAAAAAATAGTTTTACTTGGTCAAGAATTTTTTATGCAGCCAGAAAAAATAGCTTCCTCTCTGCATTTGCCTTGCAGTTCTCAGCCATACGTTTGTGCATGCAGGGCAGCTGAACTCAATCAAGAGTTGCACTTCTCAGAAGTCAAAGCGGCATCAGTGGATGTAGCAGTTCACATCCTGCTAGCATGTATCACATCAGCTTCATGCTGAAGAGATCCATTTGGGAGACTGAGAAGCTTCCTTATTCTCTTGTGTTCCGAGTTCACTGTGAGCAATTGTGACCTGATGTAGTGACCTACTGCTAGCAATCAGGTAAACACAGTTTGAATAGATTTTTAAGGGATTGTGGAAGACTTCCTGGTGCAGACATCAAGTTCTGTAAAACAATACAGTTTTCCTATCAGTTTATATCCTTGTACATCCATTTAATATGATAAAGTGAGTCTTGCCAATAACGTATGTTTTAATTATGAAAATAAAACAACTAGCTAAAAGCATAATAGGCTACCCTGAACCACATAGATTTTGATGTGAAATTATGGTTTAGTGCCTTGAACATCACGGCATCAGTAGCCACCCTATCCCAGGCTGCAGGTGATACAGCTGCTACATACTGTGTGACCTAAGCATTGCAACTATACCCTATTTGGCAAATCTTCCTTCTTACTATATTAGCAATGTGGGCAATGAGGATACATAATGGCTTAGTCCTTAAAAATCAGCCACTATAACTTTACGTAATTGTGACAGTGACTCTTTGAAATCTTTTATGTTAATTTTCCCTTTATGTACACAAGGACTGCAATACTACCACATATATTTGACCCTTCTGAGGTCAAGTCTGGAGTACTGTGTCTGGTTCTGGGCTCCTCAGTACAAGAAAGAGAAGGAGCTACCTGAGAGGGTCCAGTGGAGGGTCACAAGAATGATCAGGGGTTTGAAGCATTTCTCTCATGAGGTAGGTTGCAGGAGCTGGGCCTGTTTAGTCTGGAGGAGAGAAGACTGAGGGGATCTAATTCATTAATGCATATAAGTATCTTAGAGGCAGGTGCCAAGAGAATGGTGCCAGACTCTTCAGTGATGCCCAGCAACAAGATGAGGAGCAATGGCCATAAACTAAAACACAAGGAGTTTCACCTCAACATGAGGAAGAACTTGTTCACATTCAGGGTGGCAGAGCACTGGAACTGGGTGCCCAGAGGGGTGTGGAGTCTCCCTCTCCGACATTCAAAACCTGCTTGGACAGCTTCCTTGTGCAACCTGCGGCAGGTGACGCTGCCTTAGAAGGGGGGTTTGCCTAGGTGATCTCCAAAGGCCTTCCAACCCTGGTTATTCTATGATGTTTTCGATCCAGCCCAGTAGAAGACTGGAGGTTCTGCGTTTGTTGCTCCTGCCCTCAGCGTCTCTTTTACCTGGCTCTGTAGAAGCGGCGTCTCCAGCTTTACACGCACAACCGCTGGACACTTGGCGGTGGGACACGAACGGGAGCGGGGCAGGGGAGGGAATGGGCGAGGTCGAGTCTCGCCGCCCCGGCGCAGGGTACGGGGCTCTCGGGGGCGGGCGCACCCCCCATCCCCTCACCGCCCCGGTGCGGGGGCCGCCGGAGCCGCTCGGCTGGAGCGTGCGCGCGTCCCTGGGTGGGCGGAGCCGGAGCCGCGGCGCGGGCGGGGCTCGGCGGCGCTGCAGCGAGCGGGACGGGTGGGCGCGGGGGAGGTTGCCGGTAGGCAGGCAGGGCAAAGCAAGGGAAGACAAGGCAAGGCACGGCACAGAGAGGCACGGCAAGGAGGCGCTGGTTCGCCTGCCTGCTCCTGGGTCCGGCGGTTCCGTGGCGTTGCCTGTGCGGCAGAGCCGCCACTGAAGCGAATGGGGAGGTGGCGCTGAGCGAACTGCCCTCCGCGGGGCTCGGCAGCAGAGGGCAGCGGCGCGGCGGGCGAGCAATGCCCCTCGCTCTCCTGCTTGCGCTGCCCCTCTTCCTCCTTTTCCCGCTCCCGGCTTTGAAGCTTTTGTTTTCCCCGGCCGCTGCGATGGCAGGAAACTTCCCGGAGAGAGCTCAGGCCGGGCTTGTGCTGCGCTGGGCTCCGCGGGGCACCGGCCACGCCGTGAGGTGAGGAGAGGCGTTGCGCCGTGGTCGGCTCTGGATCCGCCGGCGGCAGTTCAGCGGGGCTGGGCTGCGGCTGCCCCCGATCCACAGGGGGCGGCAGTCTGGGCGGCCAGGGAAGGCAGAGTTGCAGCAGAGACCGCGAAGAGCCGCGCACGGTTGTGCCGGTTCCCCCAGCCGGGGTCCCACGGCCGGGGAGCACAGAGGGTTCCTGCCGGCGGGCTGGGCCGCTTAGGAGAGTGGCGCCCTGAGGAGGCCCAAGACTGCCGGGCACCCCCTCTTCCAGAGCCGTTGGTGGGCAACGGTCCGCGGCGTGCGGGCTCGGCGGCGGCTGAGGGGAGGTGGCGAGGGGAGCTTCTCCGGGGCAGAGCGGGGCCCGGGGGTGGGACTGCTGGCAGCCCCGGCCGGGAGTTCTGAGCCGTGTCCTGTGGCCGTGCGGGCGCCGGTGGGGACTTTCTCCGGTGGTGGGGCCGCGCTTCCGGCTTGGGCTCCGTCCCTTTGAGTTGGCGTCTCTCGCTCCCCGAAGCTCTCGGGCTGGATGCCGCCGCACGGGTCACCGCGGGGTGGAGGCGGCCCTTCTTTCCTCCCTGAGGCGGGACGATTCGGTCGGGCACGGCGGGGCTGGCGGCTCTGTCACCTGCTCCTCAGACTTACGGTCGTGCAGAACTTGATCGCGGAGAACCCGCCGGTGCCTGGTGCGGTGTGCGTGGTGCCCTTCATGTGGGGAGTCGCTCCTGGGCAAAGAGAAGTGTCTCACTTAAAAAATACCGGTTGTTCTTTATCTACTTCAGTAAATACGTAATTTTTATTTGGATGTGCCACACAGTTTACATCGTACTCGATTTTTAACAGCTGATAGAGTGCAGCTTAATATATAACAAAGCATATCGTAAAGTTTTCCTCGTAAATGAGTAAAAACACTTTTCCAAGGAAACGATGGATTTGCATACAGATATATGTAACATGCATATTTTAAACAGTCAGAGCTAGGAATAGCTGGCAAGTTTGATCTATGCCCAGGAGGGTTGTTAAACAAAATTGTTTGTCCTCACTGAAAACATGAATGTTTAAATAGTGGCGAATGTGTTTTGCACAATGGATTTTCTGTGGGACATCTTATGCATTCTATCATTAGAGCAAAGGCAGCAGAGGTATCTGGTTATGAATGGGGCAGTTTTAAACAGACCAATTCTAGATATCTGAAATTGTAAAGAGATTTCAAAGAGTATTGATAACACACAATAGCTGTGTATTGACAGTTGTCACATATGTTTTTACTGCTTTTGCACGGTTATCTGTTGTGAAAAATGTACTTGCTAGCATTGCTGGAGCTATGTTTCGAGGATAACATGATAGATTCACTAGTAATTATGTTTAGTCTACAGAAGCAGATTTGTTGATGATTAGTAATTAGAATAATTGTTTGTGAATAACTTTCATTTAAAATATTTACTATGATGATGATGATCTGCCCTCAGAAACCCAGCTTCTTATATGATTTTGTGTAGCATTCCTGCAAAATCATATGCTAAAATGTATAGAACTTTGTTTTTTAAACTGAGAAAATAAATGAGACTGGGTATTAGTAGATGATGCGCGAGGTCTGCCTGCTCAGAGGAACCAGGAAGAAGCCAAGATGAGCTCTGGTAATTTGTAGTTTTCTTCTTGTATACTACAATGTGTAGATGACTTTTGTCGGTTGGTGCTAATCGGGGTCTGCTTGTATGTTTCATTGCATGTGCTACTTTTAAAGTCTTCCTCCAAGAAGCCTGGAGAGGCTCTGACTACTTCTCTACCAGTTAATTAAATGTACCCAATACTCTTTTCTGATCCTGAAGCCAGCTGGCATGGTTTAGCCCTTGTCTTAGCTGCTAAACTTTCCTGCTTTCAGGAACAGGATAGCTGAATACAAGCTACTAGCTGGGAGTGGCTTCTGGGTAGTGTTAAATTCAAAATCATGCCCCAGAATTGCATAGGAGAGCTATAGCTGGCCTGGGTTAGAAGGATGCTGTGTTTAGCAGTTCAGCAGCATGACTGAGTTCCATTTCTCAGAAGTGGTTCCTGGTGTAGCTGGATTTGCTAGTGTGGGCATAGACTATCAGCAATGTTATAAAGAGCCTCTCTTAACTCTGCTCAATTACAGTGATCTAATTTCCCTGCATTGAGAATCTCTGGCACTATAAAATGCTGCTTTTCATAGTTGGCTGTTTGGAATTGTCAGGGCTGCTTTCTTCTGCAATTGTGCAGGTGGATGAAGAGGAAGTAGGTGAAGCTTTGGTGGCTTTCCCACTTGCCCATAAGGGAGGGGTGAACAGATCAGGGGGAGGCTTGTTCTGCTTATCCAGGAATGCACTCCCAGAGCAATGCATGTCTGTAAACAATCCTGATGGCTAGATGTGAACATGTGCATGGCCTGCATTCTCATGCTGTTTTGCTACTTTCCTCCTTATTTACTATAAGTAGCAACTTGGACAAGGCAAGTTTTGTTGTTTCGTTGTTTGGTTGTTGTTTTGTTTTAATGTTCTGAAGAATCTTTATTTCCAGGTGCCTGGAGAGATTACTGGCCTGTTAAAATCATTGTGGACTCTCACCATGCTTGTGGTCATTTTCTGTCACTGAAATTATGAAGTTGCATAGCTTTTGTTCATAACTTTTCTGGAAATATGTGTTTTGTTTCACGTTTTTGCAGCATCACATTGTTTGGTTCAAGAATGGAACTATGCATGTGCATTGTATTTTACACTGTGCCTGCTTTGTGAGTATTGTTATGTGTAATATCACACAGTAGTCTCATAAATAAATTTCAAAGCAGTTCTAAAGGATGGCAGACTTACTTGTCACAAACGAGGAAAGTGAGGAAACAGGAAGTATAACTACTTATCTAAGGCATCCTGGAATCTCAGATTGGAAATTGATCACTCAGGTCACACTGCCTCTCATAGACATAAAAATACTTTAATACAAAGATGTATAACTTTTCCTCTATATTTGCTAACCTAACTACTAGTCCAGTTTGAGCTAGATAGGAAGATTGTTTAGGCACCTCATTTCCAGTAGAAGATCATGCTTAGATACTTACCCAAATTTTATGTATGTTGTGGGACTTGGTAAGTGCTTTACTTTCTGAACAGGCAGCTTGTTTTAGTGACATTTGAAATGTCAGTTTTATTTGAATGAAGCCTCATAAAATACAGGTCTTAATACTGAGATATTTTAATGCATACTGTAGGAAAAGTGGGAGCTATTCTTCTGCCTCTATGAAAAAAACCCTGAGTCAGTAAGGTGTATTATACTTATGCACATGTTGAAATGTCTGAGGAGCCCTACTGGTTTGAATGGCGTTTAGAGAAATTTCTTCTATTACTGTAACCTAATTTACTTTAATCTAGATGTGTATGATACACACGCTGTGTTTGAAAGAGTATTGTCAAGACGACATAATCACAGAAGTGTTCTGAAATTTAAAGCTTTGAAGTGGTGACTATGCGGCCTTTGGGAGCTGTGGTTTATACTATCTAGGATCTGATTTTTTTTCAGAGCACTTAGCATCTTAAATTGGGCAACAAAAATGAGTGGATGGTTATGATTTTTGCATCGGCTTCAAAGTTAAACAGGGGAAGTTCAGATTGGATATAAGGAAGAAATTCTTTCCTGTTAGGGTGGTGAGGCACTGGAATGAGTTGCCCAGGGAGGTTGTGAATGCTCCATCCCTGGCAGTGTTCAAGGCCAGGTTGGACAGAGCCTTGGGTGGCATGGTTTAGTGTGAGGTGTCCCTGCCCATGGCAGGATGACTAGAACTAGATGATCTAACTATTCTATGATTCTATGTTTCTATCTTAAGGTCCTTTCCAGCCCTATTCTATTATTCTATGATTCTATCTCTTCCTGATTTTCTTTTCCTTAGAATTATTAAAACAAGGTTTGAATTGTGTTGAGTATGACATGGTGACACAGAACTTAGTTGTGGAGAAAGCAATGCTTTGAACAGTTGTTTGTCTTGGTGAGCAATGTGCCTTCTAAAGGAAGGTGGATTCTGTATGGGTAAGTAGTATTTAGTCATGTAGTTAAAGCCTATGTCATAGTGTTTAATTACAATTCTGTAATGACTACTTCTCAGAGTCTTCAGAACTTGACTTTTAAACATTGTTAGCATTCATTTTTCAACAGTTTTTGGGTGTGTAATTTTCCAAGTGCCTTTTTTCTTTTGTCATATTTGTTTTTTGGGATTTTTTTTGTTTGTTTTTTGTGTTGTTGTTTGTTTTTTTTTTTCCCACCCCTTAAGCAAATGGCAGCAAAAGGAGTATTTTCTTCTGGGGTATCTTTGATCACTTCTTGTGTCCTTAGCAAGGTTAGAACCTCTGAATGCCAGTTCAGGCTGTAACTATCTCAGCTGTAGCATTAGGTCATGATCCATACCTGGATTGACAGTGAAGTGATGCTTTATACATGGATTACAAAATGACTGCATTACCACATTTTTTTTTTTTATATAGGATAATATAGCTGACGTAGAGGATCATTTCCATTCTGAGGCTTAGTTTCCATTCTGTTGTCCACAGGGCGATATTGTTTGGTAACTTTGTTTACCCTGCAATGTTTTACTCTTAGGGACCTCTTACTGACCTATTTCTTCTGGTCTGTCCTATTCCCAGCTGCATCCTGTGTTTTTCTTGCAGATCCTTCTCTTATTTGATTTAATATGTAATTCCTACTTGCTAATCACTTTATTTGGACAGTTAGAATATTTTATGCTGATCTAGTTTGCAGCTCTCTAGTTGCATGGATCAGGTCAGCTGGCCAAGCAGATCAGGTCAGGAAAGCAAAAGGGAAACAGGCTTTCATATCCAGCACTCCGTTTTAATAGGCTGTGGTGAAGGAGTAATCGCTATTACATCCTAAGTGGGCTTAGGCTGGAACATAGAACTACAGAATAATTGAGATGGAAGAGACCTCGGGAGGTCACACAGGTCACTACTCTGCTCAGCGCTGAGCCAGATTGAAAGTTAGGTGAGATTATTCAGATCATGTCCACTTGCTTTCTGAGTATCCTCAAGGAGGTTCTGCAGCCTCTATGAGTAACTTATTCCAGTGTTTGCCCACTCTATGATTTTTTTTTCCCCTAAGGCCTACTCGAAGTTAATGTATTGTGGCTTGTGTGCATTGTCCCTTGTCCTTTGCTGTGAACCACCAAGAAGAGTCTGGTTCTCGCACTCGTTAAAAACAACCGATTTTTTCTCAAATGCTTAATAACACACTTTGAGGAATACATTTAACTTGCCAAACAGGTGTTTTTTTGTTTGTTGGATTTTTTTTCTTTTTTTTTAATGTGGGCAAAATAAAAATATTTTGCTGGCCTTGTTTTTTGAAACCACTGAGTTTGAAATTTCTCCTTTCTTTCTCCCACGTGATCATGTATTGTAGTTTCCAGCAGGTGCCTGCCTCATCATGTGCAGTGAATGGATGCTGGTGGTTTAGGAGGTAGATCTGTCTCCGGCATGAGCTTCTGAAAGCTAGCTATCTTGTCCTGTGTTCTGGGGTTAGGTTTAAATTTTTTCCAACCTCATTAGGTCGGTGGACCCCTACATAGCAAATTTAAACCCACTTACAATAGGCTGCCTTTCAGGGATCTGTTAAAAATAATCTGCAGAGTACTATAGTGATGCTGAGGTAGTTTCAAGTAGCCTTCCAGGCACAGTCAATGGAAAAATAAGCTTGTTCAGCAAGTGGTTTATCCCACCTACGGCTGAATTACTTCCTCTGTGTCTGCTTTGTATCATGAGAGTTTCAATGATGTTTTTAGCCTTGTTGTCCAGCTTTTAGGTCAGCTGTATTTAGGCAAGTTTAATCCTTAGTGAGCACCTTCAGTCCTTTATTTTCTTATAATTGTTCAATATATGGTCACATGCCTTATTTACAACCCATTTTGAGTGCTTAATAATTAACTTCAGTGTGTGTTTCTTCTGTGGTAGTGTTCATCCCTATAATATTTCAGTTCTTCAGGAACATTAAGTTATTTTTGTTACCTCCCTATTTTGTGCAAGCTATCTTCTCATTTTAAAGATAGAAAATGGGAAAAAAAGCGATAGAAAAAAGTTCACAAACAAGAGGTGTTCTGTTTGGGTTGCTTTGAGCACAAGGGGAAAACCTTGCAACAAAGTGGAGAAAATGTGTGTATTTTTAGTGCAATTTGTGAAATAATAATCCTTTCTTTCTAAAGATGTCTTAGAACTTCAAAACCTGATATTACTTAAAAGTGGTTATTGCTACAAGTTTTCTCCATCAGTAGTGTAATTCACAAAATTATCCCTTTCAAATGATTGTACAAGGTTCATTGTGTATAATGATAGAAGGTATGATGTCTTGTGAAAAACACAGACGACTTTTTTGTCAAAGACTTGAAAAGTAATGTGAAAACACATATTATGTGTTGATTAATTTTTTATCTTCAGTAGATAGTACTCCAACGAGCCTTTTATTACTTGATCATTTTGATTTAGACTCTTCTGTCATTTTGTCACTTTTGAATTTTCTCTAGACATTTTTCTGCAGTCTTACTTGGTATTTGTGGACGTGTTTAGAAATACATGCATGTAATGTATTCAGGATATTTTATTCCCTGTATCACTAACTGTATGTGTATATGCTTTTGCATATATAAACTCCAAAGTGCAGATAATTATTTCAAATTGCGTTTGTATCCATATTTCCCATGCTTTGTCTTACTACCAAAATGATTTTAAGAAACAAAATAAAAAATCTCCAAACCAAAAATCCAAGCTTCCTACATCTAGCTAAAGACATGCCATGAAAATTTGAAGGAATATGAGTGTTACGGTTGCACTTCATTCTCTCACCAGTGCACACATGCACCCTGGTACCTCAGACCTTCATATGCTTGTATTAAATACTCAGAAAATCAGTGTGTGGCCTGGAGAGGAACTATCTAGGGTTTATTTTGAGAAAAATCAACTGAGTAGCAGTGGAGCCTCCCAGCTCTTGCCTTATTTCTGATCTGTAAGGTTCATGAGTTGGTAGAGCTGAGAAGTTAATTCCATCTTTCACACTACTGAATTCATTCAGCATGTCTGCTTAGGCTCCAAGTGTGTCATTTATGATAAGACGATGACATTTAAAAGAAATTTGGCAGTATTTAATACTGACTCATACAGACATGTTCAGAGTATTTATAACAGGGAGAGGTTGTACTATGCTTTACTGGTATCAGGACATCTGCTTCTGTCATAAGGCATTTCCATTGCATTTATTATGAGGATAGGGACAGGACTAAGTGCATTTGCTGACTGAAGTTAGGAGTCTCTTTCCTCCCCATGCCATTAATTTTGATAAGAAGGTAAGTTCCGATTGTATTAATCTTTTCTGGAAATAACAAGTCAAAGCATAAGCAATCAATAGCACTTCTGCTGTTAAACTATTAGATCCAAATGAACTACATCAAATGCAAGGCCACCACAAATGATAGATTTGAAAAAGAATCTCCACAGTACAGTGGCAATAAGGTGATACACTTTGAGTTATCAGCAAGGCTGAAAATATTAATAGTCCCTGTCTATTCACTCTGATTTCCCACTGTTTTCAAAGTATCTGTTCCTGGGTATGCAGCTGTTTGAATAATCAATTGCATTCTTAATTTCTTGATGCCAATATAAATGGGTATGAATTAGGCATTGGTTTAGGGACTGACCAGCCACTTTGGTGGTTTTCCAAGATTTTGCACTTCTAAAACAGTGAGGAACATAGATGATCTTGTTTCTGTTGTGATCCAGGAAGGGAGGGCCTGGTGAATCACTCCTGGGGTAGGCTAGTGTCAGCTGTTGACGGGGTAATTTCTGCAGTTTTCTGAAACTGTAGAACTCTGGAATGGATCTGTTAAGCATTATGCAGCTCTTATATAGAAGTGTACATCCGAGTTAGTTGTTCAGGCAGTACAAATGTATGCAGGCTTATACCGATACATAGAGGTGTGGAGTTCATACACAGTACTGTTAAGAAACAAGATAATTAGATATCTGAAACAGTTTAGAAGAATTTGCTTTCCTGACATGCATGTTCCATCTGACTGCTGAGTAAGCTTATTTTATTATCTCAAAGCTGTGTTGAAGCCTGAGTAGGAAGAGAATGTGTGTGTGTGGAAAATAGATACTAATAAGGAAACAGACTTCCTTAAAGGTCTTCAGTTGGGGCTTCAGATTGATGAGCACTTACCAAAGTTGCCAGACATTGCCAAAAGGCCTACCCAGTTCCTTACCCAGCCAGATCACTGCTGTGTTCTAGGTATTTCAAAGAGTTGTTGTCAACATCATGAAGAAGATAAAACTCATTCCTTGAGAATATTTTCCAAAATATATGTAATCAACTGTATTTGTCAGTTGATTAACAGCCTCTTACCTGCGAAATTGGTGTGGTCACTCATATAAGGTATTATCATAGTTTAAGATTAACCATATAAGTGATTTTAGACTAGTATGTGTGAATACAAAAGAAATTTAACCCACTTCTTCCCTCACCTGGGTGAAAAGGTGAAGAACTGTCATTGCTTCTGTCTGATATAGTCAGCCTGCTTCTTTCTTGGAACTAACCACCACCAGAGAATCTGAAAAATGTTGGTTCTAGTTAACAGTCATGTGGGACTTATTTGAAGGAAGCATCAGGCATATAGAGCAAGTGCTACTGTAGTAGAGGGATGCCAGCTGATGAATAGTTGTGAGAAACACTGCTCAGTACATTGCCTGAGGAGACTACTGATTTATGAAAGCTCAAATCTCTCTTCAGTTGCTGTCAGCAGGTCAGGCAATATGGTCTGTATGCCACCACTGTATAGTAGAGTAAGGCAAAGCTTAGCAGATTTATAACAGATGGTTCACTGTAAGGCAAAACCATTCTGTGGATTAAAGACTGCCTTGCTGGTTATGGGTCTTTGAGATGTAGGCAATGAAGAGATTGTTCTGCTCTTTGTAACTGATTAATATGCCTGTTAGGTAAGAACTTAATTTCTTTTTACCAGGTTAGAGTTGCTGCTTTAATGCAAATAGTGTACGGTTAAGATGCATTCTGCAGTTTTTAAGTTGTATCCATTCATGCTGGTTCTAGAAGGCCTGACGCTCTCCCGTTTTGCTTTAGCTTGGCTACAGTATTAGGGAATTGCTAGTTATTCTCTAGTCTCTGAACTGGTTTTCCTAAATATTTTGAATTTGCAGTTAAACATAAATGTTGCTGTTGGGGACTGGATTTTTATTTTAGTTTGTACAGAGGATATTTATAGTTTTAGATGTAAAAACCTGAAAAGTTAAGTATTTTTAAGATGTGCTACTTTGTAATGTGATTAACTTTCATCAGATTTTGTGGGATTTTTTTGTCTTTTTGTTTTTTTTTTTTTTTCTGCCATTAATAGCATTGTATCCCAGGTCTTTCAGATTACTTCTCTCAAAAAAGTCTGAAGAGAACAGATTGACCTCGTGCAGTTCTGAAGGCTCCTTCAGCTGGGCATAGTGAACAAAGATGAGAGAAATTATTTCATTCTGAAATTCTTAGTGGAAGATAGTATACAGGATCTCTCCCTCTCAGGGCCAGGACTTGGGTCTTCAGCAGCATCAAGAAAGAGATTCTATTGTAACACTCACAAGTTGAAATTCTCAGTATGTGAATTGCTTATTCAAGCTAGAGCAGGGAGCTTGTGAGTGTCTGTGTGTGTGTATGCGTGTGTGTGTTAAGAACATTATTGCCTTTCTAGATTCATTTATATGCTCACTAATCAGGATGACTCTATGCTGTTTAAAATATAAATGGTTTTGAGCCTATTTCCGGTGTACAGGAGGATATGGTTTGGGAATTTAGCTTTCTGCAGGCAGATGGATTATAGTGTTGCTAAGGAAACAGACTATAAATGAAGTGGCAGCTGAGTGTCCTTAGAACATCAGACTGCTTGAAGCTGGTATTTTAAACTCATTTAGGTGGGTAGATAAATTGATGATGTGGTGAGAAGTTAATTTCCTCTTATTTTATGGTTTGTTAATTTTCATTGCTTTGTTAGTATTTACGGAGGATACCTTCACTTCCCACTCATACCACCTGATGTGTGGCTCACTGAACAAAAATTTTCAGTTAAAATTAGAAAATGGAAAAAATCTTTACAGTAAAACAGATCCTAAAATAATCATTAAAACTACTGCTTAGTGCATAGATAATATAACAGAGACCTGGCAGTAGTATGGTCCTGAAAAACGGGGCTAGGAAGGCAGCTGGGATTCTTCAAACTACATAGGGAAGAATAAAGCTTCTACAGACCTGGTAAAATTACAGATTTTGGACTTCATGTATGAGCTGCTTAAAATAGGTTATACCTATTTGATTTACATACATGAAGTAGCAAATAAATTGAATTGCATTTTTGAGAGTTGCTGTGACAAAGAAGAGGTCTTGCCTCTTTTTTCTGATGCTTTTTGCTGAATGCATCAGGTTTCCAATCCAGGGTTATTGACTGATAGAGCAGGATTTTTTTAGCTCAGTCCTTCTGGTTGAGCATGAGGCTATAGGAACCTGAACCCAGAGTACAGAGAGCAACCACTGCTGTTGATAAGATGAGCTGATTGGACAAGGAGAAGGCAGGAAGAGCTCTGAATAGCCTGAAATACCTGCAGAGTTCAGCCTTGTAAAAGCATATAAGTAGGATGTGGATCCTTCCTGTCCGCTTACCAAGGTCTCCAGTGTAAGAGGTCAAGTAACATGCCTGTTTCACACTGCTTGCTTTACTTTTAAGTGCTTTATGTGTCTGCAGCTAAAGTCTCTTCCCTGAAGCCTGATGGCCTTTGAAACTGAAATACTAAAGAAAGTAATGGTGTCCATGTTCTCAGCATTGTGTGAATTGTGGTTTAAGATAAAAGGAATGACTAGACTGTATCTAGAAAGGATATATTTAGAGTTGTACCCACTTCCAAAAAGACCTTGATAACAAGTGGATGGCTAGTGAAGGGCAACACAAAAAACTAATGTGAGAGTCTGTTTTGAAGGTGTATCCCATGAATACAAGGGGATAGATTCAAACATACAGGCAAATGGTTAGAACTTTATTCAGACGTATGTGCATATCTACTCAAAATGAGACTGACATGGAGTGAATATGCATGAGTTTCACGGGCTATGTTTGCTTAAGAAGAAAAGGAATAAAAGTGGGCTGGGAGGACAACAGGCAATGTTTAAGTCTGTAAAGCTTCAGAAATTAGCCCTAGCTACTTCTGTAACAAAAACAAGATCTGGAACGGTCTTTATAAGACTGAAAATGGTAAGAACATGCCAAGCAAATACAGTTTGTGAGCTAAATATGAAATAGAAGGCCAAGGAGGAATTTAAAGTACATATAGATGGTTGGTAGAATTGCCATTCTATGCTTTTTCTGAATTGAAATGAAACTATTTTCAGTAAAATACATTCTGGAAAATGAGTCATTGTTCCAGCAGTGTTAAACCTATTCAGCATGCAGTGTTTAAACTGATATTTAGAATACATTGGAGAGAACTGTTTCTGGTCTTTTCAAGCCAGGTAGGCAACTCATTGTGAAGATGGCATTAAGTGCACCATAACTTTTCCCTCCATGTTTGTCATATGACTGAATTTAATGCATTGATGTGAGTACCATCAATCTACATATGGATCAGGATCTGCTGTTCTCTTATCACTGGAAACAGTACCAGAGCAGACTACAGCTGTCACAGCACGTAAATCATGACTTTTCCTTTTAATTGCCCCTTCAGGATTAAGACTTTAATTGTTATGGTGGCTGTTTACTCCCTGAAGGAGGCTTTGCATCTTTCTTGAAAGTCTCTTTGTCATCTTCTGACAAATCGTGTACAACGTTGTGTGGTGGAAGGAGCTGTAGCACCCATGAGAAAGCTGGCAACAAAGAGGAAGCTGTAGGTCAGATTAACTATTGCTGCAAAGTGCCCATAGGAAAGGGACAGTAGGAAGAAGACAGCAAGCCTGATAAAAATGTTCTGAGGGATTAATTGTGGCCCTTTTACTGTTGATTGAACTTGAATGAGAAGTATTTTGAGGGAACTAAAGTACATGTACTGTACTGTAGCCAAGTGTGCTGGAGCAAGTCTTGTTAAAGTGAATCTTTTTTGTGTGTGTCCTGGTTTGAGCAGTAGCAGTCATTTTTCTCCTTCTTGTAGCTGGTGCAGTGCTGTGTTTTGACTTCTGGGCTGGGAACGGTTGCTGATAGCAAGTATGTTTTGAGTTCCTGCTCAAATGTTTGGTTTGTCCAAGGCCTTTTCTGAGCCTCATGCTCTGCCAGGGAGGAGGGGAAACTAGGAGGGACGAGAGACAGGACACCTGACCCAGGCTAGCCAAAGAGGTATTTCATACCATAGCACGTCATACCTGGGAGGTAACCGGGAGAGACCCGGAAGGGCTGGAGCTCTGGGGGATGGAGGAGGTATCGGCTGGTGCTCGGTTGGGCAGGGTGGGGTGAGTTATGGGTCGGTGGCTGGTGAGGTGTTGTATTCTCTTCAGTTGTTATTGGCTTTATCATCATTATTTGTAGTAGTAGTAGCAGTAGTGATTTATGTTGTACCTTAGCCATTAAACTGTTCTTATCTCAACCCGTGGGGGCTACATTCTTTGGATTCTCCTTCCTAACTCTCTGGGAGTTGGGGGAACGAGGCGGGGGAGTGAGTGAGCGGGCTCTGTGCAGTTTGGTTTTAAACCACGACAGTGTGAACAAAATAATGATGTATAAACAAATAGTTTTGGCTTTTATCGCAGAGATTTTTTAGAAATATGTTATATTCAACAAGATTTTAAATGGAAAAAATGATATTTATTTGATAGGCAAAAAATTCTCTAGAATTTATTTTCAGCAGCTATGTAAAGGAGCGGCTACCAGAAGCTTGGCTATTACGTCTGGAGGAGGAAAGTGGTTTTGATAGAAAAAAAGAGAAAATAATCAGAAGATAAGACAAAAATGTTTAAATCAGTCCCAAAGACAGGCAGAAAAAATACATCTTTATGGACAGTCATAATACCTTCTGTAGTATCCTGATACTGAATGCGTTAAAATGACCTGCAAACCTTCCCCAGTAGTTTAAAATACTTTTTTTTTTTTTTTTTTTGCTTAGAAATACAGCTCTTCTGACTTCATGTGTGGTCTTTTTGATGTATTGTAAATGTTAATTTTAACATTTTTGGAATTTATAAAGAGATTTATAGAAAGCACGAAGGCAAGTGTTTAATTTTTCTGATCTGTATGGTGGATGTCGTTACACTTGTTTTCCTATAAATCTTGAGCATAACTTTGAGTTGTTACTAACTTTTGTCTGTCTTCTAAAAAAAATTATACAAATCTTGGTCTGAATTTTTCAACAGTTGCTGAGTATTTGCAATTGAATTAGAAATTATATTACATTTATTATTCTATTTAGAGTTATCCTACATGCAAGGTGATAAATTCCATACAGTATTTTCACAGGATCAGTTTCATACTGAAATTGAGACCAAATAAACTTCTTTATAACTGAAGAAACATTTTGATGTATTTTTCAAAAGGATTTAATTGAGCATGCTTAAACTGCTTTCAGCTAAGTGGGGAGATACGGTCTTGAGCTACCAAAGTGGAAGACACCATGAGTTAATGGGTGACTTCTTCCTCGTAAGGTAATGTGCTTTCAAAATCACCAGATTGATTAATTTTAATATTTTGGCTTGTAAGTTTAATCAATTTTCTAATCTGTTTGTGATGGATGTCCTAAGCCATGCCTGCCATGTCTGTACAGAAATTGTTCGTAGTATTGCATTGAATCTTATGTGATATGTAATCTCACCATGAGAGTTGTTCAAATGGTAACTCTCATTTTAACTGTCTTTTTTAATGTTTGGTATGAGTAGATTTCTAATGAGAACTGTTTCTCAGAAACAATTGTTATCTTTAAAGTGTTATATAAAAATATATACACTTGTGCATATGCATCCACATACATACACATGTTCCTGTGTGTATATATGTGCACATATATGTATAAGAAAAGTTTATGACAACATAAATATGCATATAAATGGAACTTATGTTTAGTTCTCAGCTAAATCTTACCCTTGCAGCCTTTAAGTACTTTCAGAGCAGGATTCTGCAAGTAGTCACGTCATTTAACTTGCTAGCAGCACCTCTTCTCTATGCACCAGGTGGTGAGAAGTAAGATCCTAAACATCTATATTACAGCAGGAAGACTCTTAGGCAGCATCAGAATTTGGCTGTAGTATGAGCTGAATCTTTATGGGAAAAGTGGAATCAGGGTGGATTGCTTTGCTTTGTGAACTAAACCAAACCACAGGAACCTATTGTGGGCAGCACGCTCTGTGAAAATAGTACACATTCAGTCATCCTAACCACTTTTCCATTAGCATCCTTGCATCATTTCATAAAAAGATGAATTTTTGTTAAAATCAATTTTGTTTCAAAAAACAGGTATGTTTTTGTGAAAGAGACAGCTTAATAAATTCCTTCAATGTAGAATGCTGTTGATGATGGGATTGCCATTTTTACAGACGAATTTTTATACAGCCTTGCATTTTGGTAGAAGATAGTGTGCTAATGGCTGCTGTCAGAAGTGCAACCAATAACAGAATCCTCTTTGCCTGTTCTTAGCAGAAAGTAGTGCAATAGTGTGTCTGGTGTACTGGGACACTACAACAGAGGCAGGAGTGATGTAATATGAGGAGCCTTTAGATCTTTACCTTATGGCATCTGACAGTGCAACATCTTAACAGAACTCAGTCTTCTGGTCAGAAAATATGCTGGAGAAGTTGTGCTAGTTGAAAAGCCAGAATAGCCTTAGGATAACTGTTAAAATTTTCTGACTAGAAACAGGCTTTTTTACTTGCCTATTATCTTCTTCTGATAGACTGACTTTTTGGTGAAGAAAGGAAGCTTTCAGGATTTCAGGTTTTTTTTCCCATATTTTGACTTAATATAAAAAAAAAAACCAAAACGCTAAGAAAGCTTGCTAAAAACCATCTGTGGGCTAGTTGCAACTAGACAAAGAGAACTGTTGGTAAAGTACATGGCAGAAGTTTGAAAATCAGTGGCATACTGAAAGCACGTTATAATTTTAAAGACCTCTCACCTTTTGTTAAGTCTTTAGTGTAATGTGAATTCTTGTGGGAAACATTTTAAAGTTTAATGTGTAAGGTCTCTGTGATTTTTAGTTTCAATATTTCAGTTATTTCGAAGTGACAGTTCCTGGTTTGGAGAGTCAAAATAGAGTTAATAAGATGAAAATTCCTCTATCATGAGTAGTTACAAGTTTTGCACCATTCTTGCTTATGGCACAGCACTATCTTGAGTGTAAATACCTTTTAGTATATAAAAGCCAAATCTAGATCTTATGGCTTGATATGTATACACCAACATCTCAGAGCTTCAGGCGAGATATGTGATGCTTTAAAATTTGCTTGTTAAGGTCTGCTTTACTCCAGATTGATGCTTTTGCTTTGCAACTGGGGAGCTGGGTTCAGGGAAGAGTGAATGAGGAAGAGGTCAGTACTGCCCATTCAGTAGCTCTGCCAGCTCTAAATGGTGGTAGCATCAAGGTTGTAATACCACAAGTGGAGTTCTTTGCAGGTAACAGGAATCCTTACATTCATAATTTCATTGTAGGATCATGAAGAGTTACAGAGCTTTCCCCCTCTGTTCTTACAAAAAAGCCTGACTAATCATTTATAATGAGAAGAAAAAAGGAATGTTCTTTGGAAACAGTGTTAACTGCTGATTGCCAAGAGAAAACTGCTAAGCAACCTTACCCAGTTAAGAGGAAGGTCTGTAAGGTACTCAAATTTAGTAACATTTTCCAGATTTACTTTGAAGTCCTTTTATTTTAAGCTTCTTGGAGGCTTGAAGTGGAAGAACTTTCTAATGTATGATAATGTTTTTGGATGCTTTTCTAAATTTATTTTAAAGATACTTTCTAGAAACACTTAAGTAGAGAAAAGGAACGGTTCTTATCTTGGGGAATGTGCTTGTCTGGAGCAAAGACCTGACAGGTTGTTACTATATTTAATCTGTCCAAGTTCCTGGCACAGTCTTCTGTCTGCTTGCAAAGCTGTTCACTTCTTGGATACTTCAGGAAGCTGAAGGGAAGATTAACAGTTTCTAATGCTTATCTCAGTAAAGGTGAAACAAACCATTTGGTGAAAATCTGTAATAGTCTAATGGGTACATTTTATTTTATACATAAATAAATCCTATTTTTCCATCCCACCTTGTTCTGTGGAATAAATGTAAGCATCAAATTGTTGTGCTACTGGAAAACAATTTGTATTAAAAGGTAATCAGAAAAATCTGTCAGACACTGACTTCAGTTGTGGCCAAAATTGTTGAATTGTGGCTTCAGTTGTGAAAATAGGTTTGTTCTGCAGAAGGCGGATTTCTCAGCAGGTGCCAGTCCAGCCTATCAGGCCTTATGTTTTGGGTGTTTGAGGTTGGGCTGAAGTTGGTTGCAGATACAGAAATACAACACTCAAATGGTCGGAGGAATCAGGACATTATGAGTGATCTTAAAGTACTGTTAGTTTTTATTGCTTCCCATGTAGAAGGTCATTGTACACTCCTTGGCTGGTTTGTCGTCCAGCCCCTGTGTAGAGCATTCATGTAGAAACTTGTTCCTGAAGGATCCTGACATCTTTTACTCCACTGTGGAGGTGACTTACAGATGTTCTATTAGTGGTTTCTGGAAAAAATTAAAAGTTGTATAGCCTTTTCAAAACTAGCATGTGAATATATGTGTGTCCCATGTATTTGTCCTTTTGATTATTATATATAAACAATATTTATAAATAAGTCAGGTCACTGTGATCTTTTAGTGTGATATAAGCTCAGCTTTCAAGGCTCACTGGGATTTTTCTGGCTTTCTTCTAAGAGTATATGGAAAAGCTACATTGAAAACTTATGTTCTCAGTTAATAACAGATATGTTGTGATAAAATATGCAGCTTTTTAGTCATGCTAGGTCCAGTTTACAGAAATCATTTTAACTTGAGGCATAAGAGCTTTGTGCTGATCAATTGGTGCAAGAGTATGTAGAGGAAGTGCTGAGATCCTGCATTGAAACTTTCATAGTTTGTTCTCTGTGCCTGTTCTCTTGCCCTTTGATTTTCTAATACCTTTATACTCATATCTTTATGCTGATAGCTTCTTTAAGATGTTCAGTAGCCACCTGTGGACTTAAATGATATTTCTGAGAGGCTTTGGGTATCTCAGGATCAGGATCTTAATGTTTTAAGGCTAAGCATGTGTTTTAACAGAGCCAGTAAGATCTATGGTAGCTAACTGCTGTGTGCTTGTCTATGGATTAAATAAATGCATCTGAATGAGATCTAAACAAGGTTTTACCCCAGTCCTGGCAAATGTTAGTATTAAATGGTGAGATTCTTATGCTGCAGAGGCGAGATGGCTGAGGGTCTTTTTGGCTTGATGAAACTTGGATGCCTTAGTCCTGCCTAAGTTCTGTACTTTCTGCAAGAAAGGGGTTTGTGATCTGTCATCAGGAGACACAGCACATTCTACCTCTCCCAGTAAAAATAGTTTTATTACAGGAAAAACTTGCAGTTCTGGTCTTGTTCTGCCTTGAGTGTAAATATGTCACCAACTTGTTTTTTTTTTTACAGGTTATTTGGAAAGGGACTACTTTGCTGAACAGAACAACTCAAGATGACTTGTGATTCCTGTTCTACATGGGAGCCAGTCTGGATTGGTATGTTGGGAGTTTTTTCTTATTTTATTTATCAAACTCACATGTAGTGATAGCATGTATAATCCCAAGGTCTACTTAAAATTTAGGAAGGTTCTGACTTGTATGTTAATAACTAGATGAAGACTGTGAATTAAAAGAATATGTTTTCAGTAATGTTTTCAGTGGTTACTGTTCTAGGTACTACAGCATTTAGTTAGCTCTTCAATATGAATATGGTTAATGTGACCTTTGAACTAGTGAGAAAGTTAGAAGTCAGGGGAAATATTGTGACAGCACTAGAAATATAGAACTTTATAAGTCCTTTCACATGATCTACAAATTGGGAACATGTTTTTTTTTCCCCAAGAGCTAAGAAAATATATTCTTTATATTTTTGTGTATTTGTGGTTTAGAATAGTCATGATGATTCCCATGGCTGACATTTCTTGACAGTTAATGCCTGTCTGAATTAAGGAAAGGATAAATACCCTCAAGAGGGCAATTAGTTGTGCTTAATGATCCAAAGAATAGGTGGCTGTTTCCCACAATAATTTCCTATGAAAATTGCCACAGTAGTGTATATAGAGTGGAAAAAAGGACAATTTCCCAGGTTAAACTAATGCCTCTTGTGAATAGTTTCATGGGTCATCTGCTCATGCAGTGTGGTTTATTAGTTTCAATTTGGGATATGTAAATAGGTATTAACAGTGAAAATTGCTAGTTCCTTTTAGGAGGAACAGTTAGGTGAGTAAGAGCGTTGTCCCTGCTGATTCGTGCTCTGACTCATTGTTTGCACTGGCTTTAGCAGAAGGGACTCCATTGCAATAGATTCCTCCCTCTACTTAATGGCACAAGAAACAGTGCTTGATTCCTATTGTGAGTGGAGTATGTCCTGGGGTGCTTGGTACAATAATAGGGTGTCAGAGTATGTACTTTAGTATTTTCTATCAACATGTAACTTTTTTTGAAAACCAAATAAGCTCATGAGCTTTGTGTTTGTTG
Organism: Melopsittacus undulatus; assembly: GCF_012275295.1. Lineage (NCBI taxonomy): Eukaryota > Metazoa > Chordata > Aves > Psittaciformes > Psittaculidae > Melopsittacus > Melopsittacus undulatus. Next base: position 53,834,908 of record NC_047529.1, on the reverse strand, counting down.
CTGACTTTATCCCTTTTTCCCTTAAGAATATTTTTAGTGTTGGTTTGTTTGGAGTTTTTTATGCTGCAACAGTGGTTTTATGTCAAAGTTTACCTTTGAAATAAAACCATTGATAGCAACTATAAAGCGTGCAGAAATTTCCCATTTATGACCACTTAAAACATCCCTGAGAAGTAAGAAAGATCACTGTACAAATCTTTGCTGTCTTCAGTTTTTTTGAACAAGAATGATTTCTGTGTGCTGGACCAAATCTTGGTGCTGGGACAGTACTGAAAATATGCTTACTTTTAGCAGTTAAATCATTGAACATTTTGGCAGCTGCTCACAGTGTGTTATCCGTATCAAACGTTAACTTATGGAACTGTTATGTTCCCTGTTTTGTCTGTGTTGGACTTACTGGTTTTGACTGATGTTGGCTTTTCATGTAAGATCTAATATTCCATTTCTGGTTGAACATGCTATCCAAATTTTGAACGGAAACCTTTTAGCTTCAAAAGCTGTTAAAAACAGACACCATAGTTCTAGCAATAATTATATTTGATGAATGAAATTTGTGTTATTTAGCTTTAAGTGTGTACTTCATTGAAATAATTGTGTCTATTATGTTCCATAAAAAGAAAGTTGCATATGAGTGAGAACCTTGCTTGAGAGAAAATGTGCATACTGAATAATTTTCAGGACTGAAATGGAAAAAAGTGATTGTGTGAAGCTTTTTTGCATCTGAAAAGAATCAGCGAGAGTACATATTCCAAAAGTGAGAATGCTGACAAAAAGGTGTCTGCCTCTTGCTTGAGTACTTTGACCATCAATAAGCTTACCCATTTAAACTACCAAAGCATGGTTGTCTTTTACAAGCTATGTGATTACCATTCAGCAGCGACTCTGGCTTTGAAATGACAGGATCTGTCTTTCTCAAACAGCAAGTGAGGACTGAAATGGAAAAAAAGAAAAAATTTATATGTGACTGCTACAGAAGTCTTGAATTTATTGGCTGAATTGCCAGTCACTTTTATGAAGGATGATAGCCAAGAAAAAGCGTTACTAAGTTGCCTGCAAGGTTAGATAAGTGTAACTCCAACACACATTTGAGAATGAAGATTCAGTGTGCAGTGCATGGAGAGATTTCATACCTCAGAGTGATAAACAGTAACAGAGAGAAGGGTGCTGCTGGGAAACCATCAGGAAGCAGTGAACACAGGAGCAACACTCAAGAGTTTCTTTCTAGCCGGGATCCAAAGCCTGCAGTTCTCTTGTTAGATTAGGTGTCTTTGTAACAGCTGATCACCCCTCACTCTTTTGTTCCTTCTTGAAAAGAAGATAGGTCTGATGACTTATGCAACATTCAGATGGCTAACACTCGCTTCCCAAATTTAAGCACTTGGCTAGCTGAGAAAGTTGGGGCTGTTCAGCCTGGAGAAGAGAAGGCTGTGTGGAGACCTCATAGCAGCCTTCCAGTATCTGAAGGGGGCCTACAGGGATGCTGGGGAGGGACTATTCATTAGGGACTGTAGTGACAGGACAAGGGGTAATGGGTTGAAACTTAAACAGCAGAGGTTTAGACTGGATATAAGGAAGAAATTCTTTACTGTTAGGGTGGTGAGGTACTGGAATTGGTTGCCCAGGGAGGTAGTGAATGCTCCGTCCCTGGCAGTGGTCAAGACCAGGTTGGATGAAGCTTTGGGTGATACGGTTTAGTGTGAGGTGTCCCTGCCCATGGCAGGGGGGTTGGAACTAGATGATCTTGAGGTCCTTTCCAATCGTAACTATTCTATGATTCATTATCCCCAGCTTCTCTTAATGCTGTGCAGAAAAGCATAGAAGCTTCACACTGAGGGGGCAGAAAGCACAAAACAGGAGGTAGCTATTTGTTTAGAGAGCTGGGGTAGTGAGACAACATACATGAAATTATTTTTCTTAGTCACTTTTTCTTTATTTGTTAGGAATAGTCTATAGACACCTGCGAGGCCTTTTTACTTTGCTATATAGTGGATGCTACTGGCTTGAGAAATGCAGGGTAGCACAATCTTTTTTACTAAATAAATGGTGCAAAGCACATGTGCTTCTGGTCTGGTTCCTTGTGTGTAGAAGGACAATTTATGATAAAGCAGTATTTTCTAAAAATTTTATTTTTTTAATTTTTTTTTACCTTGGAACACTGGAACATTTGCAGTTGTTTTGGGGGTTGTGGTGTGGGGGGGTTGGTTTTTGTTGTTTTTTGTTTATGTTTTTCTGGTGGGGGCGTTTTGGTGGGATTGTGGGGTTTTTTGTTTGATTTTTGTGGTGTGGGGTTTTTTTGTTTGTTTTCTTCTCTTTTTCCCTTTAGAGCTTTTATGATGTGTGCTATCTAAGGCTCTGTTGAATTTTATAATTGGGAGTGCAGAGCTGTGTGGCATAAATATGTTTAAAGAGATGGACATACTGGAAAGAGCCCAATGAAGGGCTACAAAGATGATGAAGAGACTGGAACATCTCTTCTATGAGGAAAGCCTGAGAGAGCTGGGACTGTTTAGCTTAGAAAAGAGAAGGCTCAAGGGAATGTTATCAATATGTATAAATACCCATAGGGAGTGTGCAGAGGGGACAGAGCCAGGCTCTTTTCAGTACTAACCAGTGACAGGACCAGAGGGAATGGACACAAACTGTAACACAGGAGGTTTGTCCTAAGTATCAGGAAAGCTTTTCTATTGTGTGACTGAGCACAGGCACAGGTTGCCCAGACAGGCTGTAGAGTCTTCATCCTTGGAGATACTCGGAAGCTGTCTGGACATGGTCCTAGGCAACTGACTCTAGGAGGCCATGATGGAACAGTGGGGTGGGACAAGATGACCTGTAGAGGACTTGTTCAACTTCAGTCACTCTGGGATTTTGTGATTCCTTTGGCTTTCCTGTTCTTATAAGAGACAACAGTAATTCGTTTCCCTGTGCCACTAATAATTCTGTAGACCTCTATGATACCTTTTTTCAGTCACTTTTGAGTAGACATCAGTTGGAGCAGAACTGAGTATAGCACAGAGGATGAGATGTGCCATAGAAGTGTATTGTCGCAGGTACTGCATATGAATATACGATGTATGTATGTAGATCCTGTAGATTTCTTCTCTGTTTCTTTGCTAACAATTCTGAACACTTGCATGATGGTTTCATAGACTATCAAAACTTGAAGATCTGTCTGTCTTCTGGATGGTAATTATTGGCTTAGCATCTGTTACTGTGCCTATACCTTTTTTTCTGTACATGCAGAGCTTTACTTCTAGCAACACTGCATTTTATCTGGCAGTCTATTAGTTTGTCACTAACTGTCATAAGATCCATCTGTACCTTTTTATAGTTGACCTTTGTTTTTATTGAATTGCTCTGAAAAACAGCTCATGTTCATCAGCAAATGTTGTGGTTTCACATTTGCCTCTTCTCCCCTGTAGGTTGAAGAGTGTGAGCCCCATGATAGATTATCTTTGTAGAATTGTTCTGCTAACCTTTTTTCCACTGCAAAACTAATTGCTCCTTCTTTTGTTTCCTATTTTAAACTGATTATTGTCAGTGAGAGGGCTTTACATTTCTCTAGTGGCAGATTAGTTTCTTTCAGAACCATGGTGGAAAGACCTTGTCAAAGCCAATCTGAAATGCAAAACTTACCTTTGCTGGCTTATTGCAGAGCTCTAAAAGATACTGCCCCAGGGATCTAATTTTCTGTACTCCATGATTTTAAATCCAGAATTATTTGTTGAATTTATGCTCTTTTGCAGTCCCTGCAGAACGCTACAGCTTCCTTCCCTCTTTAGTGTTCTTGGCTTGTGGAATCGTAAACCTCGGAGGAACCTTGGGTGAGATTTCCACGTTCATTGTTAAAATCCTTGCTTATTTGTTTTGGAAAGCTGTGTTAACCTTTCTGCTGTTGGTTATAGACTTTATTCTAACAAATATGTTAAAGACAACTAGTAAAGAAAGGTTTATAAAGACTGAAGAGAGAAATTTTGGCTACTTTATATGCTTTAGCCTGTAATTAGCATTAAGACTTTCTCTAGAAGAGTTATTGTAAAATAAAAATTAGAGGGGCTGAATGGAGAGAAAAGGAAAATCTAGACTGAAGTTAACAAAATTTGACATTTTTGTGAAATGTCAACATACATAGCTTAGTATACTCTTGCTGAGTTTAGCAATCTTTGAAATATAATAGGATAAACAAGAAAATTATTGCATTCCCTTCCATTCAAGCAGGAAGACCTCTCAAAAGTGGAATTTGTATTACTCTGTATCTTGGGTTCAGCTGGACAGTTATTTTTCTCCTTCCTAGTAGCTGGTGCAGTGCCGTGGTTTTGCTTTAGTCTGAGACCAATGCTGATAACACACAGGTGTTTTAGTTGTTGCTAAATAATGCTTACCCTAATCAAGGACTTTTCAGTCTCATGATCTGCCAGTGAGGAGGGGCACGGGAAGCTGCGGGGAAGCAGAGACAGAACACCTGACCCAAACTAGCCAAAGGGGAATTCCATACCACAGCATGTCGTGCCCAGTGTATAAACTGGGGGGAGTTACCCAGAAAGCCCAGATCGCTGCTTGGGTTGGGCTGGGTATTGGTCAGTGGATAGTGAGCAATTGTATTGTGCATCTCTTGCATATGGGTTTGGGTTTTGTTTTCTCCCACCCACCCCCTTCCCTTTTTAATATTATATTCTCTCCCCTTGTTACTTCCCTTAGAATTACTATTAGTAGTAGTAGTTTTATATTATACTTTAGTTACTGGACTGTTCTTATCTCAACCTATGTGGTTTACATCCATTAAATTCTCCTCCCTCTTCCTGCCTGGAGATGGGGGGGAAGGGCAGAAGGAGGGGAGTGAGTGGCTGCATGGTGCTGAGTTACCAGCTGGGCTTAACCTATGACACCCTCGGTTTTCATGGGAGGTTTTGGCAGAGGGGGGTGCTACAAGGGCAGCTTCTATGAGAAGCTGGTAGAAGCTTTCCCTGTGTCTGATAGAGTCAATGCCAGCCAGCTCCAAGACAAACCCACTACTGGCCAAGGCTGAGCCCATCAGTGATGGTGGTAGCAACTTTGGGATCACATAGTTAAGAAGAGGAAAAAGTTACTGTGCAGGAGCAATTGCAGCCAGAGGGAGGAGTGAGACTATGAGAGAAACAGCTCTGCAGACACCAGGGTCAGTGAAGGAGGGGAGGAGGTGCTCCAGGTGCTGGAGCAGAGTTTTCCCTGCAGCCCATGGTGCAGACCATGGTGAGGCAGGCTGTCCCTTGCAGCCCATGGAGGTCCATGGTGGAGCAGATATTAATTTACAGCCTGTGGAAGACCCCACACCAGAGCAGGTGGATGCCCAAAGAAGCTGTGATCCCATGGGATGCTCGTGCTGGAGCAGGCTCCTGGCCAGACCTGTGGCCCTATAGAGAGAGGAGCCCACACTGGAGCAGGTTTGCTGGCAGGTTTGTGACCCTTTGGGGGGCCCATGCTGGAGCAGTCTGTTTCTGAAGAACTGCACCTGATGGAAGGAACCCACACTGAAGCAGGGAAAGAGTGTGAGAAGCCCTCTCCTCAGAGGAGGAAGGAGCAGAAGAAAGAGTGTGTGATGAACTGACTGCAACCCCCATCCCTCTTCTCCCAGTGCAGGAATAAAGTTGAGCATGGAAAGAAAGGAGGGGGTGTGGTTTAGTTATTTATTTTTTTTTCTCATTATCCTTCTCTGATTTTGACTGGTAATGAATTAATTTCTCTAGTCAAGTTCATTTTTTTTTTTTGATGGTAATTGGTGAGTGATATCTCCATTTTGTTATCTCTCCCCCTGAACCATTCCCTCTCATGTCCAGCTGAGGAGGGGGAGTGATAGACCTGCTTTGGTGGGAGGGAACCTGCTGTCTATCCAGGGTCGACCTACCACAGACTCAATGATATTAGGAAATTTATAATAATATCCTCTGATACCATTGAAAATTGCAAGAGAGAGGTTAATAATTTGTGTTGGAAAAAATGCAGAAGATGGTCTGGCCTTGGAAATCATCTAGTTGATAGGAGCTTGCAGGTAAGAAGGGAATAGCTTTTCTATGGAATGAGAGGAGGAGGTCATAGTGCTGCTGTTTCTAGATGAATTCTTGGCAGCAGCCTGGACAGGTTTGCATTTGGATCACTAGAAGTCCAAACTGGGGACTTTATTGTCTTAAAGTTTCTTTCTTTGTTGGTGATTATCCAGAACTTTCATAAATACGGGCAGGATTTGTGTTGCCAGATATAAGCTTCTTGGTCACCATGTGCAGAGATGGAGGAGATAGATTACCCTCTGAAGATGCCTATAATCCACTTCTAACTAAACACACTAAGACAGCTTGAAAGTGACTGTTACAGTCATCCAGAATGAATGCGGTGAATTTCACTTTGTTTCTGGCTATGGGCATTGAATCTTTCTGGTTTTCTGCTTGATCAGGTGCCAGAGTACTCTGGGAGTATTTAATTTAATAGTCCAAGATAGAGGAGAGGAAGTAGCGCTGAAAAGGGGATACAGTTCCTTTGCATTTTATTTGTCTCTACAGTACATGTCATAATACAATAGGTACAATAATAGTACAAGACAGTACACAAACTATAAAAGGAAAAGTTTGATTGTATCAACATAATGAGGAGGGAGGAAGTTCAGCAGAATGTCAAAGGATTAGATTTACAAGGAAAAAGAGTGTGCATGTGGTTAAATTATGTGAAATACCCAGATGAATTAACAAAGACATGTCTAGACCAGTGAAAGCTTGCTGCAGGGGGAAGGATTGTAGCAACTGAAGAATAGCTAGTTTCCTGCACTTGATATGAGTCAGTAACTAAATGAAACAAATTAAGAAATACTTTAATCCTGTGGACAAGTTATTTAATAATTAATAACAGATTAGAATGTTTTACATATTTTTCCTAAGGTGTCTGCTGCAGCTGACTGACATGGTACTAAAGATTCTGTATTATTTAGCATTTCTCAGATAGGTAGGCTTTTCCATGTTTACCAAATGGGCAGATAGGGGATACTGATACTATTTAAGATGTTTGGAAATACTAATGTTTCCAGCTGTAGGCAATTTCATAACAAAATCATGAAGTTAGCTTAAAAATTATGAGATTTAAATAAAGATATGATTTATTTTCTCTTTGTCAGCTAAGTTTGTTTTCAAACAAGGTTTTTCAGTCCTGGTTATGATAGAAAAAAGTCAGTGAGTGAGAGTATTGTACAATATCAGCAAGACTACCAGAGCAGGATCTGTATGAAAAAGGCCAAACATTATGAGACTCCCATGACTCCTGCTTAAGTAAATTCTGTTGACCTGAAGTGTAAATATGTATGAAAGATCCGTTTGTCATTAAGGAAAGCAGAGCAATTGTTTGGTTCCCATTGGTTTCAGATTTCTTTAGATTTCTTTATCCAGATTGCTCTTCCCTGATACCATGACTCCTTGAATGAAGATGTAACCTAGTTTTACATTCCCATATACAGTCCACTTTGCAATATTTATCCTGTTTCTCTATTCTTTTGCAGATGGAAATACTGACACAAATTTAAGAACTTTGATGCTTTCAGACTTTGAATTTTGATTTGTTAAATGACCAGGAATAAGATACTGCCTGAACAAGATGAAATGCCTTGAAGACCTTTGGTTCTGCTCTCATTTCTCCTGAAGCAATGGTTTTCTCAGCAATGTTGACATTGGCCCACTCTGGGACCTCAAATGCTACTTTTATTGTTTATGAAAATGCATATACGAATTTTACCACTCCACAATTCTTGCTTCGTAGTGGCACAACACAGCCGTCGAGATATGGTTCAGGTGCTGTACTCACCACCGAGAGAAGTACTTTTCTGGTAAATGCTACAGCTGTCCTGCCTTCACAAGAAGTTTTCAGGAGCTTGAGTTTGCCATTCCAGATCATTCTTTCTGCTGCTATGATATTTATCCTATTGGTTTCTTTCCTTGGAAACTTTGTTGTTTGCCTCATGGTCTACCAGAAGGCAGCTATGAGATCTGCAATTAATATTCTCTTAGCAAGCCTGGCTTTTGCAGACATGCTTCTGGCAGTGCTGAACATGCCTTTTGCTCTGGTAACAATCATTACCACTCAGTGGATTTTTGGGGATATATTCTGCAGAGTCTCTGCCATGTTCTTCTGGCTTTTTGTCATAGAGGGGGTAGCCATTCTTCTTATTATTAGTATCGACCGATTTCTTATCATAGTTCAGAGGCAAGATAAACTGAACCCTTACCGTGCAAAGATTCTCATTGTGCTTTCTTGGGCGGCATCTTTTGTTGTTGCTTTTCCGTTATCAGTAGGGAATCCTAATCTGCAGATACCCTCAAGAGCACCTCAGTGTGTCTTTGGCTACTCGACAAGCCCAGGTTACCGAGCCTATGTGGTAGTTATCTTGCTAATTTCTTTTTTTATTCCATTCCTGGTAATGCTGTATTCTTTTATGGGCATACTCAACACCGTCCGCCACAATGCAGTTCGTATCCATAGCCACCCTGATAGCATATGCCTCAGCCAGGCCAGCAAACTTGGTCTCATGAGCTTACAGAGACCTTTTCAGATGAATATTGATATGAGCTTTAAAACTCGTGCCTTCACAACCATCTTGATTTTGTTCCTAGTCTTCATAGTCTGTTGGGCACCCTTCACCACTTACAGCCTTATAGCCACATTCAACAGCCACTTCTACTACAAGCACAACTTCTTTGAGATAAGCACTTGGCTCCTTTGGCTCTGCTACCTCAAGTCTGCACTGAACCCACTGATATACTACTGGAGGATTAAGAAGTTTCATGATGCATGCTTGGACTTGATGCCCAAATACTTCAAGTTTTTGCCACAGCTACCTGGCCATACAAGACGGCGCATTCGACCAAGTGCCATCTATGTGTGTGGGGAGCATCGGTCAGTAGTGTGAAGCTGCAGTTATTTGACAATGATTGTTATTTTCTGGGTTTGTTTTAGGCTTTAGGTTGAATTTTATTTTGTTTAATATGGCTTTTTCAGTGTGGCCATATCTTATAACCTACTTAATTTTCCCAGTAATTAGTGCAATTTTGGGAGGTAAGCTAGAGGGAGGGAAAGTGGTTAGTTACAGTTGGGTTTACTACCAGAATACAATGTAAACAAAATAACAAATGTTACCTCTAGGATTCCATGGAAATCCATTCTTTTAAATGAAAAATACATTTGTAACATTTTGTCAGGTTTAGGCTTACTAGGCCTGCAATTGCATCTAATTGTAGGGACTTTTTTTTATGCTGCTAAGATACAGTGTATTTAGTTAGTGTAATTTCTCTGAAAAATGTTGCTGCTGTCTGCCAATACATTGGAGCCAAAAAGTCTCATTAGATTACTCCTATTTAATTTTAACAATATTTCAGAAGTTTTCATGGTAACACTAGAAAACTTCATTTTTTTAATCTTTAATACTTCCATTAATATTTTTTGTGCACTTTACAAAATTTACTATAGAACTTGTTCATTGGAATATTTAGTTCTGTATTGAAGGGGTATTATTATCATTATTTGTTATATTGGTGAATTTCAATGAAAGACTAGTGTAAGCTCTGGGAGGGCAATTTATGTTGGTATAGCTACACCTACAGTCACAGATTCACTGTTTTTCCAACAGTTGATCAAAAGTAACATTAACTGCTCAGTTATCAGGGGAGTTGGAAGGAAAAAATGAAGAAAGGAAAGGGAAAGACAGGGATGAAAATACCACGTCTGGAGGTTTAGACTAACATAAAATGTAGAAAAATAGAGTTCATGTGAAAATTATCCCAGGGGAAAGGGTGGTTGTAGTTGTTAGTTTAGTCTGTTACAAGCTATCTAAACCTGATGGTATGCCTGAAAACCTATCTGAAATTGTGACTTTGGCCTACAGTTTACACTCTGTTGGTATAATGCTGTTTCTGCTTGGAGTTCATGTAAGGCTATTTGTGCTCTGCAAAACTGAAATCATGCTGTCAGGCATTCATTGGGATAGAATTAGAAATAGTAGGGTAAACCAGCAAATAGATGTCACATGAATCATAGTTGAGACTAGGACTTAATCTTCATAGTAATTACAGGGGAAAAAAATCCTCGGCTTGTTTTCCAGTTTAAGTATTAGGCCAAAACCATAAACTGATAATCATACAATGGCTTGTGTTGGAAGGGAACTTAAAGTTCACCTAGTTCCAACCCCTCTGCCATGGGCAGGGACACCTTCCATTAGACCAGGTTGCTCCGAGCCTTGTCTGGCCTGGCCTTGAGAACTGCCAGGGATGGAGCATCCGTAACTTCTCTGTTATGTTCTCAACCTGATCCACCTCATAGTGAAGAATTTCTTCCTAATACCTGATCTAAATCGACTCTCTTTCAGTTTAAAGCCATTATTCCCCATAACAGTTGACCAGTAGTGTTTGCTGTGGATGCAAGTTGAATTCCCTATTTTCCCCCCATCCTACTTTACATTGTTGTTTTTTTTTCATTGCCCCTTTTCCTCTATAGTATCTGCCTCAAGATTTTACTCTGCTGTTCTCATCTATTAGGCATCAACTTCTCTCCCTGAAATGCCAAATCACCCTTATGATTAATGTCAGGCTATCTCAGTACCTGCCTGGAAAGCAAAAAGGCAAAGGTTTTCCTTGATGATAGCCATCCAGACTCAGCTATTTATTTTTTTATTTTAAATCTGCTAAATAAATATTTAAGGCAAGTAAAATTAAGACTAAAGTTTGGGCTTCGAAGTGACACACACCCTCCACCCCCCACCCCCCGTTGCTCTGAGGCTAGGGAAGAATGCCTGCAGAACAGGATTAATGTATACCAAACTTATCAACCGGGGTTTGATCTTTTCTTGCTTCTATCTGTCACTCAGTACCCCAAAGCATGAGGACCTCTTCATTGTTCTCGTACCAGGGGAGCAAGTAATAGCAATTTTACCCATTTCTATCTATCTACACAGTACAGGGCATTTCCTTCATGCTTATATCTATGTGTATGAAGGAGGTGCCCTGTTCTGTGTGGATGTCCAAGGACTGCTTAATTTCTGAGGTCAAGTAAGCAATTACACCCCAGATTTTATTCAGGTCTTCAGTGAAGAACTGAGTAAACAGTTATCGCTGTTCTCTTCTTCAACAACAAGCAGTAGAAGTGTTGGCAATATTTATAGTTTAGGAGTATAATAGGAACAATTTTGAACCTAGTAATTTATTTTTCTTTTTTTTTTTTTTAAGCTGCTAGCTGAGGTTGTGGGTTACATGTAAAGGCACCCAGGCAGTTGCAGTGTTGTTGGTACGTGTGCTATAAGTTCTTTGTCAACTTCACTGATCATGGTATGGATTTTTCTCATCAAAATGACAAGCAGTGAGGGAGTTCTGCTGTAAACCAGAGTGTTTTAGCTTGTCTTTGCCGTATAGATTTATTTCTCCATTACATTTACATTGATAGTGGAAGTTTATGACCTGGTTAGTATGGATTTTCTGTTCCAGAGCTGTCATGCCTGTTTTTCTCTGAAAGCAGCAAAATTGTGTTTAGAGCTAATGTTGTAGAGTGAGAGCGTACACTGTCTAAGATGGCAGGAACAGGTATTTTTGCTGTCTTCCGCAGCTATAATGTAAATGGTTTGAATGAATGTCATAAAACATGGTAATTCAAAGAGTAAAGAAGATGAGTAATACAGGAAGGTTGGTGAAATTACTTTCTTGAAAGGGGAGGGGAAAACATTCTGTTGGGATTTCATAATCTCTGATAAGTACTGGCTGTGAAGTAGAAATTGCAAACATCAAAGGAGGTTAATTTGTCTTGATAATTTATTGCTTGTTTACACTGTCTGTAACAGGGGTTCCACTCAGAGCTGCATCTGCTGATACTTGGAAAAAAGAAACCCAAATTGAGTGGCCCAAATTCAGAGGTGGCTTACTTGGTGATACAGTATTCACACTGAGCTGGTTTTAGAGGTGATCAGAACATACAGTGAACAAAAGGGTGTTCAAGAAGAAAAGAAACAAGGTGGCATAGAAGTATCCCCAGGATAATGATGTGTTTACAGAACCGTTTGAGCTATTGTGTCTAGTATATGGTCTTTAGAGCAGTGCCTTGCTAATTACAGCTGAAGTCCTAGGACCAAGTTGGAAGCCACTAAACTGCTTAATCTTGCTGTCTGGGATCCTGCCAAGATCACCCTAACCTTGCTATCGGTAATGTTAAAACACATGTGTTGGCTGGATTGGGGCTACTGGGGCATTTTAGTGGGCTTGACCAACACCAACGATTTTAAAACTGAAATTTATCCCTCCTGATTCTGTTGGGGAACTATAATTTTCTTCCTCTTCAGAAATTTTGCTCATTACTAAACTGTAATTCCCCCATTATATTTTCAGAAATCTTTGGTCTGGAGGATTGAAATGAATGTATTTTCAATTATGTTGCAGTTTAATTCATTGTGTTAAAGCATGCTGCTTACACAAGACTCATTTGTACAGATTGATTGCTAAAATGATTCTTTTGTACTCAGTTGTGTATCTTTGACATTTGTTATTCATGTAAAAATATGTATATAGAGAAGAAACTTGTTTTGCCTCTTATTGCTTTCTGTTACTATTTTTTTCACTTGTGTGCTTAATGCTTTCATAGTTTCTTTTATTTGGACATATACATAAACAACTGGAAGATTTCAGTGGTCTTTCTGCAGCTGTTTGAGGTTTTTAATTCTCAAATCATTGAACAGTGCCCTCCTTGAAAGAGATTTTGATTTAATTTTGTGTGGAAAAATAAAAATTCAGAGCACAAGTTTGTTGCAGTTGGAATGGTGAGAAATTTCTTAAGTCCAATTTTCCAGGAATCACTACTTTGCCATTACAAACTGGTTTGATATTTTTTTGAGGAGTAGTCATTTTCTGATGTGAAGAAACTCGAATTACTATTTTAAAACAAGCTACTAAGTAGAATGGCATTCTCTTTTCTGTACATATTGCACCTGTGAAAATACCCAAGAAACAAAAAGAAAAACATGAACATTCTCCAAAAATATAACAAAAGTCAATAGAATTGCTCTGGCTTTGTGCACTTGCAGGTTTTTTGGATTTATTGTCCAGCTTATGAGTTTCAAATACTTTATCCATATCTTAAATAACAAAGGTTGTTTGCCTGATTTAGATGGTTTTCTTTAAGTTAATATGTTTCTTGTATAAAGAATTTACAGAATGTTATTTCCTGAGATATTGGAGTAGAGATGTGTCAGTCTATCTAAAACAAATGAAATAACATCCAGGAAAAGAGAGAGCCTAAAAAGAAAATTTTCTTAAAAATGCTACCTGAACTGGGTGCACTACCTTTAGCTATGACTGAGTAATTAAGATCATCTTACTGTGCAATAAATAAAACAGGCAGTGGTACTGCATGGCATGATTCATTTCAGCACAAGACAGTGACCTTTATGATTCAAGTGCTGCATGTTTGTGTGTGATAGATTATTCCTCATATTAGTAGAATGAAAAATGTTCAGCATCTTGGCTGTTTTGGGGAAGTTTTCATTGTGCTAATGATTTAAAAAATATCCTGCTGGAGTTATTTCTTTAAATGATAAAGGGTCAAGACATGTCACTAAAGAACGTCTGAAGGGGGATGTATGTTTCCAGTTGCTTAGGAATGGTTCTGCTTGGCTGCCCACATGCCTAATTTTGAGACTCCTTCCCCCTACCTCTGCAACAACCACTTCTTAATCCCTTCTCCTCTCCTGGTGCCCTCCCCAAGGTAGCGCTTTCTGTGCTGCTTTGTCACAGCAAGTATGCCAGTGGCAGGAGATACTGATGCTGGTGGCAGGAAGAGGTGGAAGTGCCTGGAGAAGCTGCAGAGCCAGGAAACCTCTCACCCCATGCTACTCCCTCCCATCTTGAGTATAGTTTTGGACCATCTGTAACTGGCTGAAGGTGAGTTTTACCACCCTTAGTTATAAGATTACAGCTGTCAGGGAAGAGCAGTTGCAGAAACATGTATGTTTGCCACTAGTACTAGTGCAGGATTCTGGTTTAATCCCTAGTAGAATTACAAGTTTTATTCCATCCCAGTCTTTAGGCAGCAGAGCTACAACAGTCCATAGCCAATTCATGACTGAATAAGTATCCTTTAGCTGATTTATGTCTCTGTGGCACACCATCTGGTTAGCATCCACCAGGACAAAATTTCATACAAACTGCTCAAACAAAAATGAAGAGACACCACTCTGCTTGGATATGGGGGGATGGGGGGGCAGAGCTGTGTGTTGGAGGAAAATGTGAGTTGTAATGGGTGATGCTTCTCAAGTGCCCTCTACAGAGGAGTTATGGATACTTTATGCACAGAATATTGGGTTGTATTCTACTTTATTATATAACAGCAAATGTAGCTTGGTATCACATCACTAACAGTACTGCAGATAAGTGACAGTATTCATAAATATCAAAGTAGAACTTGTTCCTGTTTTATTATCGTGTCTATATAAGCAGTTTTGCTGGTGTGTGGGTGCAGAGCATAGCAAATAATGAGACATACTCCTCATTTAATTGGTGCTCTGCCTGTAGTAGATTACTGCAGTTCAAACCTCTGTGGTTGACCTGAGATAAAATTAAACCTGTTCACCAACATGAGCAGGAATTCCACTAACATTGCCCTGTCTGTTTAAAGAGAAGGTCTAGTGAGAGATGACAATAATTCCTCAAAGAGTCAGTTAATCTGATCTCCAAAGGGGGTATAATCACAGCTGTGATAAATTTAAGTGTCTCCTTTTGATTTACTGGGGCCAGGTTGTGTGTCAGAGACAGAGATAGATGGACTTTCTTATGTGATGTAGATAATGTAAAGCTTATTTTGCAAATTCTAGTTTCAGATGGGCATTCCAGTGTTCACTGCCATCAGTGCTGCAGCATTTCTGGATATATGCAGAAGCAGATGTATATACTGGGAGACATCTGTGATATTTTACCTATTTATAGCACAGGCAGCACCAGTAATCATATGTAGTCTTTTTTGTGATTTCTGGTGATAACTGCACTAGAAACAAAACTGCATTTAGAGCTTCTTTCACTTCCTCTAGTACTTTGTAGACAAGAAGCACAAAATACCTGCACTTTTAACTGTGGTGTGTATTTTCTCCTGCAAAAGTAAACTGGCTTCAGTTTGGGCCAATTTGTCTGAAGGAGTTAAAACAGTTTTGCATCTATGTAACAGCATCTACAAGAAGATTTAGTGTTGTTCAGCTAGAATGCGTTACTTTTGTACCTTTAATTACTTGGGGTTTGATTTCTCATGTTCCAGTGTAGAGAAGACTTTATAAAGTCACTTCTAAAATTACCCAGCCTTCTAGCATGATTCTGGTAATTCTTCCGTTTCTGTTATTTAAATTTAGAAATCCATAAGGCATCATTGTGTAGATTGAGCTGCTCTCCTGTCTGTTTTCTTAGCCTACATAGAGGGAGCACTAAGAGATTTGTAGAACTAAATGGAAAGAAAGAAGCCTAGGGACTCACTCGAGGGGGCCTGACTTTGCAGCCTACTAATCTGGGCAACTTGGAAGCCTCAAAGATGACCCTAACTGCCTAGCTGAGGATTTCAGGTTTTGTTCAGGGATTACCTGACGAGAAACGCATCATCTCGCAGCACAGAGGATGCAGGTCCCTATCTGACCCTCTCAGTGGGGTCTGCTGCTCTTGTGGTGCTTCTGTGGTCCGTAACTGCTCTTTCTAATCATATGACAAGTTCTTTTAACTAATGCAAGTCTTTAATGACAAAAAATAATTTAAAAAGCATTCTATGAGATTATTTTTGTTTTAAGAGGTGCTTTTGTTAAGACAATAATTAATTCATATGATTTATATTGTACAAAAGGCCAGACTATATGATGGCAGTAATTCTTTCTGGCTTTATTCTGAGGCTGATTCCAATTACATGAAACTTCACATTAGTAGTGTCATTGTCAAGGTGAGCCTGAGTATTTGGTGAAAAGAATCTCAAACATAGGTTAAGGGGTACAAAGAAATGGCACTTTCAAGAGGGTAATTCATCTTAACGTCAACATTGGTGATACTTGATTCTGGAAGGCTGGCCTTTCTAATCAACTTTCTCTGAGGAATTTATTATCTGAAAACCTGTGACTAATGAAAGATGTTTTGTTCTTTTGAGTTCAAGCTAATTTCCATGAAGATTATTATTACTAAGCAACAGATTCTGTGGAGTGTCTCTTGAGGAGCTGAAACTACAGCAGGTACAAAAAGTAAAGCAAAACACAGTGGAAAAAAAGGTGAAATATTATCCCCAGACAGAGTGGCCACAAATGGTACCATGTACAGGACCTGGTTTGGAGTCTCCTTCCTTGAAAGCTGTTGTTTGACCAATAAAGTCTCCTACAGGAGTAAAAGATCAACATAAACCATATCACTATCTACTGTTGATGTAAAACAGGATTCAGCCTCTTCTCAAATGCAGAGATACACCACACTATGACCAAAGGGGTTAAAAATAAGTCCCCAATATAATTCAGCATACTCAATTCTTATGAGAAAACCTATTATCTGCAATATATGTTAGTTGTATTAAAAGAAGAATGGTTACTCTAGGTGTGAGGACAGAGTGAAACTAAATAGAGGAGTGCTTTCTTGAAGAGCAAAAGATGATGTAATCTTTTTTTTCAATGTTGGTTTGTGTCAGAGTAGAAATACATATTTGCAGCTTGCTTAAGTAAAAAAACACATCTGGATATTGAGGTTTTTTGACTATAGAGATTTCAGTCAGTGCTCTGGCTTTATCCACCAGCTTTGCTAAATACAAGGTACACATGATTGAGGATAAAGAAAAAAGAAACAAAACCAAACCAAAAACAATGGCTTTCAATAATCTTTTGAAAGTTGCAGAAAGTTCCTTTGGCCTTTTGTCCTTTTTGTGTTCAGTTTGGGTAACTGTTGAAGTGATGCAGTTTTCTATAATAAAATTTGCATGAGGTGAATTTCAGCACTTGTTCAATAGAGTTTTTAAACTTGACTAATAAAAACATCAATATACAGCTTAACTCGCTAATTATGGTATGTGTGGGATATGTACAACCTGGAAATATGTAAAATATTCTAAATATTTGAGTTTAATGATAAACATATCTGGTAATGAATGTGAGACTCCCAATGGTAAAGGTAGGATGTCCAAAATCACTGTTAGTATAGGAATCTCCTTACCCATCCAAATATTTCATTTGCTCTGATCTTTCCAATCAGTTTCTTTTTAACACAGTTTTGGTTTGGGTTTTTTCCCTCAAATGAAAGGAAATGCAAAGGAAAGTTGTGCTGTTATCTGAATTTTTATAAAATAAGAATTGAGGCATAAGATTAAAAAATAAATAAATAAAGAACAAACAGAATCTCTAGTCAGATGCTTCCCTGTCCCTGGAAGTACTGAGGGTCACTAGGTGTTTAGACTTCCAAGCTACATGAGCTCTGTTCTTTGAGCATGCCCAGAAGCAGCAGTGTCCTCATCTTGCTGTGCTGTGTGTGCCTTAGTCACACTAAAGTCCTACCAGTGTCCAAGCATTTAATGCAACTATTTTGCCTGTAGAGGTAATAAATTAATTTCATGCCAGCCCTTTTCCTCATAGAACCAGCACTTTAGTAAAACACGTATTCCCTAAACGGATCTCTTTTCTTCTAGAGAAAGCCTCTAAAGCTGTCACTCCTGGTATCAATAACTGGTTTTGAACTAATTAGGATCTGACATGAGTTTCCCCCTCTACTCCACTCTTGTGAGACCCTACTTGGAGTATTGCATCCAGCTCCAGGGCCCCCAACAGAATGACATTGTCCTTTTGGAACAGCTCCAAAGAAGGGCCACAAAGGTGATCATAGGGATGGAGCACCTCTCCTATGGAGTCAGGGTGAGAGAGGTGGTGTTGTTCAGCCTGGTGAAGGTTCTGGGAGACTTTATAGGAGTCTTCCAATATATACAGGGAGCCTACAAAAAAGCTGGAGAGAGACTTGGTACAAGGGCACATAGTGATAGCACAGGGGGGAATGGCTTTAAACTGAAAGGGGAGATTTAGATCAGGTATTAGGAAGAGATTCTTCACTATGGAGGGGGGTGGCGAGGCACTGGCACAGGCTACCCAGAGAAGCTGTGGCTGCCCCATCCCTGGCAGTGTTCAAGGCCAGGTTGGACAGGGCTTTGAGCAACCCAGTGTAGTGGAAGGTGTCCCTGCCCATGGCAGGAGATTGGAGCTGGATGAGCTTTAAGGTCCCTTCCAACCCAAACTGTTCTATGATTGCATGATTAGTGCCATGTAGTGAGTATCTTAATGCTGTCAATTACTGCCCAAGGAATACTCTGCAGCTCATGGTTGGGAAGATCTGGGAGATGTCCTATCAAATAAGAATAATGATGCCATCATGAAGCACTATCTTACTACTCAAAGAGATAAATAATATGAAAATAGAACTGGACTGATCTGGAATTGCAGATAAGGGTCATGTTCAGCCTCGGATTTATGCTTGGTTCACACCTAAAGTGGCTCACACCTTTTTAAGGGCATACAGTATCTGGAACATAAATTGTGTATGATGGATATTTTTTCCAGGTGACTCATTCTCAATGTAATAAACGTTACCCAGTTTAAAGGGATCTAGCTTTTAGAGAGGCCAAAGACCGTTTTTTTTTTTAGAATCGGTATCCCCATGGCTTCTCAGCCAGAGTAAATGAAGTAAAAACAGTGGGGAGAAAATGTCCGGGAATCTGAACCCCTCATATCTTTCCCATCCAGAGCTGTGCAGGAACATTACAGCTCAGTTTAAAGATCACCACTGTCTCTGTTAGATCTGTTTGTATTAGATGTATCAAGTGACCGGATGGCTGTTAAAAATTAATGTGCTCTTAGAAATAGGTTATCTTTTAAAATTATATTCTCATTTCACATTACAAGCTCTAAATCATTTAAGCATGTGTTTGGAATACATAAGTCACAGGAAGTCTGATTAGTTGATTACAGAGAGTATTGCGTTCACTCGTGCAGCAATTAAGATTTTATGGGGTTGCCATAGATCAATTATGTATCCTTATCAATGCTTTTATTTCAGGGATTTGAGTCATAAACCCTTAGAAAATTTCAGGATTTTCCAATTTTTTTTTATGAGGACTACTTTAAAATCTTGTTTTGGATTGACATAGAGCAATTATTGTTTGTACTGGCTTCAGTATATTTTATTGTATCCCAAACTATAAGGAACAAAGAGAGATGTATGGTTATTGTCAGAAAAGGTGTACAAATAATATGTAAACTGGGAAGCCAGGGTTCCTTAGTTCTGCTACTGGTGGAGTAATTCATATTATTGTCTATTTGGCATGGAAAATTTCAAGTTATATTTCTGCAGTAAGTCTGAGCAGGCAGAGATCCACAACCAGGTGCCACAAAGTGAAGATGCAAGAAAAATCTAGAGAAGAAACTGAGGCACAAAGTTCAGCAGATCCCCTATGTGAAACTTGCATTGAAGTGGATTAAAACTGTTGAGAGGTAGAGCTTGTCAATGCCTAGATTTCCTTTCTGTAGGAAATGCTTGCAGTTCAAGAGTCTTTAAATTCTGATTCAATAGGCAAGTTAGAGGATTCAAAAATGGCTGCATGAGCAAAGAAGCAATTCCTTTAGAAAAGCAGGAGGTTTCTGTTTTGATATGTCTTCAGCAAAATACTGCTGTATAACTCTGTTCCAGAGGCTTCCAGAGTATTTGGGATCCCAGGCAGCCTCCAGAGTATCAAACCAGGGTGGGGAGAAATCTTCTTGTGAGGAGGAGCACCAGGAGGCTTAAACTCTAAAACTACCAACTCCCTACATGCTTTTGAGGTCTCTGCTGCAAAACTCTAGCCAAGCTGTGAAATCCCAGCTAAGCTGGGGCTTCAGAGACATGAATCCTTTTACTTGGGTGTGACATGAAACCAGAGACCCAACATCTTTAGCTTCGCAGCACCTTGCATGAGGGCCACCTAAAGCTGCAGACAGTGGACACCTTAGCTTGCCTAGCCCTGGATATGGTGGGGCAGCTGCAGGCTTTAAGACAATGTCTGCACTGCTAAATGGGCTAGAGCATAGTAGAAACAAACAGCTGAACACAATCACTGCTGTTAAGTATTTAACATGCTTAATTTTTCATGGGCCAATAAGCCACCTGCCAGGCATGGCTAGTATGTGGTTAGTACAGGACAGGGTCCATGTGATTTAACAATTTGAGCATGGAGATTGTATTTTGAAGAGGGACCTTAAATGGATGAATCTGTGCTGAGCCATGTCATTTGAGAGGTGAGATAAATACCTGGCTTGTTTTATTTACTTGTTTTATTCATGATGTAAGCAGAGGTTTAGGAATTCCTACTAATTCCCACCATCTAGGGCAAGTTCTCACCTGCAAGAGCTTGAAATGGAGAGAAGCATTACAACTGATCTGTTTGCAGCTTATTCATCAATGTTTGAAGACAAGATATGCAGAAATTACAGTGGGTTATTTTTAAGAAAACCATGTACACAACATAGATATTTTGCCCCACTTAATCATTGAAAAAATTACCTTTTCTCCAAGGTATGTATTACGAGTCATATGTTTTAATAAAAAACTACATGTATTTGGAAAGGGTGGCTAACTGACATGGTTAGGAAAAAATACTCAACTTGCTTATGTCTTTAAGTTATTAATTTCAGGTCATTCTGTAGTACTTCAGTCAATCTTTGTATGCTGCTGGTGTTACGAGAAAAACATCTTGGAAATGTTTCAGGTGTTTAAAATGTAGTTGACTCCTTTTTCCGTATCTTCACTTCCAAGGCTGGACCAGCTTCAGTACATGGGGCCAATATTTGCTCTCATAATAGCAATTGTAAAAGTTAAATAAATCCATTCATTTCAATACAGTTGCTTACATGAGACTAATATTATCCTTCAGTATTTGGCTCTACTCAATCAGTACAGAATCACAGAATCATAGAATACTTAGGGTTGGAAAGGAACTGTTGTGGTTTAAGCTGCACAGCTCGTTGACTCACTCCTCCCCCCTTGCTCCCCCAACTCCCGGAGAGTTAGGAAGGAGAATCCAAAGAATGTAGCCCCCACGGGTTGAGATAAGAACAGTTTAATAGCTAAGGTACAACACAAATCACTACTGCTACAACTACAACAAATAATAATGATAAAGCAAACAACAAGTTAAGAGAATACAACACCTCACCAGCCACCGACCCATAACTCACCCCGCCCTGCCCGACAGAGCACCAACCGAAAACTCCTCCAATCCCCAGAGTCCTAGCCTTTCCGGATCACCCTCCGTTACATCCTGGATATGACATGCTATGGTATGGAATACCTCTTTGGCTAGCCTGAGTCAGGTGTCCTGTCTCTTCTTCCTCCTGGCTTCCCCTCCTCCCTGGCAGAGCATGAGACTCAGAAAAGGCCTTGGACAAACCAAACATTTGAGCAGTAACTCAAAACATACTTGCTATCAGCAACTGTTCTCAGCCCAGAAGTCAAAACACAGCACTGCACCAGCTACCAAGAAGGATAAAAAATGACTGCTACTGCTGAACCCAAGACAGGACCTCAAGATCACCTAGTTCCAACCCCCCTGCCATGGGCAAGGACACCTCACACTAAAACCATGTCACCCAAGGCTTCTTCCAACCTGGCCTTGAACACTGCCAGGGATGAAGCATTCACAACCTCCCTGGGCAACCCATTCCAGTACCTCACCACCCTCACAGGAAAGAATTTCTTCCTTATATCCAATCTAAACTTCCCCTGTTTAAGTTTCAACCCGTTACCTCTTGTCCTGTCACTACAGTCCCTAGTGAAGAATCCCTCTCCAGCATCCCTGTAGGCCCCCTTCAGATACTGGAAGGCTGCTATGAGGTCTTCACACAGCCTTCTCCTGCTGGTCACGCTCCTTTTGATGCAGCCCAGGATACAGTTGGCTTTCTGGGCTGTGAGTGCACACTGAAGCTGGCTCATGTTCATTTTCTCATTGACCAACACCCCCAAGTCCTTCCCAACAGGGCTGCTTTGAATCTTTTCTCTGCCCAACCTGTAGCTGTGCCTGGGATTGCTCCCACACAGGTGTAGGACCTTGCACTTGGCATGGTTAAACTTCATGAGGTTGGTATCAGCCCACCTCACAAGTGTGTCAAGGTCCTTCTGGATTCCCTCCAGCGTACCAACTGAACCACACAGCCTGGTGTCATCAGCAAACTTGCTGAGGGCGCACTCAATCCCACTGTCCATGTCAGGGAAAAGACCAGTCCCAACACCAATCCCTGAAGGACACCACTCCTTACAAGTCTCCAGTTGGTCATTGAGCCGTTGACCACAACTCTTTGCATGCGGCCATCCAGCCAGTTCTTTATCCACCGAATGGTCCACCTATGAAACTGATGTCTCTCCAATTTAGAGACAAGGATGTCGTGTGGGACAGTGTTGAACGCTTTGCACAAGTCATGAAGCGTAGATGACATCAACTGCTCCACCCCTGTCCGTCTGTTCCATAGCCCCATCATAAAAGGCCACCCAATTGGTCAGGCAGGATTTCCCCTTAGTGAAAGCTTGTCACCAAGTGACTTCACGTAGTGAAGGCTTGGCTGTCACCAAGCACCTTGTTGTTTTTCATGTGCCTTAGCATGCCTTCCAGGAGAATCTGCTCCAAGATTTTGCCAGGCACAGAGGTGAGACTGACTGGTCTGTAATTCCCCAGGTCATCCATTTTCCCCTTCTTGAAAATGGGGGTTATATTTCCCTTTTTCCAGTCATTGGGAACTTCACCTGACTGCCAGGATTTTTCAAATATGATGGCCAGTGGCTTTGCAACTTCATTTGCCAGCTCCTTCAGGACCCATGGATGGATTTCATCAGGTCCTATGGACTTGTGTACATTCAGGTTCTTAAGATGGTCTCGAACCAGATCTTCTCCTACAGTGCGCCCAGGGTCTTCATTCTCACAGTCCATGCATCTGCCTTCCAAGACTTGTGTGGTGTGGTCAGAGCCTTTGCCAGTGAAGACCGAGGCAAAGAAGTCATGGAGAACCTCAGCCTTCTCCAAGTCCAGGGTAGCCAGTTCTCCTGATAGCTTCTGGAGAGGGCCCATGTTGTCCTTAGTCTGTCTTTTATTCGCTACGTGCCTATAGAATCCCTTCCTGTTATCCTTAACATCCCTAGCCAAGTTTAATTCTAAGTGGGCCTTAGCTTTCCTAACGTGGTCCCTAGCTTCCCAGACAACATCCCTGTATTCTTCCCAGGCCACATGTCCTTGTTTCCACCTTTTATAAGCCTCTTTTGTCCTTCCAAGTTTCCTCAGCAGCTCCATATCCATCCAAGGGGGTCTCTTGGCCCTCCTGCTGCAATGGATCTTTGAAGAAGAGATCTAATTAAGGTGGTAGTTTAAGTTATTATTAAAATCTTATGATTCGTTTTCATTTTCTAAGTGCTCTTACTTTGAAGTTTGGGGGTAGAAGCAAATTCTGTGCATTTGTCTCTAAATTGGAGAGACATCAATTTGACAGGTGGACCACTCGGTGGATAAAGAACTGGCTGGATGGCTGCACACAAAGAGTTGTGGTCAATGGCTCAATGTCTGGCTGGAGATCAGTAATGAGTGGTGTTCCTCAGGGATTGGTGTTGGGACCGGTCTTGTTCAACATCTTTGTCTGTGACATGGACAGTGGGATTGAGTGCGCCCTCGGCAAGTTTGTGGATGACACCAAGCTGTGTGGTTCGGTTGATACGCTACAGGGAAGGAATGCCATCCAGAGGGACCTTGACACACTTGTGAGGTGGGCTGATGCCAACCTCATGAAGTTTAACCATGACAAGTGCAAGGTCCTACACCTGTGTGGGAGCAATCCCAGGCACAGCTACAGGTTGGGCAAAAAGGAAATTCATGGTAGTCCTGCGGAGAAGGACTTGGGGGTGTTAGTCAATGAGAAAATGAACATGAGCCAGCTTCAGTGTGTGCTCACAGCCCAGAAAGCCAACCGTATCCTGGGCTGCATCAAAAGAAGCGTGACCAGCAGGTCAAAGGTGTTCCTGCCCCTCTACTCTGCTCTCGTGAGACCTCACCTGGAGTATTGTGTGCAGTTCTGGTGTCCTCAACATAAAAAGGACATGGAACTGTTGGAACAAGTCCAGAGGAGGGCCACGAGGATGATCAGGGGACTGGAGCACCTCCCGTATGAAGACAGGCTGAGAAAGTTGGGGCTGTTCAGCCTGGAGAAGAGAAGGCTGTGTGGAGACCTCATAGCAGCCTTCCAGTATCTGAAGGGGGCCTACAGGGATGCTGGGGAGGGACTCTTCATTAGGGACTGTAGTGACAGGACAAGGGGTAACGGGTTGAAACTTAAACAGGGAAAGTTTAGATTGGATATAAGGAAGAAATTCTTTACTGTAAGGGTGGTGAGGTACTGGAATGGGTTGCCCAGGGAGGTTGTGAATGCTTCATCCATGGCAGTGTTCAGCGCCAGATTGGATGAAGCCTTGGGTGATATGGTTTAGTGTGAGGTGTCCCTGCCCATGGCAGGGGGGTTGGAACTAGATGATATTGAGGTCCTTTCCAACCGTAACTGTTCTATGATTCTATGATTAATCTGAAGAGCAGTTATGTGTTAGTTTTTTTCTGTGTTTCGCAGAGACCAGTATTAAAGGTATGAACCTCTCTTTTGTCCAGAATTAACTTTTTTTTAAATGAATTTACTTTTGGGAGAATTTATCTCTTTATCTATAGTATGTATTTATTTGGGAAGGATTTATCATGAATGTGTGTGTATTTAATCATCATCAGTGTCATCATTTGTGTATGCTTACAGACATATCCTCTCAAAGCTCCATGTAATGAATTGTGTAATTTGGAACTGGTCTTCAAAGATAGATATAACCACACCAGAAAAGGGAAATTGCTGCTGCCACACATTTCTTACTGCATTTTGAATATGTAAAAATAGCAACAATGGGATATCTGTAGCCCTTTCTACTGTCCTTCTTTCCTGTTGGAGTGGTAAATGACACAGCTGTCATTCGCAGTGCTGGAAAATGGGTATCTTGCCCAAACAAGGTGGTACCATTTTCAAATGACCTAGTTTGCAATACTCTAATTTTGGGGTGGAGGGTGAAAACTCTTAATCATTATATCATGTTAATAATTATCATAATCATATAATATGATACAGGCAGTGGTCTTTGAACACCTAGAGTCAGTCTTCTGATTGAGGGCTGACTTAGAGGGTGAAACACAAGCATGCTTACAATAGAAACTTGGGTAAGTATTTCAGACGTGGAAGGATATGGTTCTTGTGGAGCACCAAACCCTTGTATCTGCAATACATTGATAACCTATATGTAATTTTTCTTATCCAGAATTCATTATAATTTCTCAGTGAGCAAGTCTTGAGAATTTTGACATTTTTTCCCAACAAATTTATCCAAGCCAGCAGTATTTTATTTTAACTTACCTCCATCCAGGGATATTTAATCACAGTTTTCCATATGAGCTGTGCATCAAGTGATAAGGTGATACTGAGCTTGTAGTGTGATAGAAAACTTTGGTTCACTTGACTCAAAACAAGTGTGTTCATATGTATAGTAAAATCTGATTTTATAATGGCTTTCTGACCGTTTAATTCAGTACTAGTAACACAATCATTCACTGCAAATGCAGAGGAAGTGCAATTATGGCTTAGGCAGTAATGTGCTTAAACCTCTGAAAAAAGAATTTATTTTCTAAACATGCCTGTCAGAACATGCTGTTGTGCAGTTTCATACAATTTCTAATATTCCCCTGTGTCTGAGGGATTACTTTAAAAGTTTGCAAGAAACTGAGATTATTCTTTTTCAAGGGCATATTAAAAATAACAAATGAGTGGCTTTTCTGTACCTGGCTGATCTTTCCTAGGAGCCAGGACTAGTATAGCATAAGAACTGTGGCTGTCTCTTGCTGGCTATTGATTCACTCCTGTCCCACTAAAAGAGCTGCAAGGCTATGTGGACTGAAACCTCTTCCAGCTGGAATAGTCAGAGACATGTATTGCTATGAAGTATCCCCATGTGAAGGTAATATAGAGGATGCTTTATTTGGAGAATAATGGCCTCTTGCTTCCAGTTTCTATGTATTACACTCTGAGACATTTTAGAAAAATGGCATTGTGGCTCCAGTTAGGGATTAGGAGCTGGGAAGCATTCACCACTGTGTGATCCATGGGAGGTATGTCAAGTTCTACCCCACTGAAACATTCGTTTAACAAGGCAGTGAATTGAGCTTAGTTTTTTTGGTTGGGATTTTTATTTTGTTTCTTTTTTTTTTTTTTTTTTCTCCAGTCAATATAGGTGGGTGGGTTTTAAAGGGAACAGGCTGGATGTTTCTTAATGTTCTTCGTGTCAGTGTCATGGATCAGTGTGATTTTGTGTGGGTTTTTTAATGTCTTATAGTGAAATGCACATTGCTTTAACAGGTGTGTATTTGAAAGGTGATAATGGAACCCATTATGATTTCCTGAACATAACTACAGTTCAAGATCACTTTGTGTTTCCTTTCTGTAGCAGCAATGTGAGAAATAAAAGGAACAGTAAAATGGTGCTTTGTTACTGCGCTTACCTGCTTGGTACATGTCTTTTAATGGCATTTGCTTTGAATTCTGTCAAGAATAAGCTGTAACTATTTGTCAGCTTTCAAAAAGCAATGTAAGTCTAGCAGAGCAAGGCAAATTTATGCATCTTCTGTTGTTTTTTTCTGGATTCTGAGAAATCTAAGTTACTGTATTAGAGAGTCATTATACCTAACTTTCAGCACCAAAAAATTAGGCATCTAATCTAAACTACTCTCATGTGCTCTCTAGGTACCTTTAAGTGGTGAATCACCCCTTCTATCCAAGAAACTTATTTTAGGAGGATGAGTCATTCTCCAGAAGTGGACACCTGCTTGCAGTGACTCTCAAGGAGGGTAAATTTCAACTGGGGGGCCAGCTTTTGCATCTCTAAAGTGTGGTAAAAGCAAGCTCAGATTTTCCTTCCCTTTCTAGCTATTTATTACCATGGTCATGTTTGTTTTAAAAAGAGAAGCGCAGAATTACACCATGATTATTACATGGTACTTATTCTATAGTTTTACTGAATCAAATCCTATGTGGGCAGAAAAACGAGGTATCACTGTCATGGTTTGAGCATGTTTTGAGGGTGTTTTTTGTTCAAGGTTATTTCCAGTCAGGTGGAGGAGGGGAGTCCAGGAGGAAGGAGAGACAGGACACCTGACCCAGGCTAGTCAATGAGGTATTCCATACCATAGCACGTGATGCCCAGGATGCATACTGGGAAAGAGAAAGCTGGAGGGAGAGAGCTCTGGAGAAAAATGGAGGAGGGAGCACATGGTGCTCGGCCGGGCAGGGTGGAGTGAGTTATGGGTCGGTGGCTGGTGGGGTGTTGTATTCTCTTCACTTGCTGTTTGCTGTATCATTATTATTTGTAGTAGTAAATGGCAGTAGGGGTTTTGTGTTATGCCTTAGCAATTAAACCGTTCTTATCTCAATCCGTGGGGGCTACATTCTTTGGATTCTTCTTCCTAACTCTCCGGGAGTAGGGAGACTTGATTTAAACTACGACAATCACTTATGGCATTCCCACTGTGTTTTGAAGATGTGCAACAATCCTCACTTCTCAGAGGTATAAAGAGGCAGTAGATTGCTTTAGTTCAAATTTTGACTGGTCTGTGTTGTCTCATCTTGCTTCTTTCTTGCTTTTGGCTTACTGTGTGAGCAGCAGAAATAATGAACACCTTGTTCCTCTCCTGTGTGACATTACTTAAAGCTTGTGAATGACACCCAAGTTTTTAGGTGACAGTTAGACTCTCACCAGTGTGATTCTTATGACAGGCCTTGCAGGCATTCATCCTCACCCTTCCTTCAGGACTCATCACATTTTACTTTCTTCCAGTAACTCACTCCATTAATTTTGCCTGTATCTTGCGTACTCTATTTTTGCATCATTACCATGAGATTTTGACTTTCTGTCGTTAAAACAATAAGCCAAAACTTTTGTAAAGGCAGATATTCCAGCCTAATTATTATTATTAATGTTGCTATCATAAAATTCTGAACCTAGTACTTGTATTGTTAGTGGGATTTAGTTACTATCAGACTGCTTTATACCCCTGCCCATTATGGTGTGGGTATACGATATTGTTCTAGCTGTATTTTTTTTAAATGAATGATTTAAAATACATCACAGAGAAAAGTTTGTCTGAAGGGTTTTCTCTTGGCTCCCAGCTGGGTCCAGCAACATTTCTCTTTCCTCCATCCTCTCAGGACATTTTTAATACCTTCAGCAAATCAGTCTTTCAATTCCACCTACAGAGAATTGTCCTCAGTCTGGAACCTAAATATAGGTACAACAGAGCTTGTAATGTGCTATGGTACATGATTACTGTAATAGTTACTGTAATGTGCTATTGGACTGCAGTACACAATCCAGGTTGCTGTAACCCAGTGCTGTGTTAAATAGGCAGAAGAAATACCATCAAATGTTACAGCATATGGTGGTATTCCCAGCAAATCTGTGGGGTAGGTGAGATGAATTTCTAAGAGCTCTTTCCAAGCTTTAACAAGCTGCCATCAGCACTGGTGCTAATCAGTGTTTGCAGTCTCATCGGAAGGATTTTCTGCAAGGTCTGTCTGGGGCACTGAACTGGTTCTTTGTTGATTACAGGTTGAAATGGGGATTGCTAACAGGGCAGGAATTTCTTCCTTGCTGAGGATGCAAAAGGGCTAACATTTTTTAGCCCTTGCCAGAACTGGTAAATTTATTTGAAAACTGACGGAGCTACAAAAAGGCAATATTTCTGAAAACCCCTCGTGCACAAGGAGGCAGTTTCTGGTCTGTCAAGCTCTAGTGTCTGAGCAGAGGTAAAGATGATAATGGACAGAAATACAGACAACTATTACATTATCCTGTTAGATGCCAGAATCACAATAGGAAGGATTACTGAGTTTCTGTGGACACAATCGTAGTAATGAATGTCAGCCATGGGAACATGTAGATGAAATCGTTAGTTCTCAGCTGTTGTTGCGTAACTCCCACTAAGACTAACAAAGTCACAGCTAAATTTGTATCCCTGCTGCAAGAATTCAGTGAGGAAAGTTTTGCTGAACTCCAAAGGAAGCTGCTACACCTGAATAGAATCAACAGTGACCTCAGCTTTACTCTGGGCAGGTAGCTCACCCCAGAAACAGAAAAACAGCAAGCAAAGGAGAGAGAGTGCTCTCGGCTCTCTTTCAATGCATTCCATTTCTTCCTAAGGCCATCTTTCTCTTTTTTGTAAGGTAGTGCCAATGGTTTTTTGCAGACTCCATCAGCGGGTTTGTTATTCTCGCTAACTTAAATAACCAGTGTTGGAAACATAAGGATAAACGAGAGAGATTTTGCGTGATATTGTTTGATTCTAGATATGAGAAACCAAATCACTTTGTAAACCAATCCTGCTGCCATTTTAAACCTCCCTTATTACACTGGGTTGTGGCATACATTTCCACTAGTTATATTTTCATCAGTAAATGGTGGTTGTGTTTCTGCATGTTTGTAATGCTCAGGTTAAGAGAGCTAATAATTTTTAAATGAATTGCAGATCATATGTTTCATGTTTTCAACATAGATTTCTGAAGTTATCAAATAACAGGTAGTTCTTCAAAACTCAAAATCAATCCAGTATTTATAGTCATTTCATAAAGTGGTTTTATAGTCAAGTAGAGAATACAGCAGTGAACTCATTTACTACAAACACAATAGGTTTAGTTTTAACATTTAAAAATGTTACTGCCTTTGAAAAGTACAGAAGTGAGTCAAAACTCTGATTAAGATTATAGATTGGAACCCTTACTGATAATTTAGATTAGAGGTGTCAAATCCAATATTAGGGGGTCTGCAGCTACCACTAACATTTTCAGAAATTGATAGTAAAATCTTACTCTTATCAGAAAAATCCTCAAATGGAGTTTTCCTAGGGTTTTTCTCAAGACTTGATGTAGGTAACAGAATCAACTCATACTCTTACCACTTATTAACATACTTTTACTAAGTAGTATACTTATCTCAGGCTTTGCCTGGATATTGCCAATGACCACAGATTCTTCAGCCATACCATAAGGTCTCACAATGCTATTGCACTTGTGGTCTCCATTGAGCATGAGGTGCAGGCAGAGCTTTCTATATCCTGCCACTTAGACAGCACATCATCACTTGCCATCTTGTCTTTTGAAATGTAGTGGAATAGTATAAATGAAGGAGGGAAGAGTTTGGACCATTTTTTTTTGTCTTTTACTGTGTTGTAATATCATTCCTTGCCTTTAGTGAACGTCATCTGTTCCAACTGAGAGCAGAGCTGCATGTTACCTCACTGAGAACTCCAGGAAAACTTATCCTAATGCCAACACTTGTTGGCAGCTAGGTGAATCTATGTACTAGCTGCCAGTATGGAGGAATATAGGAAGATCACTCCAGATATTCTCAGAAGATGGGTGAACACAAGTTTTCTGATGCATTTCTTCCTGACAAAATCTATTCTGTAGTGTAAGTCTGATGTGGTGTTTCGTGTGCTCATGAAGCCAGTTGAGACACAAGCCAGGTGGATTGATTTGAAGATAAGAAGAAGGGCTTTTAGAAAATCTGTCAAGGTTTGCACTTCAGGGAATATGTTCAGTTGACTTGCCACAAGGACACTGGGAATACACAGGTTCCTTTACCCCTCTGTAGCTTTGCTGCATGTAGGGTGAAATGATATGTTTGAAGAAAAATCATTCAAAACTTCCTATAATATCACACAGATGTCATATTTTCTAACTCGGGAACCAGATACTGAAAGTTGGTAATTTTTTTCCTGCATACTCAGTAGACTGTGGCATTGTATAATACTTTATAAATCGTAATACCTTAAAGGTGCTTTTCCGGCAGTTAAAAAGTGGACAAACTACTTACAGTTATCTGCCAAAAAACAACTTAAACACTGTTGCAGAAAAGGAGCACTGTTTTTTTTCGGAAGTATTTGGTAAGGCTCTGTGGAGAGTTTTTCACCACAAGTATTAGGTAGGGCTCCAGGGAGATTTTCCAGTCTTTCTGAGAGCTGCCAAACAGGAAACAAATTTTATTCTATATTAAACCTGAAGTGAATACATTACTGTCAAAGTAGTTATTACTGGTTTACTTCTGTGTGCTTCTGAGCAGAAATTGGCACTACAGATTCTGTCTGGGTGGGTGCATGAACAGATGGATGCTTTTTGTCACATTTTATCTTAAGCATTGAATAAAATGGTAATGACGTATTTCACTACGGCAATTTCTGTAACTGGAAGTCTCAGGAACAAAAAATGTTAGATCAGTGCATATCTCTTCCTAACTTAGAAGCTATTCTGGTTTGTCTCCTGGTGACTTTTCTGCTTTACATGCAACTCTAAATTTACTTGTTATTAATATCACCTCCTAGGCTAGACTTGGAAAGGACTTCTTATTCCTCTGCTTGAAACCACAGGCAATGTTTGACATTATGCAAGGGTGATTTATCTCCCTCAGATTAAAACCACGTACTTTGGGTGAACATTGGGTTGTCAGCAGCTTCCCAATGAAGTAAGAAGCAGTCATGATGTCCTGAAAGTTGATGGGGTTTTGTAGTTTTCGTTTTTAATACCAAATGAGAGTGCAGTACTTCCCAATGCAGGAATGAGAAAGACAAATGCTGCTTTGATAGGGAAACACTAAGCAGAATTTGCATGAAGGCTGAGCAACTTTTAAAGTGAATGAATTTTTTCTCTGTTAAGAGAGTTAGCATAGAAGACTTTTTCCATGCCTCATTTGCATATTTTATTAGAGATGTCTTTTAATAAAAGAAATTAATGATAAAATAAAACTGTACAAATTCTCAGTCTGTTATAGTCTTTTCTTTAAAATTGAGTTCATTATTAAGTATGGCTGCCATCAATATTTAATGATGTCTATTAATGTAATCTTTTATGATAATGTTCATGAGATAGCCTTTAATGGGTGATTTCCTGGATTGCAGTCTCTGTATACACTGTGTGTCAAAGTGTCAGACAGATGATATAGATGATGCAAATTGTGTAAAAAAAGGGTGAAGCTACCAAATTAGCTAACCTCTGCTCTTGGTATTTTTATCTTCCATGTGTCACAGTTTTTAAAGAGGTTACTAATCTTGTTAGAATTGGCAATGTCTGAGGGTGATACTATCACTGAAATAGAGGCGGTGAAAAATATTGGCTTATTTTAGCTATCTGACTCTGTGTTTTTTCTCCTGAGGTCCATCTGCTATCACTGGCTCAGAAATCTGATTTAGATGCACCACAATGCCCTTCCATTCCAGAAGCTGCATAAAGGCAGTACTGAATCACAATCTTAAATCTAAGTGGGTGGAAAGTGCGTTTCATTACACTACAGCTCGAATTCTTCAATTTCCTTTCCCTTGTTTCTGGGAAGCTCAAGTGCTTTGCTATTTTAGCAGTGGGAATAGACATAAACCTTAAAAAGCCTTCTTTCATTGAAGGGTGCACTGCAGGTTGCCTGGCTTTCGTTCTGGTCTCCACTTGCTTTAGACACAGCCATTCATCTTTAGCTTGCTTCAGTTGAGTGCAAAACTTGGCAGAAGTATTTCATCTTGCTGTTTTACTGGCTTTTCATATCTCACCAGCGTTCATTTCTCTGCCTACACTTTTTCCCCTGCTTGTCTGCATCACCTCTTCAACACCTGCCTACTCTTGCTGGCAAAGGTTGCAAAATCATCTTTGATACATGGTTCAGGGTGCTGGTACCCAGCTACAAGGCAAAAAGGCTATGGCCGAACTTGTGGTATCCATTCAAATTTCCAGGAGCCTGCCCTCATTGCTGGGGCTAAGCATCTATCCCCTCAGGGTAAGGAAAAGAGTCGTTATCAAGTTTCTGTAGATGGTAAAGGCCACAGATACCAGTATAGACCAGTCTCCTCTGGTGGGTGAGTGCATTAATTATGCAAGCAGAAAGAGCTGCTAGGACAGGGCTGCCACAGGAGCTGGGGAACATCAGATCAGTGCTTTTGAGCACTAGCATCCCTTGAACAAACATGAGAGTCCCATCTTTACAGATTCAGTGCCAGACCAACATCATCTTCCTAGCACATCGGTAAAGGCAGGCTATCAGCTTGTGATGTGGCCAATGCCACATACCTCCTTGTCCTTTTTCCCTAGTTTCCTGTTGTAACAACTGTGACGCCACAGGCTCTCTACCTGGGTATCAGCTCCTCAGTGTGAAACATGCATTTGAATGCTTACCTGCCATTTCGTGGACTTTCCTTAATGTCCTGGTTGACCTGAACATTTACATGGGCTACCACAGGAATGAGTCCATGGACACAAGGCACTCTAAAAGGTCAATATCCCCTGAGGGTCTTTTTTTGTATGTATTGCCCAAGGGCTATATTAATCTCTTGTCCTTGCTCCCATAATCAATACTGGCTATTATCACAGCAGTGCCCCAAGGCAGAGCCAGCCTTTTCACCTTTTTGCTCCCTGCCTTCCACATATGCCCAGAGAAATGTCCTTTCAGGACCTGCAGTCTGGGCTACAGCAGAAGTCTGTGTAGGAGGCAAGGTGAAACAAGTACCTAAATACCTCCTTGCTGGAGCCCTTTTATGAATTTCAGGTCTGGTTGGGAAAGGGAGCTTCGCTGGTGTCCAGAAGGGTGGCAGTGACCAAAATTTGGCTCTCTAGCAAGAGATATAAAGCCATCTTGTAGCTGAGAGAAGTAGATTCTTTGTCATAGACTATTTGTAGGGATTTCAGTGGGAGGGTAGATACAGTGTGGAACCTCAGAATGGGAAATATAAACCTAGCCCCTGAGATAGGAGGTATGGATATTTTACAATTTAAATCTCCTTTGTTGCTCTGTTCTGATGTGTCCTACCTGGAATTGTCCCAGATGTGACCTCATGCTGCTTTCTGGATCCTTTCTGGGCAGAAAAAACTGTATTCTTTGTGGGTTCCTCATTGGCATCTGGTGAAGAACTGGAAAATAAATGAGCATCACTGTGGCTCTCCTCAAATAGCAGAGAGCTGGGACCAAGAACACGTAAACCATGAAGCTAACTGAATCCAGCTCAAGCCATTTGAGTGCTGAAGCCTTCCCTTTGTTTGAAGTGTTGGGTATAAATGCCAGCCAGAATATACCCCGGTTAGGCTAGAGCTGTGCATGAGCTGGGTGGGCAGGTGGCTAAAACCAGCCCTTAAAACATACCACATCTAAACTCTCCTGGCCCTCTTTTCAATGGTGTCTTTTTTTCTGGGTTTCTCTCTAGCATGTCTCAATGCTTTGCTGTATTTTGAAGTTTAATTTAAATGCTTCTTCCTAAAACCCCTTCATATAGTGAATATAACCTGACAGATTGTGTAACATATTTTCCAAAGTAAAACGCTGATGCTGAATAAAGCCAGCCTAATCCTCCCCAGTGCAAATATTATTAACAATGTTTACCCCACACAAGTGATGCTTGCACAGTTCCTCTTTCAATTCGGGTAGCTATCTGGTTTCTTTAGAAACTGAAAGATCACAATAACAAAAGATCAACAACTTAAAGGCTGTATCCTTCAACAAACATTCAAACACACTAAAGCAATGTTTCTGTGACTGGAAAGGAAAGTAAACATGCCTTCTTCATGGAGGAAGTTCACTAAATAAGTGACCTCTCTGAAGGATTAGTCAATTAAAGTTTGAAATAAATTGGGAAAATATTTTAAATATATACATTAGTTCGTCCAGCCTCTTGGTCAAGTGGAAGACAGTTACTGTGGCAAAAGGCCACCAAACTAGTTATCTGTGTTTCCCCTGGCCTCTCCTGAAGTTGGAGGCATGTGCCTGTAGTCTTCTTCACTTTACTTCCAACCCAGTCTTCTGTACTGTTTCCTGCTTCTCATCTTCCTGCAGAATAAGAGCAGGTAAAATTACAGATGCTGTACAGTAAGTCCAAAGATAAATTGTGAATCACCTTTGGCTATAAGTCTAATTCTGGCTGCTTCATCCCCATCCAATCAACAAATGATTGCCTATTTTTCTTTTTAAAGTCTTTTCCATCAGAAATTGGCAGGTAGGGCAGAGCTGGAGCCAAGGTACATTTTTCTGGGAAAGTTTCGGCATAATTGAACAATGTCTATTTTGCAGACAAGAGCCTCTCAGAAAATCTTGGTGCTTCATTTTTTGAAATACCTTGTGATATTTTCTATAAAAATCTTATCCCTGAACCAGCTTGCCCTAGAAATGTCAATATATCGGAGAGCCTTGCTAGTGCAGATTTTAGCAGTCCAGAGTGTCTCAGCAGGCTTTATCAACATCGCCAAGAGACCTGTGGGGAAAATGAATCTCTAGCAGAACCAAGTTACTTCAGAAAATAAACCAAGGTCTTAGATTATTTGCCATCATGAGGCATCTTCAGCAATTATAAATAACCTGCCTTGCTCCCTCTCTCATGCCTTTCTG
Source organism: Melopsittacus undulatus (assembly GCF_012275295.1). Classification (NCBI taxonomy): domain Eukaryota; kingdom Metazoa; phylum Chordata; class Aves; order Psittaciformes; family Psittaculidae; genus Melopsittacus; species Melopsittacus undulatus. Next base: position 53,799,413 of record NC_047529.1, on the reverse strand, counting down.
GCTGTGCACTTGACTCAGAATTATTTCCTATGTCTAGAAAGACATGCCACCATCATGTCTCTTGTATGGTGGCAGGAGGTAGGACCATGAAGATTTCTGGTTAAGACAGGACAGCTTTCACTACAGAAAGGTTACAGAATTGGGCAGGCAGTTTTTATCTTGCTACATTAAAACTGAAAAGAGGAAATCTAGGTTCCATTTGTCATTGCGGAGCTTGGGAAGAAAGGCTGATCAAGTCAGTAGTAAATAAATAGGGTATGTGGCAAGACAACAGGTGGTTGTATCAGCAAGAATGTACATGACCTTCTGATGTCCCTCCAGACTTCTGTTTCACAGAAAGCTCTAATTATTTTGGTTAAATAGGCTTATAAGCTACAGATTGACAAAAAGGCATAAGAAGGAAATTATTCATCAGGCAGAGAAAGCAAGCCTGCTCTCTTCGGCTTTTTTCCATCTGTTGGTCTCCATTGAGAAACTGAAAAGGCAGCTGCTGGGAGTCCTGATCTGCTGGCAATCCAAACTGATGATTTGCCTTTGCACAGTTGCAGTGCTTAATCTCTGTGTTCCAGCAGGTTTATTATCTCAAGGCTTTTTTAGCCATTGGGTTTCTCCTAAGGCTTTAGTTTTCAAAATGTCCTGTAATCTAACATAGTGCAAATCTAAAAATTATCCAAATTTAGATAACTTTAGGCTTCAGTGGGGGCGGAGAATGATACAGCACTTTTCAGTTTGTACTAGTCTTTTGTAGCTTTGAGTTACAGAAATAATAACAGTGTTTAAAGGAGTCAGCAAGAGGATGTATTAGGAACAACACCTTTCAAGGCTATGAGCATGCTGTCCATGCTGTGTTATGTGTGATTCATTCAAATCTACCACGTGAAGCATTTTTTTTCTTGTTATATTTGTCACAGTCTGCAACTGTTTTTTGTGTCAGAGAAATCCACGTTTGCTTCTCCTGAAGCCCTCATTTCTGTGGACCTCTAATACTGAGTTGAAGCAGACCAGGCTGATCTGACTGGTGTTAATTTGAAATTTCTCTGCTCATTTCTTACACTGTAATAGTTACAGCACAACCCCATCACATATGCCAAGCAAAGACCTATTAAAGAGAGTTCCTTAGAAGGAAAATATATCGCCTTCCTTTATGAAGGACATCTTATCTTCTGGATTCACATTCTTAAAAATCAAAATCACAACAGAAGAAAATATTTGCTTTATTTTCACTTATAATACATACAAGTCCCCAGAATTCATACTAGAGGTCACTGATGTCTTGGGAGACCTCGCAGTTGAGCTGACACAGAGCTCTCAAGCCTCATTCTCTTCTGAAGACTTCTCTAGATATATGTGAGTGCTACCTCACCTACATGATCCTGCCTCTGCCTCTCCTTCCAATACCTGGATTCAAAGTCAATATCCATATCGTCCCAGCACGTGGGATCAGCTGTATCACTTTGAACAGATCTTCATGACATTAAGTCAATGACTGACTAAGACAATGCAGGGTAAAAGGCAATGACTGTAATGCTGGACTATTGTTCATATGGATCTTTTGAAGATGAGCAAAGATGAGAATAGAAACTTGAGAAATGGGAGAAAAAATCTAAGGAAATTATCATTGCAAACACATGCAGTAGATTTACAGGCCAGCAGATCATTCCTCTTAGAATCTAGAGACTGCCAAGTAAGCTGTAAAAAAAAGAACAGAGGAGTTGCCCTGACACATGTTTAGCAATTGCAACAGCATGTATAGTAAAAACATTTGAATAGCACAAAATACAGTAGGGATATCAGTTATGGACCAAATATTCTTCTACTTATGTATTTTCCTCATGGTTGTGATACTAAAATGAGTAGGGAAGGAGACTGGTCTGACTGAAAAGAGAACTGTGGTTGGACCTCAGGAAAGAAAGACATTTTCTGACCTTTGGAAGAAGGTATGGGCAGCTCAGGAGGACTACAAGGATGTTGTGAAATTATGCAGGGGGAAAATTAACAGGGTGAAAGCTCAACCTGAAATTAATCTGGCTACTGCTATAAAATACAGTAAAAATGTTTCTATAAATACATTAGAGACAAAAGGAGGGCTAAGAGTCATCTTCATCCTTCATTGGATGTGGGGGGAACATAATGACAAAGCATAAGGTACTTGGGATGAGGTACTTATGCCTTCTTTGCCTCAGTCTTTAGTGGTAAAACTAGCTGTTCTCCAGGTACCCAGCTCTCTGAGCTGGAAGACAGGGATGGGGAGCAAAATTAAGCCCCCATAATCTAAGGGGAAATTGCCAGACACCTACTACTACAGCACATAGATACACACAAGTCTATGGGCCAGAGGGGAAGCTGGCAAAGGGTATAGAGAAGTCTTATGGGAAGCAAATGATGAAACTGGTGTTTAGTCTGGAGAAAAGGAGAGTCTTGGGAGAGCTTATAACTCTCTATAACTAACTAAAAGGAGGATGGAGCGAGGTTGGTGTTGGTCTCTCCTCCCAGATCATGAGCATTAAGACAAGAGGAAACTCTCTCAAGCTGCACCAACGAAGGCTTAGACTGGTTATTAGGAAAAATGCTTCACTGAAGGAATTGTCAAGCATTAGAACAGGCTGCCCAGGGAAGTGGTGGAGTCACCATCCCTGGAGGTATTTAGAGGTGTAGATGTGGCACTCAGGGATATGGTTTAGTGGTGGACTTGGCAGTGCTAGGTAAACAGTTGTACTCAATGTTTCCAACAAAAACAATGATTCTGTGAATCAGTGGTTAAGAAGCAAGGGGTCAGAAATGTTTTTTCATGTTTGACACAGAAAAAGGTTAAAAATTCTCCATCTGTATCTGAACTGTAAAGTTTTGCAATGTGTCCTGTCTTAAACCACAACAGAACATGTAGCAGTCATCTAAGAAATACAGAATGAAAATCCATTATAAATTTCAGAGTTATGAGGAATAAACTGAGAAAAATCTTAAATGTCTCTTCTATTAAGAGCTAGGATAAATGAAGTTAAGAAGAACAGAAAAGAGCTCCTGGAAGTCTGGGTTTTAACATCCTCTTGACTCATAATGACTGAAGTGGAGCCTTGTGTTTCATGGTGGGCTTTGTATATATTCACTCTTCACATATGTAGAGTCTTACTGGCTGGACTCAAGCTGTGCAGAGGAGCTAATCTGGGACTTGGAATATCACAGGCATATGTTTTGAGATGTTTCACTCAAAGTGGCCAAGATCTTCCCATGAAGGAAAGGCAATTCCAAGTTTTGCTGTCCCCTGTCCAAGGACAAAATAGCTTGTCACTTTCTGACTATGTGGCGGAGATTTTTGGTAAGAGAGGAGGTGCTTTTCTTAATGATGTCAGATATGCAGGCAGGTGATGTGGACAGAACCCTGGAGAACAGCCTGTGCCTAAAACCAGCCTAAATTAGAAGCTTAATCACACAGCCAATTTAATAGGTGTAGAAAGACAGACGCCTCCAGAGAACAGTATAAATCTTAGTGCAAGCACATCCTAAAAATAGTTGTGAGAAATCCACACCTGAGCCTGCTCTATGTGCAAGAGGTTTTCCAGAAATGGACAAAGGAAATCTAGTGAAGAACTTAAAAACACATGCCAAGAAATTACTGCATATGCTAGGACAAGGTAAAATCATATTCAGAGCCAGTCCTATCCCATGTTTTTCTGCATACACAGATGCATAATAATTAGGAAATTGAAAACAAATTGTGATTAATAACAACAACACAGAGTAATAAATTCATACAGAATAAGTGCAAGAAAAAATATACAGACCATAAAAGGAATAATAATTTATTTTATTTTGAATTTAAGAAGCAATGAGGCATGTTGGCATAACTAGAAAATGGGTTAACACCAGGAGAAAAACAAGGGTACATATACATCAGTGGTAAGATTGTATGACATAGTGTAGTGTGAGGTATCGCTGCCCATGGCAGGGGGGTTGGAACTAGATGATCTTAAGGTCCTTTCCAACCCTAACTATTCTATGATTCTATGATTCTATGTGTGTGTATGAGTTTGCAACCAGTTTCCCTACTCCCTCACAAGATAACAATGCAATGAGATCACTTTGGATAGGAAAATATACCTAGAGGAAGGGAGAATATTATTGCCCATGTGGCTGAAGAACCTTGTAATCTTATGGTTATATTTCAGATACCATTTGTATGAGAAGTTATTCTTTGCAGTCTTAGGATTTGACTTTCAAGATAAGGTTTGAATGTATTATTTTATATAAAGCACTCAGACTTCAGCACATTTTTCTCCTTTTAAATATATGTATTTTTATGTGCTGGTAGTGGTGGTTGCAGACATGCCAAGGCACATAAAAGAGAATGACAGGAAGATGCAAGGAGCCTCAGGAAATCAGTGGTTTCATGTACACATTTTTTGTGTTCTTGCAGCATTAACATCTCATTTCCACTGTTTCCAGCCTTGGATTTCTTTTGTGTTATGCCAATTAATAAGCTGCTGTCAATCTATTACTTCTGTGCAAACTTCAGAAGTAATGTCTTATATTAGGATAAGGAAGTAGGGAAGGTATAAATGGCAACTGATAGTGTAAATCTGGTGGTGTCAAAGTCCTGCTAGTACAGACTTTCAAGCAAGAGAAGTATATTCCTTCAATGGTTTTAAGTGAGGTTGCCAAGTCTGTGACTGACAATATAGGAAGTTTTGTAATGCTTATGTGGGCTTCATAGTATCCAGGGAGTTAGGAAAGAAGAACTAAGTATTACCATGGCATTAATGATGCATCTGACATTTGTTTATACATTCCTATGTCCAGTTTGCATGTGGCTTAGCTCAGTATTCATTTAATAGCTTTGTCTGATTGTCATTATTTAATTCAAGTGGCAATTTTAATTACATATACATATCTTATACATTTTATTTTATATAAAGAAATTTGGTAAATTTCTCTTACATGTTTTAGAAATATTTAAGATTGTAACACCTGAAGGAACCGAATAAAGCTGGCTGCAGCTGTCCTTGTGCTGTTTGTGTTTTGCTTCTGAACTGCAGTGGGGTTGCAGAAGATCCTTAAATCCCAGTATAACTGAGGAAACTTTATAGAATCAGAAAGAAGGATGCCAGCTTGCCTTTCCCCAGAATTAAGATATTGTAGCTTTCTTTTGTGATACTGGTCTTCAGAATGGAATCTGATGCTAACCAGGAGCTGATTTAGCTGCAGCTAGACTTTATTTCTAAATTGGGAAGATGGGTGAGGCAGATCAAATACCATTGCTCTGGAAAAGCAATTACAGGAGTTATAAAATGAACAGACCCTAAAGCCAGGCAGAGTTCTGGTGAGAGCACAGTGGAGGAAATCCAGCGGTACTAGGGGGATGTGATGAGCCTGACCACCCCTCTTTAACCCCTTGCCCACTGTTGCACAGCCTGGCACCTTCTTTTTGCTCAGTGTCCCTCCTGCAGAAAGTTCAGCCTGCTGTCACAGGCATCGTTGTTGTTACATGGTCCTTACAGGGAGAACTTGCTCAGCAGGTTCCTTGCCCAGGCATGTGTGACCCCAAAGACATGTGAAGCATTTCCTTCACCTCCAGCACAAGGAAGTCACAAGAAAAGGAAGGAACAAAAGTAGGGCCAAGCTTTGATGATCCTGAATGGCATTTCCATTTTCTATTGGCACTCTGTTGGGCTTGTGCCTGTCTTCAGATCCCTGCCTTAAACTTGATAATACTGCTCTTGAAAGCCTTGGAGCTTTCTTGTGCTCTCACATAGGAACCAGCTTTTCCAGTCCACTTGCCTGCCAGCCACTATGGTGGACCACCTCCTTCTCCCCAGACTGAGAAGTCTGCCAGTGGTAAATGAGTTCACTTCAAGAACAGAGATATTGTCTACAATATATGATTTTCTTCACCCATTTTTTTCCATGAAAAATCCATTCTATAGAGCTCTTTTGCTCCTAGGGCAGAAGAGGGGATGAAGAGGTGATGATCTAGGGGATGAAGGATGGAACAGCTGCCACCCTGCCATCAGTGTGAAGGCAAACGTGACACTCAGAAAGCAATCTCAGCTTCTAGAGAGAACATAAGGAGAGTATGGTGTGAGCATAATGACCTTTAGCCTGAAGTTGTTTCAGGCTTACCAGAATAAAAGTCAGTAACACAGGCCTGAAAACACCTCCTGAGGTGCTAAGTCTGGTCCTCTGCTGCCCTGTGTAACCATCTCACATAGTTTTCTTCAGAATGCAAGACTCTGTAGTTGACTTACCTTGAGAAGATAAACCAGAAAATCTTAGGGTTCATGTTCTTACAAAGAAATGACATGGCAAGGTGTGCTGTGCTAATCTGAAAATGAAAAACAACACGACTGCTAAAGTCAGAGAAGAGTTAGCTATGTTGTGTGGAAAATGTGAGAAAAAACAGAAGGTTTTGATGCATGTTATGCAACTCCATCCATTTCATTTATTGTATTAATTTAGCCATAGCTGCGCTGTATGCAGCAGGTGTGTACAGCCTGCAGAGGGATGTATTTTAAATACTTGTGGATGGAAGAATTTAATTTTCACTGAGCTGTCTCAATTAATCCCTTAGTCACATCTCTGAAGCTGTGTGCAGAGATGAAAATGCCACCCTGCAAACCTCCAAAGCCAGCATCAGCTAAAGTCATTACTTCAGGACACAGTGTTTTTTAAAGTAATGCCTTCTGGAGGGATTTCCTTCACTGAAGAGTTCAGGTTAGGAATTATCTGTTAAATTTGACTGACCTTGTGAGCACGAATCCTTTTTGAAGCTATGTAGGTAGCAAGGAGTAGATGAGAGCTCTCTAACCCCAAACTGACAGGATATTCATCATATCTGGATTAGCTCCTCTGTCTACAAAGTACAGAAAATGATATTAATGTTGAATTATATCCAGACTTGATCTTCCAAGCCTGTTTCCCATTTGTGGTAAAGACTATTCCATGTGCCTGATGCCACTGTGTTTGTCATTGCTGGCAGGAGCAATACCACAAATGAAAGACACCTTTTGTTGTTGAAATCTTGGAATACTTAACCTACTTAACCTCCGTTCTGTCAAATCAGCTGTTAAGGTTCTTTGTTTCTGCCCAGAACAGCCTGCTTTTCTCCTTAAGGCCCACACTTTCCAGCTGGGGAGCATTTCTTCACAATAAGTCTGGAGCAGAGATCATGCTTCCTCTTTATATTCTCCCATCTATTGGTACCAGCAATTGAAAGACCACCTGCATCGGAGGCTACATCTGAAATGTGGTCTTCAGTAGCACTAAATGAACCCAATTTAACTACATAATGTGAACAAGCAGGTGGACACCTGCTCCTCCACGGACCAAAATGGGCTGCAGGGGGACAGCCTGCCTCACCATGGTCTGCACCACATGTTGCAAGAGTACTTCTGTTCCAGCACCTGGAGCACCTCCTCCCCTCCTTCACTGACCCTAGTGTCTGCAGAACTGTTTCTCTCATAGTCTCACTCCTCCCTCTGGCTGCAATTGCTCCTGCACTGTAACTTTTCCCCCTTCTTAACTGTGTGATCCCAGAGGTGCTACCACCATCACTGATGGGCTCAGCCTTGGCCAGTAGTGGGTTTGTCTTGGAGCTGGCTGGCATTGACTCTATCAGGCACAGGGAAAGCTTCTACCAGCTTCTCACAGAACCACCCTTGTAGAGCATTTCTCCCACCTCTCCACCCTCTCAGCTTCCCTCAGCCTTGCCAAGAAAACCCAATACAAATGAGTAATCGTTTCTGGTTCACCCATTCTATCTTAAAGGACTGTCATTTATATCCTCTCTCAGTTCTGTCCTTTCAATCAAAGTGTCATGATTTAGTCGCTATTTCCTTGTCAGGAATTTATTCTAGAGCTCTTAGGCAACTATTTCCTATCTTCCATCATCTTTAACATCCTTTCCTGCACCCTTTCCTGTTATTTCAAGATGAATTGATCCCTGGATCTGAAAAAGCAGATGAAAAGAATTTTCAAGCTAACACCTTAAAAGTTAGGCATGAGAGAACACCGGACATTCATATGCCTGCAGTGTCTTTGCCCTTTGTGTAAAAAGCTCACAGAAATTTTACAGCGATATCATGAAGCATGCTATGACCATTTCCTTGATGCAAGCCCCTGGGAGGGATATTGAACTGTCATTATTGCAGGTGCATGAGTGAGCAGATACTAACTCTGCAGTTATCAGTCTGGGATATTAGAATGAGTTTTATAGCTATTTACATAGCAATAGATGCAGACAGGCATCTCCCTTGGTGCTTAGGAGTCAAGACACTTAACACTGTGACTTCAAAAAAAAAGGTATAGCCATCTCTGTAAAGCTCAGTAGGTGCCAGTTGCTACACCTTTGAACCTTTTAATTCTAGCCCTTAATGTGTGTTTTTCTTCCCTGCCTTTGCAATGGGGGTTATAAAACCTCCCCACCTCAGAAGAAGGCTGGCCTTTTCACTCTTTAAGCTGGATAAACAATGGAGCATGACATTGCAATACAGGATCAGCTGTTACGCGTGTCTGACTACAGTAGGACTTTCTCAAGGGCTGTTTCCTTTACTGAGATCTGTGAGCAATCACTGACATTTAGTTGCAACTGAGACTGGGGATTTTATGAAGTTTTTCACAATATAAAATAACATTTTCCTTTGTATTTTATGTAAATATATCCACATGCCTTCTGGCAGCTAAGCACCATTGCCCTTAGGAAAACATTTTTTAGCATGGAAACATGCTGTTTTAGCGTGCTGGTTTTATGCCCCAGAAACATGCACTATTCTTCTCACTAGATGGAGGTCCAGTGCCATGAAAACTGTAGCTTTCTTGATTCTTTCTGTTAGTGGTGAGGTTGAAATGGTTGCCACAGCAATCTAAGCAAAGCTTTACAGTGTCCCTGTGTTTTCTGTAGAGGACGCAGATAAAGGAATGCATATTTATGAATCTGTTAAAGCTTATAATACCCTCTGGTAATAAAACACTTAGAAAAAAGAATGTAAAAAAATGCCATAAAGTTGTAAAGATTTAGATGCAGATGTTCAGATGCAGATGTTTAGAAACAGCATCAATTTTATAAAATCCAGTTGTACTGAACGAATTTCTTTTGACAAAAGCAGAGCTATTTAATAGATCACATCTGCCTGGCTGATGCTGCATTGATCCTGACAGCAAATTGCTGTAACTAATCTGTTTTAATTAGGCACGATAAGGACTGCCATTTATTTTGCTTGTCAATTTTTTTAGTAATCATCTTTCAGTGCCAGTACATTTAACACTCATCAGTCCTGGTACCAGAAATAAAGCAGGTAAGGTGTTTCTTGAGCAGTACTTTCCAACTGCATGAGTGAGACCTGTTTAAGGCTCCTCCAGTCTTCTAGTGCCTTTGCCTCTCACTTCCCAGAAAGTCTGTAACCCCTTTGTCTTCTTTAAACATACTTCTTTAATGTCATGTTATGCTTCTCTGAGCACCACTTCTAGGACAGAAAAATATAAAAACAGAAGAAAGAATCAAGTAAGTAGGGACTTAGTTGAAATTGTTATGTTACTAGTTCGTAAGCTGATGTTCTCTGAGGGTGGTTGGGTCAGTGCTTTAGGTGATGGGAGAAAGAGGTCCAGTTTCTCCATCTCCTCCAGACTTTGTTTATGACAGATCAGATCATTTCAACTCAAGCATACTAAGGATGTTAAGGCCCAAAAAATAATTTAGGTCTGGTATTTAAGCAGCCATATTCAAGATCTAGATCCTGAAGATCAGATGTTTCTTAGCCTTGCAGTGACTGCAAAGTCTTACAAAACTCTTCACGTCTACAACTCTTAGTGTGGGCAGTATCTTCCTGGTGAATGCTGGGTGGAACACATCCCCTTCATGTCCAAACTCTAAAAGAATTCACAAATTTGGCGCCTTTTTAGTGTTTTGTCTAATGCTCTGGCCTATTCTGGACTTGGAGGTTTTTGGTTGGGACTTACATGCATAATACAACATAGGTGCCTAGTGCCATTGGAGATGTCCTTGGTTATCAAGTCATCAATGTAGAGAAGACAGATATGACACAGTACATTTGGAGATCTGTCTCTTCCTGAAGTGGCATCTGGAAGCAAGATGAGATACCCTGGGGCATGTAAACATGCGCTGTCTGCCTATGTTTGGGCACCTAATTTGCTCTTCTTTGCACAATAAAGGCAATTAAGAACCTAATGAAGAATCATGTATTCTGCTTAGGAGCCTGGCATGAAAATTTACTGCAACAGCGCTAAATGCTTTTTTAGTCATCTCCCTTGGTGGAGGTAAGTATAGGAGCTACCTTATGTGTAAACCAGGGCCTCAATACTTCACAGAGATGAAAATAAATAACTTGCAGGTTTTGAGGTGCTGAGCTACCAAGGAAATGCTGGCCAAGTAAATATTGTCATTAAAAAAACCCTAGGTAGGCAACTCCACATCGCTATCTAGGATGTTTCAGTGCCACTGGATTGCATGGGGCTTGCAGCAGACTCAGTGCTCACTGAATTTTGCTGAATGCAGGATGGGTAAAAAAACCCATTTAATAATAAAAAGAAGCATGAATGCTTCAACTTGTAATCCATTCAGACCTGAATTCCTAAAATTGTATAAAATTGTTCTATAATTTTTGCATTGATCCCTTTGCCAAGTCCCTTCCCCCTGTTATTTTTGATGCTAGTCCGAAAAAGGGTAGAATACTGAAAAATGTTTTCCTACTAGTCTAATGGAAATAAATATCAGGATAAAGAAGAAATTTATGACTCCTCTGAGGAAGGCACAGCTCAATCACTGTAATCTTCTTTCACAGCAACCTCCTGGCTAGTAAGTCATGCACATAACATGTTGGCCAATTCACATGGACCCAGCTCCAGATGACTCATAGTAACTGGTTTCTTCTTCCCAGTGGGTACATTATAAGCGCATGTGGACAAGTGGGAGTGAGAAGCAGAACGGTAATAGGAGATACAATATAGATTCATGTTTCTGGGCCTCTTCTATTTCTTTGCTCATGTACCATTTTATTTTGTTATAGATTCAGTAATTACTGTCATGTTTCCTCGTAAATTTTCTCTCACTGAATATACTGTATTTACTTATAAACAGTGAATATTTTTCCATGATTTAAAATATAAGCTTACTCTCAAAAACACAGGTCATGCAGGAGCTACTTGACTGTGAAGGCAGGCTGAGAGTTTCTCTGTGTAATAGCACTGTTATTCTTAGAGTTATATGAATTACCTTTGGTCGGATGTATACCACACATATTCCTATAAAAGAGAAAACTTCTGAAGCTTTTCAGAGATAGTCAAGGTATATTTTCTTTTATGACCCATTTCTAGTTGCTGAGATTATATTTTTCAAAATTGTCCTGAACCCATTATGTCTTTTTCCAGATTTATATTTTAGCCAATGAATATCATTTATAACATTGCCTTTATTAAATAAATTAGTCATACCTTGCCAGTCATTAATCATAAAAGAAACGGAATTTATTAAAATCAAAGTCTTTACTGTTATTTACTTGATTAGCAAATCACTTGAATGGCGGAAAAAACACTGGGATTTTAACATATAGAAATTGCTTTGCAGTGCAATCTCACCTGCCAGAGAAATGTTAAAGAGGGAAAACCAGAAAAATTCAGTGGTCAGGTCTCCCTCATAACTCTTGCAATGCTATAAGAGATACAGTAAAAATCTATGAAACACTTCATTAAAAAACCCATAAATTATACGTTTTACATTCAAGAATGTTTTCATTATTCTGCCATGCTGCTTCCTACTCTTCTTCAGTTCACTTTAGGCCAGAAAAGTTTAATTTTCTCTTTTGACATAGAAAGGAAGCTAATCTGTCAGTGAATGTGCACGATGAATCTCCAGGGAAGGGAATGCAATTATGTTGAGTAAGTTTATTTTTTTTTTGTTTTACTTTATTTGTAATAAATACAAAAGCTTACGGTGCCAAAGGACTGCAGTATAGTTGCGTAAAGATTGATTACGAACGATAAAAGAAATAGAAAATATCACTCTGATATGTACTGAGCCTCTGGTTTTTTCCTAGTTGCTATAGTAATGTTTGGCACCTTGGTTAGCTATTCCAGCAAGCTCTCTCATGCTACATCCCTGGGAGATTTGTCAGTTCAGGAAGACTGAGAACAATGAGTCTGCCTCGGATCTGGAGATAGACCTCATTAGTTTTGAGGATTAGACACAATACTTAGCACAGACACGGGTAATCAGCATACAGGCATGGAGAGGAATACTAGGATACTTTTAATGAGGCCACCCATCCTGGATACTAGATTGTCCTTCTGCACTGCGAAAACAGCTGGTTGTTAGGCTGGTGGGTAACCCTACTGAAACTGCCATCCTAATAGTAGCTGCTCATGTTTAAGCCTAGGCTAAACCAGCTCAGAGGCTTCTACAACTCAGGGGGAGTTGTACTGGTATTCAGAGGACCACAGAAAAAGGTAAGTAACAAAAGGTTGCTTTTTGATACTAAATCAAGTCTATGAACCATTTTTGATCTGAGAAGTGCAAGTTCTAGAGGACTTAAACAGGAGCAGCTCTTTGCAGGTGCTGGTCCTTTTGTTTTGTCTTTTCACTGTCAACTAAATTGTCAGTGTTTCTGCTGTTCTTGGAAGGATGAGAAGAAAGTGTCATGCGGCACTGCCACTATTCTCAGTTTTCCTGCCTGGCTTCTGGAGTAGATATTTTTTCTTAATAACCTAGTCTTTGGCCGATTCAGTGAGAATATCAGGTATTTTACAACAGATAAGGCATGTGCCAGTTTCTCTGTGCCGTAGAGAAGCATCCCCCCCGCTTGAATTAAACTGCTGAAGACTTTGAAAGCTGAATATTAACAAAAACTAAGGTAGTAACGAAAGATATCTTTTAGGTCTTGCTGTTGTTTTCTTGATGTTGTTTTTCATCTCATGACTGAGGTCTTACAGTTTTGGACTCTGCCATTGGCCATACCCTGTAAATTCATATTTTTTGAAGTTCCTTGGCAAGTTGACAGGAAGATCAGTGATGGAAAAGGGATTTTGGAGCTTCTGCTGTCAGAGTCAGCCACAGTTCACTCCTTCCTTAAAAATCTTTCCCTTGCTCTTAATATTTTTTGCATGTGTAGACAAACCTGCCTGGAGTCCTAGTACACCTCTTGAGAGTGCTGTATTTATAATAATTGCATTATAACTCTACATTAATTAACACCATGGATGTGAAAAGTTGAGAATCTGTGAATTTACAAATGACAATTTCCAAATAGGTCTTTTTTGTTCTTGAGAAGCATGTGCTCACTCAGTAGGAAAGTTACAGTTTGGCAAAACTGTTTGGGTTTCTTTATGAAAGGCCTAACCAAAGGTGTAGGGAGGGGTTGAACTGAAACCAGAGATTTCAGGTAGAGCTCACACTCCTTCCCGAGTGTCATTAATGATAACTCTGTGCACAGGGAACTGTTTTTTAGAATCCAAGTTCTAAGAATCTATTATAAACTTTGTCAGGAGTCATGACAACGCCCGTGGTTTCAGGAATGCAAAGCTGACTTTAACTTGGACCTGTCTACTTGGATCTCTCTATTTTGGATCTGGTTTATGTTGTGCTGGCCTTTTTCTCATGCACATTTGCTATAAGGGGTAGTCAGTCAAGGGATTAACACAAGAGCTTATAAAGTCTAATGTAAATTACATCTTTTTCTTGCAATGATTTCAGGTGGATGTGCTCCATGATATAGCTGTCCCATGACCAAAAGGGTGTTAGTATTGGTAGAAAGAAAAAAGGCAGGAAGGTGGGATTGGCCCAGCTGGTGGGGCAGCATAGACTGTTGTCCTGGTTTGAGCTGTAGCAGTCATTTTTTCTCCTTCTTGTAGCTGGTGCAATGCTGTGTTTTGACTTCTGGGCTGGGAATGGTTGCTGATAGCAAGTATGTTTTGAGTTACTGCTCAAATGTTTGGTTTGTCCAAGGCCTTTTTTCTGAGCTCATGCTCTGACAGGGAGGAGGGGAGGTCGGGAGGAAGGAGAGACAGGACACCTGACCCAGGCTAGCCAAAGAGGTATTCCATACCATAGCACGTCATGCCCAGGATGTAACTGGGAGAGACCCAGAAGGGCTGGAGCTCTGGGGGGATGGAGGAGGTATTGGTCGGTGCTTGGTCGGGCAGGGTGGGGTGAGTTATGGGTCGGTGGCTGGTGGGGTGTTGTATTCTCTTCACTTGTTGTTTGCTGTATCATTATTATTTGTAGTAGTAATGGCAGTGGTGATTTGTGTTATACCTTAGCAATTAAACCGTTCTTATCTCAATCCATGGGGGCTACATTCTTTGGATTCTCCTTCCTAACTCTCTGGGAGTCAGGGGAGCGAGGGGGGGGGGAGTGAGTGAACGAATTGTGCGGATTTGGTTTAAACCATGACAACTGTGAAGTCTAGTTTCACAGAACACTGCAAATAAAATGATCAATGAAGACTATTAGGAATTAAACCAAGTAAGAGGTTACATGGAAGAAGCTTTTTTCACTTGGTGAGGATGATAAAGACATTGTATGGGAAATCAGTTATATAAGAGGTTGTAAAATGAACATTATCTTACTAGCTGTGTCAGGGAGGAGAAGGAGTTAGGGCAATGTTTCATAAGATAAAGCACTGAGGAGTGGACTATAATTCTGACTGCTCCAGGTCTGCATTTCTTAACCTGGGAGCTGCTAGAAACAGCCAGTGAGGTACAAAACACCTCCTGTCATCCTAAGCAGTGCTTACAAATTGAGGTGGGAAAGGTTTCTTGGCAGACTGAAAGGAAGCAGTATCTCAGAAGTTGATCAAGTCCCAGTGAGTGCTTCAAAGTAGTGAAGATGCTGAGATGTCCTATCTGAACAGCTTTATTTTGTATGCTACTGGTTTAAGGCTCCCTCTTGCAAAACGAGTACCCATTTGTTTTGATAAGGGAGTACTCCTGCAGAAGGGGATGGTAAAGCAAGTCAACCAAAGTGTTTTGCTGAGGTGGAATGGGCTTACAGTGTTCTAGAAAACTGGGGAACTACCACCAATTTAGGGGGCCTCATCTGAAAATTTTAGGTTGAAAATCCTTGCCAGAGTAAACTTGTACTAGACTGGAAGAGGAAGAATTGTGCTTTTGCATATATTAGATGTCCAATAATTTCTCAAATATCAAATCAATTATGTTATATAGATGTCTAAATTACGGGGTGCTCAGGGCTCCTGCCAGGATCCTCTAACGTTCTTTCTGCTTTATATGGACTGAGAGCAGTTTCAGAGCGTAAAAAACACAGGATGAACAAAGGCAGAAATAAATATCCAATATCTAAAACTCAGAATCATTTGCAGGATTTTCAGATCATTATAAATATAGAAATTTTAAAGTATTTCCTACCTTCACCTCTTCCCTCTGCTCCTCATGCATTTTGTGTTTGTACCTGAATGAGTACCTGTGTTTAAAACTGGCACTGTTTACAGTCTTTAACTTCTTTTTATCTTTAATCTGGATGTAGTAGAAAGCTTTTCCTTTCAGTATTTGCTTTCTGAAGTTACGCAAGTTGAACAGATGTTGTCTTTTTAATTTATTTGAAAACAATTGCCAACTACCTGAGCATCTGCAGTCCATTCTGCCAATTACCAGAGCCTGCTCTCATGCTGGCAATCAATGAAGTGCAATGTAGCCCAAGGCAGAACACTTGCCTGAGAAGAAACCTAGTTTACTTTCGAGAAAGTGCACTAAATGCTAAGACTGTACCTAAGATGCACTTGGAATGCTGCTCAGAAATATTTCTGTTAATAGTTTACTGATTTCAGTAATGAAGATTTTCTGGTTAACTGCCTTCCTTGTGCTGGTGTTATGAAGGAGCGAGTCTGATCACCTGGCTGATCTGGATGGAAATCATATTCATTATTTGGTTTTAACCTCCAAATGGTGTAAAAAATGTCTTACTCTGTGCAGCTCTGTTAACTGTAGCTAGACCTCATAATCTGAAGGGGAAGGAAAAAGAAGAGTTTGGTATGCATTCAAGAAGTGGAAGACTTGCTACAGAAGAGCACTGTGGTAAGAGAGATCTAAAAAGGCATGTCAAGTCTTGACTAAGCAACAGCAGTGTGTCCTGTGTTTCAGGAAGAGACCTAACATGGTACGGGTCGAGTCCCACTGCCTGCACCCAACCTGAATGATGAGTGCGTGCTATCTGACTTGAGTATCTGGATTCCCTTCTGGTGGAGGTGAAAGTACAAGAAGAAAGGGTAAGGGTAAGATGGGAAGAACAATGATGCATATGTCTGGATGTTGCTCTGACATGGGGGTGGGTACAGACATGCTTAAGGGACTCACCCAAACTGAGAAGCTTAGGGTGCTGCTTGAATCTGCTTGTTTAGGTAGAACTGCTCAGGTCCACTGGGTGTTTTGGTGACTGGAGTAAACAGAGCCATCTCAACAGAAATTATTGCAAAAGAGGAGGGAGGGAAGTAGGAGAGGGATATCACCTGCCTAAATTTGGTGCCCAGCTTGTGCCTTCATTTCAGATGCCTAGTGGTGCAGCCCTACTAGGGCACATGCATAAGATCCCCAAGTTACTGGCAAAGAAGAGCTCTTAGAATTTCTCCAGAGGTCAGCTGGGGACCTACAAATAATACTGGTGATTGTAGCCTTAGATTACCAACAAGAACTTGCTGTAAATTGCTGTAAATTACAGTAAATTTTAGACCTGTCCTAATGTATGTGTTTTCCCAAGAACAAAAACAAAGCTGAAGTGTAGGGAGGTAGGACTCCATAATCAGACACATTTACTCAGCATCCAATCATTCACAGCAGTGAACTCTAAAGCCAATGCACCTTTTACAAACTATCTTCCAAAATTTAACTTCTGCTTGTTGCAAAGCCTGTTCAAAAAGTAACCCAGTTTGGTGACTGAATGCTTCACATGGGTTGAAATCAGCTAGCTCTAAAGTTTGTTAACACCAGTTTGGAAGCTGGCTTGGGAGAGTATTATAAGAAGCTACAGGAGAAATTAGAGATTGTCAGCTGTGTAAAGTTTCAGGAAGCTTAAGAACAGCTGGGAGCAATTAAGCTGAGGCTGGAGGAAGATGTAGGAGAAGGGACAGGGAACTATTGGAGGTAATCAGATCTGTCAAGGCTTTAGATTGAACATATTTAGTTGAAAGTATTTAGTGTAGTCTGCAGCATTTGGTATAAGTGAACTGGATTATTCTTCCTGTTGTCTGAACTTTTCAGGAACCCCATAATATGTGGTAGGGTGTGTGTTTGTCCAGCAGACCTGAATAAGGTAGAGAATAGGTTGGTTAACTGAAATGAGATTTTATGTTCTACATAAACTGCCTTTCCTTACAAGGGCAGTGACAGCAAAACCCTCATTTTGTTGCCCAGGCTAATACTGTTTGTGTAGGGTGGAAATGTACAGGAATTATATTATCCCACTCCAGAATTAGAATCCAGTCAAGAAACAGGGAAAACACTTGCTGGCAGGAACAAATGTTCTCATATACTAGAGAACGTGAAGAATTATTTCTCAGTTTAGTTCAAATGTATTTGAATACGTTTTTATTGCATTTTGTAACATCTTTAATTAGAAGCTTTATATTAGAACCCCTGTACTCTAGGAGAAATGTCACTGTGGGTGGAAAGGTTCAACTCTGAATAAGTGGCTTGAAATTGGTTTTGATTAATTTTAATGTGAAGTGAACAGCAATTGTTTCTGTAAGTCTTGCCTGAATCTTGATTATCCGTATCTTATAAGTTTTGTTTTTGAGTATATTAAACTTTCTTTTTTTAATTTTCAGACAATAGTCACCATTTTTCAATATTTGTTATTTTCCTTTTGGTACCATTGCCTTTTTTTTGTTTTATTTCGTGTTGTTTTCCTACATGCCAGAAAAGCTTCAATTACATCAGGCTTTGAGGAGGAAAAAGATGGATCTTGGACTTTAAGATAAATATACTACTTACTGCATTGCATCAGGTTTTTTTCTTCACTTAATCTTTTTTCTTTCCTTCTTGATGAGAATGCCAGATCTCTAGATGCCAAACTGTGAGTTGGTCCTATTCACTTTAAAAAAGGCCATTTCCACTGTGTTAACAATGAACTGACAGATTCCAGTTAGAGCATGTTCCATTGCCTGCTCTAGAGCTTTTCGGCTTTTCTTCCCAGACATCTGGGCTATTGGCTTAGTGAGAGAGACACTGGACTTACTGTCCTAGTAATCACAGGATTAACCACAGAACACTTGAAAAATTATTTTGCTGATGATGTAGCCCAGCTTTTCCTTCAGTGAATACTCATGGCCACTCAGAATCCATTCTTCTCATCCGTTTTTCCAACATATTGCTTTATTTTGGCAAAGTTTATGTAATTCTTACTGTTCCATTGTCCACAAGGCCTCAGATGTTTATTTCTCTGCAGTTTTACATGGGATACAGAGATGGGTCAAAAATGTGATTTAATCAGCATGATCCAATGAGACAATGGGAATTTTCTTTTGCTTTAGTAAATACATGGGTTTGTTTACTGAATACCACATAAACTGCATCCAAGCAAAACTTAATTAGATGCTCTGCCAGGAAAAAGCTATGAGAAGAGAGGAATGGATAACAGCTGGTTCTGTCAGCTGTTGCAGTTTTCAGACGTACAAAGGTAAGAGAAGTGTGACTGCTTTATTTCCACCAAAAGAATAAACAGGTGGACAAGTATGACTTCTTCACTTAGGTTAGCTTATCTAACATGACAGGAAGGAAGACAATCTTATTTGGTGGTAAGTCATGTTGAGGCTTTTGTGCTGGGTCTAAATCGTTTGCAATTTCCTTATATCAACAGATTTGTGACCACAGAATTTTTCCTATGTCAAGGACATTAAATAATAAAAAAAAAAACCAAAATCTTAACACAAATACATTTACTAAATAGGTTTCTATTGTTATTATTGTTTTTGTTGTTGTTCTTCATGCAGTCCTAAAATGCATTTTATTCTGAGGTGCCCAAGTCTTGATTTTTCTATTTTACGTATTTTTACTACACTAAATCTTGATGACTTTGTTTGAAAGAGCTGTTTATGTAGCAAACCTCCCCTTCCTTTCCTCCCCTAATGTTCACAATAGCAGCTGCTACTTTGACTTGCTTTTTCCATAGGTACACATTGTTGCTGCCATCCCCAGCAGGGAAAGCTGTCATTTGGTTCCCAGTATGTGGTAGCTGATGAGATTTGTGATGTTATGCAGCTTGGAATAAGTTGGAGTATCACCAGCTGAACACCAGCTGTGCTTTGTTGCAAAGGCAATTTGTCACCTGTAAAATACCGCAACTTACTGTTGCATTGCAATTTACCATTCTCTTGCACAGGAATGCTCTTTATTTGTCACCTAAAGGAAGACTTTGTATGCTGAGCTTGCTTCAGCCAGTTCTTCTAGCACTGGATGGAAGAATAGAAAGTAAATGCTAAACTGTTTTCTCCTTTATATATTCTATTAAATTGCTCTAGAATTAGCATTAATTTCAAGAGACCAGTAAGTGCCTTTCATCAATGAGAAAGCAAGTGGTTAAAACTGCACCAGCTCTGGTGCAGTAGTGTAAATACAGTATTGACATAACGGGCTGTTGTAGATCAGCCTCTGAGGCTGGCATAGCTGCAAATCAAACTTCTCATATTGACAGACTGGTTATCACTGAGATTACCCTGAGGATGACATCTGAGAACATCCAATGCAAACATGCTGTGGTGGTCAAAAATGGATTTACTTTTTAGCTTGGTCTATTCAGTCAATCCTATTGTACTTCAATCCTGGTTTGACTGTCACAAGCAGCCTCTCATCTGAAGTTTAATCCTTTGGTAATAAATTGTTTTCTCCCATGTGCTTGTGCAGCAGACTCACCCTACAGTGAGGTTTTATGTGGTTCTGCAATGTGACAAATATGTTAATGTATGCAGAGCAATGCTTCCAGTCCTGGCAGATATTTGCTGTGTCCATAACATCAATAATGACAAACTTCTTGCATGCTATAAAGTACTCTGATAAGACTATCTGCTACAGCTCACTGAAAAGTTGATTCTGCCTAATGATCAAAACCCAAAGAACAGCTCTTTCTGCCTCTCTGTAGCAGTAACTTAATAAAGTAAAATACCATTAAATTCAATGAGGTATGATTAACAAATACACAGAAGCGAGAAGTCCATAAATATGTGATCTTGCACTTTGTTGTTATGTCTCCTGGGTATTTAGGTGCTTTGGAGAAAATGATTAGGGAGGTGGAAACTGAACTTTTTTCAGCTTTTCTGCAAAAAAATCTCTAGCTGACATCCCATTTAGGGGCCAAGTACTACATTCACGTATAGCGGCAGCATAACAGTTGCTGAGATTTTTTTATTTATGGCCATATGCATTTTTAATGCCAAGCATCATTTATATCCTTGAATTTTGCATATTTAAGGGAAAATGAAGTTGACAAAGGTTATGAAATAAAACTCAATCAAATTGTGTTTCTATGTTGGTAGAATAGCTCTTGAGGAGACAGAATGTTCCCAGAAGATGCTAAAACAAACATGCAAACAGAACTCTAAATTAGGACCAAGGCAAGAGTTCAAGTGCTTTATTTTCTTTCTGAGACAGGCAGCTTAACTGTTTGCTTCAAAGATACAGATCAAATAAATCCAGAATGTTACATTGCCTTGCTGAATCACTGTCTGAAAGGTTATTTTAACTATGTTGGAATACAAGCTTGAGGTCTGTTCAGGGTAATTCACTGTGCAGATAAAAGACAAGGCTAACCCTTATATATCAGTGGAAATAAAAAATTTAAACATGGAAGAAAGAAATGTCTGTATTAATGTCACCAAATGTCATAACTTCAGCTTTATCAATGGTGTTAATGGCAATTTTTATTATCAGTGGGTTCAAGTATGGTTTTAGATGATGGTGGTTGACTTAGCTTTGCAGGAGCAGCTCTTGAAAACCCAGTACCTCTACACTGCACTTGTGTATATGTGTATGCATACAAGAGACTGTAGCACAGAATCAGTTTGCATGGTCTGGTTTAGACGTTAGAGGTAATTTAACCCCGTGAGTTTAAATGTATGTCTGAACTGAGTTGCACCTGACAAGCCTCACAAACCTGCATAGCAGAAAAACATGAAAAAAAAAATACAATATGGGAAAGTATTGCATCAGCTTGTGAGGTGTAATGCCATTTATAAAAGAGAGTCATGAGACAGCTGCTAGCATGTTCACACTTGCTGCATATGACCAAAGGCATATGTACAATGACGAATCTGGGTCAGAGTCAGGCTGTCTGGCAGAAAACTGATTGCAGCTGGGCTGACCACAGAGAAGCCATTTTCCAAAACCTGGGTTTCGTGCACAGCTTGTTCAGGGTCATGTGCTCCTGCCTTTCTCAATAGGTTCTCATGAGAGTCAGCCCCAAACCGACCTAATTAAATGTCTATAGTAGGAGGCTGCTGCCTCTGAGATGTGTCTGGAATGAGCTACTGGAGGAAGTGATTAATCATGTATGTGAGCGGAATGTTGTTTGACAATCATCACTGGTTTGTCAAAGCTTTCCTACAGTAATGTGAGTTTGGAGCACAGTTCTGGAAAGTTCTGGAGAATGCTGCTGTCTGCGTCTGGAATCAACCTGCATCAGTGTTGGTGCTTCTTCCAGCAAAACTACTTATGCTATCAGATCATGGCAGGGTCTCTTAGAACAAATCTCTCTACTCTGTTCGCCATGATTTCAGTTTAGCTGTGGTAACCACAAGCAGAAAGACAGACATTCAAATGGAAGGGTAATAAATGTTCAGCCCCAAAACCTCATCTGTCAATGCTCTCAAATAGAACTTTTGTGTGAGAAAGATTTGTTGTAGTCTGAGGCAAATTAAAAGCAAACTAAACATTTTCCCCCTCTTTTGAAATGAAAATAAACATTACCAGGATATGACAATTGATTAATCCTGGTTGATGTTTGGATGAACATTCTTTACAGGAAATAAACCTAGTTCTTGCACCGTGTTTTTAGGAAAATACACAGTAACCCTTGTTTATTTTTAAGTAAAGATTTACTAGGAAGTTCTGAAACTTCTCAAGGGTTAGATTAATCAGTGCTGTGGTGGCATGTTTGGCTTGGTCTGGCTGACCTAAAGAGGTAAATTAATTCTTCCATTCCCTTTCACCTATTATTCTGGTAAATCATAAATCAGCAAATAGGGGAGAAGAGCTTAACCAGATATCTAATATAACAGAATTTTTTCTGAATGTCAGTAGCTGTTAAGATTATACAAACTCTGGGATGAAGCAATCCAAGATTTGACCACTTTGATGTTCTTTGCAGTTGTGAGCATATAAAGTCCTTTGTACTTGAACTGTTTTACTACTTATGTGGCTATTGTCACTTCTGAGAGAAGAGAAAGAAAAAGCAAACTTGTCTGATAGGAGGAGAAGGAGGATGAAAAGAGCTACCATTTCACTGGTCTTGAAGTAGGTGCTGATGCAGGTATTCAGTACCACCCCCTGGACAAACTACCCTGGCCTCTCCTCAGAGGAGAAATGCTCCAACCCTTTGGCTTGCTGGCCCTCTGCCTGATGAATTTGGTCCAGCTTAGCAAGGTCTCTCTTGTACTGGGAAGCCCAAAATTGGACATAAGACTCTGAATGCAATATCACCAGTGCTGAAGAGAGGGCAAACATCACATACTTTCACCTGCTAGCAATAGTCTTCCTAATGCAGACCAAGATGTGCTTGGCTTCCTTCCCTGCAGGGGTGTATTTCTGACTCATGTTCAGCTTATTGTCCACCAGGACTCAGGTCTTTTTCTACAAAGGCACAGCCTGGAATCAAGCCTGTACTGGTGTATGGGGTTGTTCTGGCTTATTCTGTACTTCCCACTGTGAATTTAATGAGGTTCCTGTTGGCCCATTTTTCCAGCCCTTTCTTAATGGCAGCTCGGCTTTCTGGCATATGAACTACTCCCTACAATTTAGTATGCTCCCCAGCTTGCTGAGGGTACATTCTCTCTTGTTACCTGCGTTGTTAGCAAGGTTAAGCAACACTAGTTCTAGTAAGTGTTTCAAAATGTGTCTATATGGTTAAGAGAACTGTGCTTTTGTGTTTTGTCTTATTCCCGCTGTGCTTGCTGAGGTTTCTATGAAAGTGAGATTTCTGTTTCACTGCAGAGTAAAGAATGGAAGCTATGTGCCCGTTTCCCCCCTCTTCCCAACTGTCCATGACTATAAATAGCATCTATAAATCAATTTATTTAGCTGCTATTCTGTACCTTTAAAATGTGGTTAATGTTTCCAAGTCACTGTGAACTGCTGTACTGAAAACCTGCCAAATATCATTAAATAGAGATTTGTGCTTCTGGAATTTAAAAATAAAAGTCTAATGTCTCAGATATGAAAGGAAAATCCCAGTTAAACAACTGTGTTTATGAGCATAATTCCAATTCTAAATGTATCATTGTCAGAAGAGCCTCCATCTTTTCTCTTAGGATGGTCCTAAAAAAGCATCTCTCTCCCATCCCAGATATTGAGCCGATTCATGAGCTCTGGATGATCCTCAAAACCAAACCCAGGCCACTAGCCAGTACTGACACACCTAATGCACAAGTTCCCTTGACCTTGAATAGTCCTCATGACATGACCACAAGTCTGCATCTTTTGAGGACAGCCTCAAGCTGTACTGTTTCCATCCCAAGCAGAATGCACAAGCAGAGCCTAGGTGTGCTGATAGACTGTCAGTAAAAGCTCAGTCTCAAAGAGGAGATGTACTCCTGTTGAGTATCAGCAGGACCTTATCTCCATGCACATCAGAAGCATCAGGATGGTTTTATATTTGATTTTGGTATTACAGATAATGAATGTTACTTAGCAAGTAGTATTAGTATCTCTGATGATTTACTGGCTTGCATGACAATTGGTAAGGCAATGAGAAAACTGTTGTAGGTTCTCTCCGTCACACAATTTCACAGTGACATGCAGTAACTGTTCAGGTAACTGGCCATGTCCTGAGATTGTAGGTGGTCTTGGAGTGGTGGACTTTCTCTGACAGCTTTTCTGTCAAGTAATATGAAACAACACTAAGTAACTCTGTTTAAAGAGAGATGATTTCCAATCTCAGAAATGTAGAAATGGCAAAAAGGTCATGCTGAATATTTGTTGTTTCCAATATAGTGGCACATGTTTTGAGACAAATTTAATGATCAACTTAATGAGAGTTAGCTGCAGTTGTCTGCATGTAAATGACGGCCTCTATGAAGAGTCCTTTGTGAGAGGTACCATAGCTGGTATTACTGATACGTGGATGACAAATTCCTGTGTTGGGAAAGAAACTAGTGCGCTGTAGGTGATGTTTAACCAACCCTAATAGAACATCCTTTCAACAGCCTTCTTTAGTGAGTTTTGAGTTTGTAAAGGATAACGGCAAATTACCTTCATTTCTGCTTCTTCATGCTGAAAGGTGATTTTCTGGTCATTCCTGAGGGCTGATGTGAAGAGCGTGAAACCAATTTGCTCTGGTTTTCCATTAAACCTGTCAGAACGACCACCTCTCTTTCGTGATCTGACAAAACAGGTTTTTGAGTTCACTGGAGAATGCACTCTGGAAGGCTTGCTCAGCACCAGCTTGACTTGCAGGACAGTGGGGAGCTGCTGTATGAGCTTTGTATGACCAAGTCAAGATAGGTTTGCTTGTGTCTGAGCCTTCCCATGTGGCTGGCACACATTGTGTCACAGACTACACCTGTAGCTTCAGTGGTAGTTAATTTATCACAGACTCATTTGAACACAGTAGAGGATGGATCGCCACTTGGTGGTTTAAAAGTAGTCCTGCTTAGCTGTTCTGCTTTCACACTTCTCTGTGCAGTGTACAACTGCAGGGAAGCTGTGCAAGCTGCTTACATCCTGATGAGACCTGCTTACTTATAGTGAGGCAAGACAGGCTTGCTGCTCTCTGAGATCTTCTCTATGTGAACAAAGAAGCCAGTTCCTCTAAATTGCGTGGATGGAAAACCAGCTCTCCTGACTTTTTCCATGTCACTGAGGACTGAGTTTGTGACAGTGAGTGTGGCCATAATGTTGGGTGGCCAAAGTTCTTTTAACACATTGTTCTATTTCTGCTGGACATAGGACTAAAAAAAATTCAGAGCATCAGAGAATCATGGAATGGTTTGGGTTGGAAGAGACCTTAAGGTCATCCAGTTCCAACCCCCTGCCATGGGCAGAGACACCACTCACTTGACCAGGTTGCTCAAAGCCCAATCCAGTCGGCCCTTGAACACTTCCGGGGTGGGGCAGCCACAGCTTCTCATGGCAACCTGTGCTGAAAGCAGCTGAAGGGCTTGCTTTTTGTACATCCCTGGAATAAATAACATTCCATTCTTTTATTTATGAAGGCTATAGGGCAAGTGAGAAATAAATGTGCACACACACACGCACCTATCTTCCAGTTAACAAGATAAGGAAATCTGTGTGGTAACACAAAATATTTTCATCAAGTGAAAATAATCATAACTAGTCTGCATTATAATGATAGGCATCTACACCAACTCTACCACATGTGGCCTAAGTGAGGCAAATACTAAGTTTCCTGAAAATATATCAGTGATTTATAGGGAGAAATACATTTAAATTTGTTACAGCACTTTATTGCACTAACTCATCACAAAGGGATTGTTGTGGGAATATGATAGGCAACAAAAAGAGATATAGTGTAATTATAGAGGATAAAGGACTTTGTTTCTTAGATATTTATTTCCTTTTTTTCCTTAAGCAAAGGTTACTCCTTTTAATACCTGACTGATTCATATGGCAACTCTTCAGTTTTAACATCATCTTTCCATGACTCAACATCTACATCATTATAATATAAGGAAGTTTTGCTGTTAATACTGATAGATGCATTACTGTTGTTTTCCTGTATTTCATTTGCTCCCTTTCACTTTTTTTATGCTTGTCACTCTTAGAATGTGCTCTACATGTTTAATATCTGATATTCAGAGGAATTACATATATGCTTTTGGTTCAGTATCAGACAAGGATTGTGTGATAAATAAAGCTGGAGCTAGCTACAGTAGACCTATTCATTTTCTTTCTCATTCTGTTAGGTATTATTGTGTTTGGTTTTCTGTTAATACACCCTTCTTTTGTTACTTACACCATCTTCTTGTATTTGGGAAGTTTTCATCCAGCTGTTACTAGGTATATCAACCTTAGTACCCACCGGAGATATTGGTAAGGATTGTTTATTTCTCTTTTATCCAATGGTGCAACAGAGTAAAAATAATCTTTTATAACCCAGCAATGCCTCCCCAAGCACATCGATTGAGAGTTATTCTTGATTGTTTCCATTCTATGTAATTTTAAAGTTCTCACCTGGCCACATAGACCAAGAAGCAGAAAGTAGATATATCTGAAAAGTTTCCCAGTTGCCTGATAAAATATATGAATCACCACCTCCAGAGTGCCTATGGGAACATGGTGCAAAAGAAGCTGAACAGAAGGTAGTCCGTGAATGCCAGGTTGGATGAAGCCTTGGGTGATATGGTTTAGTCTGAGGTGTCCCTGCCTATGGCAGGGGAGTTGGAACTAGATGATCTTAAGGTCCTTTCCAACCTTAACTATTCTATGATTCTATGAACACAGGTAGACCATGACAAACTTCTGCCCCTATCAAGGGACCCACTGCCCCTTGGGTTCTCATTGTCCCAGCCTCTGGGTATCCAGCAGCATTGCTGCAAACCCAATTCTCTACTGCTCCCCAAGCGAAGATGGGTCCTGTCAGGCCCACTGTTTGAAATCATAATGTTATTGGTGATATCTTTTAATGAGCTAAGTTTCTTGTTTCTCTCGTTACTGCTCTGAGAAAATAAAGTGAATTGCCCAGAATATGACAGCCATATAACTGATTAATAATACTGACTGTGTAACACCATACTGAAACTGGTTCTGTGCTGGTTTTGGAGGTGACCTCTCAGTTCAATCCGTACCATGATATCCATAGTGCAGTCTTGAGAGGAGAGACACTAACAATGCCCTTGCCCTATTGTATGAATGTCCACAGAAGCAACCTTTTGTCTGGAAAAACTTCATCCCAACAAACTGTGTGCTGCAGCCAGCCCTTTGTTCCTTCCTTGGCATGAGCAGAGGGCAAAAAGTCCCGCTCAAGCCCTCTTCTGAAAAGCCTTGTGGGCTTTGGTGGGTTGCCAGAAATGTTAAACGAAAATAAAAGTGACTAATCCTGGCTAATTTGAGTTGGACTTTTCAGAGCTTTTCTCTGATCCTGGTGAGGAAACACTGGAATTAGAGCTGCCTCTGTGGCACCCTTACCTCTGCTGCATAGCACAGGCTTTAAGCAAAACAACCCCAAATGGCTATTTTCCTAGGGCACTCATTCCCCATCCTCCATGAAGAGTGGTTCACACTCTCACAGCGAGCACCATCCTGCTTCTGGGACTCAGCACTGCTCACTATGCAGCTCCATGTTGAAAGCTATTCTGAAGGCAGAACTAGGATCTTAACTCAGAGTCTGGCCTCATCAGATTGGTCACCAGTGGTCTGCTATGACAGTGCTTTACGTGGATCAGTTTTCACAATTATCTGACTTGATTCCTCCAAGATGGGGAGTTATCTCTATTTTATGGCTCAGGAACTGAAACATTTATTCAGCCTAAAATGCTTACAAGTGGTTGTCACCGAGCACATAGTACCTGGACCACAAATTTGCCCTGGGTGAAATATGTCTGCAATTCCTTAATGTGGAAGAGATGTAACTACAATAAGTGGATTTTCGTGGGGATGGTGGGAGACACCAGAAAGTTTTCATTTTTATTGTCAGGTAGGTTCCTGAGCCAAAATTAAGTGAAACACTTGAACTTCTCAAAGAAAAGCTTCAGAATTCTTTAGCATAGGGCAAAAGTTACATTTTTTTCCTTTGTTTGGTTTTGTGAAATTTAAGATGGCTTTGGATGGAATTTTCTGAGGATGAAAAGGAAAAAAGGGAAGTGGAAAGCAGGAATTGTCCTGAGAAAGTTTGGAACAGAGCTCAGCTCAAAGCATTTAGGTTTGACAGCGTTTTATAGGCAAGTCTTAATAAGGATTTTGTAGCAATTATAAAAGAATCAAGCTAAGAAGAAATAGGATTGCTATTGTGAGAAGGCCAGGAAATTCAAGAGTTAAAGGTTAAAGAAGTCCAAATGTTTGGAAACACTGGAATGTGATGTTAGG